>NC_039359.1:115050285-115371715 GCF_003573695.1 Papaver somniferum | reverse complement strand
CTGAGGTTGGTCACGTACGACAGTATGCATACCCTTTCGCATACTGGGGAACCTAGACCAAGTCCGGAACTCTAAGTATGCATAGCCGTTTGCATACTTGAGTGGGTTAAGTTCTAAAATTGGTTTGTTCATGAACAAATATATTTATATATTACAGAATGAAATCTTTTGCAAACAGTGGCTATAATGTTCATGAATTGATTCAAGTGAATCAAAATCGATTTTGCTTCAATTGTGTCTTGTATACTTCTATGAGAATATAAACAATTGAACAACTCCATAACTAGTTTCATTTGAGTCATTTGAACTAGTTGTGATTAAGATGAACAAGGTTGATTAGAAAGTGTCCATATGGATAACTTCAGTTAACTATTATTGAGCCAACCATGTGCACACGTTTGGGTACGGTTACTCATACCTAAATGAAGTCACATTTCATTTGTGTATAACAAGCTAAGTTTGATCTAACGATTGAAAGATATTAACTTGAATCTAATCAGGTTTCCATCTAACGATGAATATTGAATGCTTTGTTACCAAGGTATCATTGATTGCAAACCCTGATTTAAATATTATATATAGGAGAACTCTCATTTGTGATACTAGTTGCGACTAGAGTCGATTCTCCTTTAACCTAGGTTTTTCCTAAAACCATTATAGGTTAACGACTTAAAGACTTCATTGGGATTCTGAAGCCATACCCAAATATTTTCTCTGTAGTTGCGTGTTCTAATCTTACTTCGTTTTATCATATCTAGTATTATCTTCACTAAGATTTTCTCGAGATTTAATCTCCAATAGGTAAGATAAAAAGTAGTCATATACATCTTCGTCTCATCTTTTGTGATTCCACAATATCTTGTTTCGCTTCCATACGATTAAGATTGTTGTGAGGTGATTGATATTATTAGACTGTTCTGCGAGAATATAAGTCCGTTGTATCAATTGGTATTTGTTCACCTTGATTTATCACAAGACGAAACAAAAACTCGTAAGTATTTATGCGGGAGATAGATTTAACTATTCAATAGACTTTTCTGTGTGAGACATATTTGTTTATCAAGTCTTCGACTTTGGGTCGTAGCAACTCTTAGTTGTGGGTGAGATCAGCTTTGAGAATCAAGTGCGTAGAATCCGGCGTGGTTCAAGAGGCATAAGGAACGTGAGTGTACCTTAATCAGTGTGAGATTGGTTAGGGATCAACTACATTCCAGTCCGAAGTTAATTTGTATTAGGCTAGAGTCTGTAGCGGCTTAATACAGTGTGGTGTTCAAATCTGGACTACGTCTCGGGGTTTTTCTGCATTTGCGGTTTCCTCCTTAACAAAATTCATGGTGTCTGTGTTATTTCTTTTCTGCATTATATTTTTATATAATTGAAATATCACAGGTTGTGCGTAGTTCAATCAATTACATAATCCAACCTTTGGTTTTTGTTGATTGACACTTGGATATTGGTCTTTGGTACCATCCAAGTTATTTCTCATATTAATCCGGCTCACAAATTTCTATCTGTTCGATTGCATATTGGTTTGAAAAATTGAGATATAACTTGTTGATGTATTTTCCTTGATTGAGTCTGAATTTATAGGTGATTCTCTTGGAAATATATTGGAGTTAGTCCATACAGATTGCCTAAACGAAATATTGGGTGTGGTTGTTAGACCCCCGGTTTTTTAATTGGTATCAGAGCAGGCAAACACGTTTAAGACCTCATAAGTCTGTGTTTGTAGCAATATGAATTTATGGAAATAAGTGCTATATTTATAAATGTAACACTAGCCTTCGCTGGCTCAAATTAATCGTGGTGGAAAATTGCTATGCGTGCCTTTCTTGAACCGCGTGATTTTCAAACATGGGTTCGTGTAGTTAATGGCTATGTATTTTGGGGTAAAAATTGATTCTGCTGGTTTTGGTAAATTTGGGTGTGCCGCTGAGAAACGAATCTAAACCCTAAAAAAATGCATTGCAGGGGAGTACTTTAGGTTCGAAAGATCAATTTGTACAATCCCGACCTAAACCAAGAAATGGTCGTTCCAGTCTTGCTTCGTTCACAAAGTGAAGGAGAAGGGTTGATCTTAGGGAGGGAAGCAAAGAAGGTGTTGAGATCAGAATGTTGAATTATGGAGGTGCGGACGTTTTTATGACTTGTATCAGAATATGGTTTCTGACTACTTGTGTTGTTAACCCAAAACTCTGTTGTTGGTCGAAATATGTTGAAAACCTATTTATACAATACGTTTAGCACCCCTGATCTCGTAGGAAGTGGAGATAGTCAAGTAGTGGAGAATTGGGGTTGTGTAGAAGAAGTTTACGATCACGTTCCCATTGTGAGAGGATACTGGTCATCCCTACACCCACTATTCTCTTACTGCTATTTAACTGTCCGCTCTTTCCTAACACTTTCTTATAATGGGCACGTTGCACGCCGCACGCTGTAAACCGCCAGACCAATACCCTGATGAGTATCCCCCAGTTTTGTGACATGTTTAATGTCTCGATTGTTTCTTGGAAAAGTGTGCAACAAGTTGCTAAGTGGGTATAATGTACAAGACCTAGTTATTCATACCAATCGCACGCAAGCTAGGCTGCAATAGTGGCGCCAACATAGTGGCACAATGGCATAGTGGCGCATGCATAGTGGTTAAGTGGCGAGGTGGAACCTGCCAATAGCGTAGTGGCAAGGTGGAAAAGTGGCGCCTGCCAATGGCATAGCGTCAAGGTGGCAAAGTGGCGCCTGCCAACGGCATGGCGGCAAAGTGGCGCCTGATATATCTTGGAATATTGGTGTTAGATCCATATATGGATCGATGATATTAGCTATAGTTGCCGCTTCGAACTTAATGCCTAGGTGGTGTTGTTTGGCATGGGGCGGCATAATGTCCCTGTCCAAATTAGGGCTTGGCATGTCAAAACCCTGGCGCGTGCAGCAATGTGGCAAGTACTGCCTTGGTCGTTGATTAGCCTTAGCTATAAAATTATTTTGGTCATGCTAGGATTTGGCCATGGGTTCCCAAGATCCTACAATATCATACAGGGATCTGTTATGGCGTTGGCCATGAATAAAGAGTGAGGTAGCGCGCGGCTGCGCGCGGCTGCGCTGTTGTGGCACATTGACATATTTCTGCCGCAGAATGGCATGGCCTGCCAATTGGCGTGCTGAAGTGATTTTGCAGGTTGGATAGCCAATTGGAATGACGCTTGTGATGATCACTAGGCGCGTTTTCTGATGTCTTGTAGGCAATCCCAACACTTTGGCGCAGACTACCGCAGCAGTGTTGGCGCGTTGCTTGCGATGGGATGGTGATGCCTATTTAGGCGTGTTAGGGAGCGGATAAATTTAATAAATCAAGTGGCCAAATCGTACGGCCGTGATTGTTTTTTGGATACTGGCTTGCGCCTTCTAGATTAGATTCCTAATAGAATTAGATGCATCGACCAACCAACTTCCAACTTTATTAAAAGTGTGTGTGGCGGGTTTTGAGCGATCTGATTGGTCGATGGAAAAAAGAGGGGGTCGGCAAGCAACATGGGGCCGGCCTCGTTCAAAATGTGTGTGGTGCATTTAGAGCGACCTGATTGGTCGGTGGGAAAGAGGTTCGGCAAGCAATGTGGGGCCGACCTTATTCTAAATGTGTGTGGCGCATATAGAGCGACCTGATTGGCCGATATAAAAAGAGGTTGGCCAGGGCAACATGGAGCGTGGCCACAGGCGGTGCCTGTTGGAGCGGACCGACCAGTTATGTGGCGTGGTCGCGTCTCTTTTGTTGTCGCTCCCATTTGCCACAGTTCTTCTTTTATTTCTCGTTTTTTTGTAGGAATTTGCTTCTTCTAGCTCCATGGTGGATTAGTTCCCAACTTATCTAGGTTTGGCCTCGACCAATAGGGTTCGAGATATTTGCACAAGGCGCAAAAGACCTAATGTTTGCACATTAATTAGGCTGAAAACTTGAATCTTGTGAGTTATCACAAAATTGAGAAAATTTAACAAATTCTGTGTGTTGACACAAAATTATTTTACTCTCAGAGAGCAGTTAGCGCGTCTTCTGATTGAGAATTTTTCATGCAGACCTTAATTTTGATATTTCGGGAAATTCGTGCTACTCAGCTGTGAGTGAACACTAATTGTCATGTCATACCAATACTAAGGGTTCAGCTGGGGAACATAGCATATAAAAATACTCAATAAACCATACACTAATGAGTAATGCAGGCGATAGTTTACACAATGTTTGGGATTTTTGCTACGTGCACCATTCTGAATAAATATACGTAGTTGCTCAATACATGTGTGAGTAGAGAGGCCCGGGCACTCATTACTTTTAAATGGCTCAATCTCTTTTGTAGAGGCGCATTAAATGCAGGGTTTTACAATTTTAGCTCTGAACTAAAAACTACCATCAACATTAAGTCCCCTGCTTAACATGTAACAATGACATTGTTCCGGGGTAAGCACTAGATGGTGACAGTCAAGAGATAAATAATCAATCCAAAGAATAAATATTACCAAGAAAGTGGCAGCTGTCTTGAAACAGTAAATCAGGCCGCCAGATCAATTGTATCTTCCGTGTATGCTAATCTCGATTTGGTTAGGCCGGCGAGCGGGTTCCGCCAGGATTTTTGAGCTGGGCTGAAAACATTCTTCCTTTGATAGTCTCTTTCCGGTTTTATCTTGGGTTTCAAGAAGCACGACTTGGTTGGCGTTGAATCCTTGTCTATCGGATAAGCCCCGTTGCGGTTGTTCAGCATCTGCTTCCTCTTAGGGTTTCTGCAGCGTATGTACATATGCAGGCGAGGCCAGGCCATTCTTCTCAATTTGGAGTAGAGATTCTTCTGTTGAACCCATATCGCTTTCACCATGTCAGATAGGAGTGGATCATCTTCGTCCAGCCAAACTCTTCTACCAAACGCAGGTGGCTTATATCCAGAGTATGACTTTCATTATCTTCTGATTCTAAAGTGATAATTCTTATTTCTTTTTTTTTTTTTTTTTTTTTGTCTCTAACATCGTTTCCTTTAGAGCGGGAGAATCCCTGAGTTTCGTGACGATTCCCCTACCCGGATCATCCGAGTCAAGAAGATTATACCGGCATACCATTTCACTGGTGAATATGTATTCGTTTGTCACGACCAGTAAGTAACAAAATTTTCGTTTTTGTAGAGGTATCCTGCTGGAAAATGCGTAACAGTGGTTGACGATGACGATCTGTCCACTCTTCCTTGAATTTCAGACACACCTACTGATGTAGACCTGGAAGACCCTGACTTGGGAATCTTCTCTTGCGAGTATCCCAACGCAGGCTTGCCATTTGATATTCACATGAAGTGTTTATCTTCTAGTTACTGGTCTGTTGGTAAGTTTCTGGTGCGGAAGGAGTTCGTGCCTTTGTACATAAAAATATGGAGGAAATACAGCCACATTGCTACTAGGAACGTGGTGCAACACTGTTCATCTGCTTTGGTCACCACAATGAACTGTCTTCTGCCCATGGTTGCCGAGATGGAAAATACATCCATTCTTAACGTTGCTGAATCAACTGTTGAAAAGTGGGAAAACATGGTAGCTACCTGTGAATCGATGGGGTTCAACGTGAGCTGGTTGCGGCAGCGCCTTGATATTATCAAAGTTGGTCGAGCTGGTAGCATTTCCAACGTTGTTCCTGCTGCGAAAGCTATCTATGAGGAGGAAAAGGCCTTGGCTGCGGAATCTGAGAAGGTGGAACAGGTAATCCAAAACTTGAAGAGTGGGACTGAAAGGTATCAGGATAGGCTAAAAATGATGCTTTCAAGGGACTACAACTTGTTTGATGGCCTTTTCTAAGCCATACTTATGTTTTATTGTTTTGAATAAGTAGGCATGAGATCGTTTGGTCGTTTTTTTTTTTTTTGTAAAATGAATTGCATTGATTTTTGGTAAGCCAATGGAGTTTACATTAATATGCCTTAACCAATGAAAACTTTGACAACTCAGATATGAGGGGAATGAATAATGCCTGATTGGCCGTGTCATGAGACGGTGAGAGAGATGGAAAAAATGGTTAGGATAAATATGCCTTGAGCCATTTTCCATTGATGACTGCTTCCAATTCGCCTCCGTCTTCCTTGAAAATCTTGTAGTACCCGCTGTTATAGGCTTTGGTAACCACGTAAGGACCTTCCCATTTTGGTGAAAACTTTGGTGCGGACATGTCTTGCTGAATGTGCTTCGCGGTTTTCAATACAAGATCTCATATTCGAAAAACTTGAGGTTTTACGGCTTTATCGTATGCCCTGGTGTTTGAGGGTGAAAACAGTTTCTGCTGATTTTGGTAATTTCGAGTGTGCGGGTGAGAAACGAGTCTAAACCCTAAACAATGTACTGCAAGGGAGTACTTTGATTCGAGAGATCAATCTGTACAAATCCGTCTTAAACCAAGAAATGGTCGTTCCAGACTTGCTTCGGTCACAAAGTGAAGGATAAGGGTTTTTCCAGGGAGGGAAGCGAAGAGAGTGTTGAGACCAGAATAGTTGATTGGGGAAGAGTATTTGTTTGACGACTTGTATCAGAAAGTGGAAAGCTAACAGATGGGAAAGCTAACAAGTGATTTCTGAGTGTTGTATTCTCCTAACCAAAAACTTGTTCTTTGGTGGAAATAGGTGAGGCCTATTTATACAAGTCGCAACGAAACGTACCCTGGTCGCGTAAGAAGTTGAAACGGTTGAGTAAATGGAAGAAGTGGTGGTAACGCCTGTAATTGAAGTTTCTATAATGAAGGAAACGTTTCACCATTACTTCTTGTATCTACTAACCGCCTCACTCTTATGACACTTTCTTGTAACGGGCGTAGTGTACGCCGCACGCTGTAAACCGCCAGACCAATACCCATATGAGCATCCCCCAGTTAGTGACATGTTTTGATGTCTTGAGTGTTTTGTGTAGCATGTTGCTATTGTTTGGAAAGTTGAGCTTGGGAGGCTTGCCGGCTCGGTGGTGACCTTCGACGGTCGAGATTTTGCATCTTGAGAGGAAGGTTAGTCGTTGATTGTGGTTACCTTCCGTTGGTAGCCAGTGGCGTGGCCACGGTGCTGGCATGGCTTGCACATGCTCTTGGCGTGGCTAATTAGGGTTTGGCACCGTGGCCAAATTAGGGTTTTGGCACCCTAGCCAAGAGATTGCCACAAGTCGTTTGGTGGCAAGTTTGTACGGTTGAGATATGCATCTCAGACAGAAGGGTAGCCGTTGATTGTTGCAACCCTCCGTTTGGCAGCCAGCGGCATGAAGGCATGGCCGGCATGGCTTTGGCGTGGCCAAATTAGGGCTTTGGCACCGTGGGCAAGTTAGGGTTTTGCTACAGTAGCCAAGAGATTGCCACAAGTCGTTTGGTGGCAAGTTTGTACGGCTAAGATCTGCATTTCAGGAGGAAGGATAGCCGTTGATTGTTGCAACCTTCCGTTTGGCATTCAGCGACATGGAGGCATGGTCGGCATGGCTTTGGCGTGAAGTGGATCCGTTGGCAGTGTGCGGCTTGGAAGGGAGTCGCTTGCGGCTTGGTAGGGAATCGTTTGCGCCTTGGAAGGGAATCGTTTGCGGCTTGGAAGGGATCCGCTGGCAGCGTGCAACTTTGTCTAAATTAGGGTTTGACATGCCGAAACCCTAATTAGCGCCCTTTACTAGAATCACTGTAGAATTCCCGTACTGACTCGAATTTTGACGGTCCGCCCCTCCATTCCGATCGGAAAATAATTTTCTATCTCCTTGTTGAGGAATATTTAGGTTTTGGGCTCGTTTAGTGATGAAAACAGCCCGACAGTAAAACTCAGGAAGAATTCAGGAGGGATGGCGGCATGGCCAAAGTTAGGTTTTGGTGGCACAAGCCAAAGAATTTGGCGTTGTGGCCAAAAAAGTCGTCACAAGTCTTTTAGTTCGGTGGCGTACTTGGACGGCTGAGATTTGCATCTCATGAGGAAGGGTAGTCGTTGATTGTGGCTACCTTCCGTTTGGCAGCCAGCGGCATGGAGACGTGGCCAAGATGGCTTTGGCATGTTTTAGGCGCGCCCAAATTATGGTTTTGGCATAAACCGTGGAATTTGGCATTGGGCCAGAAGTTTCCACGTGTTTGGTGGCGAACTTGTACGGCTGAGATTTGCATCTCAGAGGGAAGGGTAGTCGTTGATTGTTGCAACCCTCCGTTTGGCAGCCAGCGGCATGGAGGCATGGCCGGCATGGCTTTGGCATGTTTTAAGCACGGCCAAATTAGGGTTTTGGCATAAGCCATGGAATTTGGCATTGAGCCAGAAGTTGCCACGCGTTTGGTGGCGAATTTGTACGGCTGAGATTTGCATCTCAGAGGGAAGGGTAGCCGTTGATTGTTGCAACCCTCCGTTTTGGCAGCCAGCGGCATGGAGGCATGGCCGGAATGGATTTTGTATGTCGTTGGCACGGGAGTGCGGCTTCCATGGTTGGGACCTTGGCGCGTGAGGTGTGCCTGGCATGGTTGGCATGCCGTTGGCACGGTGGTGCGACTGGCATAGTTGGCATGCCTTTGGCGTGGAGGTGTGGCTGACATGGTTGGCATGCCGTTGGCACGGTGGTGCGGCTGGAATGGTTGGCATGCCTTTGGGCCGGAGGTGTGGCTGGCATGGTTGGCATGCTGTTGGCACGGTGGTGCGACTGGCATGGTTGGCATGCCTTTGGAGCGAAGATGTAGATGGCATGGTTGGCATGCCGTTGGCACGGTGGTGCGGCTGGCATGGTTGGAATGCCTTTGGCCCGGAGATGTGGTTGCATGGTTGGCATGCCGTTGGCACGGTGGTGTGGCTGGAATGGTTGGAATACCTTTGGCGCGGAGGTGTGGCTGACATATTTGGCATGCCGTTGGCACGATGGTGCGGCTGGAATGGTTGGCATGCCTTTGGCGCGTAAATGTGGATGGCATGGTTGGCATGTCGTTGGCACGGTGGTGCGGCTGGCATGGTTGGCATGCCTTTGGCGCGGTGACGTGGTTAAGGCCATCTAGGTGTGGAAATTAGGGTTTAGCGCGTCGAAACCCTAGTTAGAATATACGACATGCGCGGTTGGCATGCTTGGCCAGCATGTGCGGTTGGCACGCTTGGCCAACATGCATGGCTGGCATGTGCGGAGATGATGCCAATCAGTACTGAAGGTTCTGTCGTGGAACATATCATATATGTAAAAAAAGGTACCTTGGTAAATTTCTCGTAGACGTATTGAAAGGCTCAATAAATGTGCTAGTGGAGATATTGGTACTCACGGCTCCGTTTCCTTATAAAGTGACGCCACGTCAGACTAAGGTTTTACGATTTTAACCCTATGCTAAAAACCACCATCAACATTAAGTCCCCTGCTTAGCTCGGAATAAGGGCCTTGTTGCGAGGTAAGCATGAGATGGTGAAAGACAAGGGCAAAATCGAAACGGAAAATCATGAAAAGATGGTCAGGAAGATCCGACTAACCTTTTTTTCGGGAGGTAAAGAGAATCCATGACTGTTGCGCCGGTGGCTTTGCGTAAATTCTGTGCTGCTGGCTAGGCTGCGGGATGGTAGAGATGGTTGTTGGCTGAGATGCAGACTGTTGGCATCATCTTGGAAGGGAGCCGCTAGCATAGACTTGGCGTGAAATGGAGCTTTGGCGTGGTCGGCTTAGAATTGAGTCATCAACATTGGTCGGCTTGGAATGGAGCCGTCAACATTGGTCGGCTTGGAATGGAGCCGTCAACATTGGTCGGCTTGGAATGGAGCCGTCAGCATTGGTCGGCTTGGAATGGAGCAGCTATCATAAACCTGGCGTGGGCGCTGACTTGGGATTGGCATGGCTTGGGCGTGAGCCGTTGGTGCTGCTTTGGCTTCAGTACGCTGAATGGTGGAAACTGGCTTCAGTCTGCGGAATGGTGGAAACTGGCTTCAGTTCCGTGGAAGGGTGATGACTGGCTTCAGTTCCGTGGAAGTATGACGACTGGATTCAGTTCCGTGGAAGGATGACGACTGGATTCACTTCCGTGGGAGGATGACGACTGGCTTCAGTCCCGTGGAAGGATGGCGACTGGCTTTAGTTCCGTGGAAGGATGACGACTGGCTTCAGTTCCGTGGAAGGATGACGACTTTGTCTAAATTAGTGTTTGGCATGCCGAAACCCTAATTAGCGCCCCTTACTAAAATCGTTATAGAATTTTCGTACGAACTCTGATCTTGACGGTCCGCCCCTCCATTCTGATCGGAAAAGAATTTCCTATCTCTCTACGAGGGAATATTTAGGTTTTGAGTTCGTTTAGGAGGTGAAAACAGTCCGACAGTAAAACTAAGGAAGAATTCAGGCGAGATATTGCGGGCCCGAGGTGGCGTAGTCGCGTCCAATCATCTATTCTCGTTCATGGAGCAAGAAGGAATCTTCATTCTGTTCAAACTCTAGAAACTCCGTCTGTATGAAAAGAGGTATCGACCCTCTTCTGTTTTCTGTTGCTTGTCTGGATCTGTGCTTTCGTATGTAGTGTCTCTCCAGTGGATTCCAAAATTTACCAAACTTCATCGCATTCTTGGGACGGATGGATGAAATATATGCTCGGCAACGATCATGTCAGGGGTAACCTTGGAGATTGTGGTTGTGTTGTCGGTCGAAATCTTCCGGAGCCACTGGATAAAAGAGATGGGTTGGGAGACATTCTGTTGCTGATGTGCCGCAATCAAGTTTTCAAGGACTTTGTTCCAAGAGACATCTTTCGAACCATCGTCTGAATCTTGGACTATCGTATGGAATGGGATGCGGTGAGCAGTCCCCAGTAATATTTCTGTTAGATACGATGTCATGGCCGAACATGTGAATGTATCTATGTGGCGTGCTTTTGTGGTCTTCGATGCATATGTACGGCTTCATGTTGAGAAATTCCTGTGGCTCATAAAACTTCGACAGTGATGATGTTGAAATCAGAAATAACCTGGTTGAGGGGAGTGAAAGCGTCCCATGTTGGTAGTCCCCATGTGTAGCCTACTTTCATCGCATTGCCTTGAATCCACGTCCATGGGATTTGATACGAGCTTATTGTACTCTTCTGGATGTCATGCTGGGATGCTCAGAATATCACAATGGGCGAAATATTTTGGATAGCGAAGAGGTAGAAATGAGAGAGTTATGTTGTTTATCGTGGCTCCCTTTGTTTCTTCAAGAAAATGTTCAGCCGCATCTCTGGAGTTATCTCATGAATCTTTGATGGTCGTCGGGATGGACTATGATGAGCAGTCCCCAGTCGCACTTTTATTTAGTTTTTGAAGTTGTTTCCTCTGAGAAGGATTGGGATCTACTGCGGCCTCGTAAAGTGTTGCAGGAGTCTTCTAGATAGAGAGGTGGTGATATTCTTACGCTACACCCTTGAAGAGTAGATGACCTTGTCGTGGCTATGACCTTTTAGTTGACCGTGTCTTCTGAGATTTGACAGTGAAGGGATTCCGTGTGCCTCAGTCCCCAAGTGCGGTATATGGGTTTCCATCTTTGTAGTGATTGTTGCTATGGTGAAGCCCTGGCTGGTATCAAAAAACAAGCGGCAACAGTTCCTGGCAGCAGATTTGATCAGAAGAGACTACATTTTCGTGGGAACAAAATAGGTTGGCTGGAATTGTATGGGCGTCCATGGAAGTAAAGGGATTAGCTAGATGCGTCAGCGAGCAAACTGTTCATGATCACGAGCTTTAGCGGGATGGATCAAAAGGTGGCCACGACTACGAAAATTGGCTGGCTGCAATATTGATCCTTGACATGGGGAGTGTGGTGGCACAACCCTTGGAAATAATGAGTGGCGGCTACGGCACGATCCTCGGCAAGGAAGAGCGGCGGCTTCAACACGATCCTTCAAAAGAGGAGTGGCGGCTATGACACGATCCTTGGAAAGTAGGAGCGGCGGCTACTACATGATCCTCGGCAGGAGGGAGCGGCGGCCACATGCACGAACCTTGGAAGAAATGAGGCGTTGAAGCGGCTTCGGCTCTTGGAGATGACGTTGAAACTTATGGAAAAAAACGCTGAAGCTTCGACTTCGGATCATGGAACATCTTATAGAGCGAACGTTGAAGCGGAGCGGCTGCTGGAGCGAACGTTGAAGCGGAGCGGCTGCTGGAGCGAACGTTGAAGCGGAGCCGCTGTTGGAGAACGTTGAAGCGGAGCGGCTGCTGGAGCGAACGTTGAAGCGGAGCCGCTGTTGGAGAACGTTGAAGCGGAGCGACTTATAGAGAGAGCGTTGAAGCGGCTCCTGGAGAAAACTCCATTGAGTGCAGTATTAACCCTTGACTTCGAAAAACGACTTGATACGATATGGCATATGGGAAGACGGAACGAATAGTGCTGGTCGGAAAGTCGTGTTTTTCTCTCATGGGAAAGAATACGCTTATTCTGTTTGATTTTCCCTTGCAACTCTCAGAGCCTCGAGGGTTACAATGTTGAAGTCGGAGGCCGCGTCAATCAGCGTGCTGTCAAACTCGGCATCGTTCAAGCGAACACTGGTTAGGAGTCCCCAGTTCCATCTATCAATCGTGCTTCCCAAGAGAGTTTGGGGTTTGGGAACGGCTTCCATGGATGGAAACAGCTACTTTCCTGATGCAGTGCGGTTGAGGGCTGCAAATATGTCTCGACGCTGTGTCTTGGAGAAATATAGAATCTCACATAAATGTTTCATCATAGACTGCATGATTTTGTGTGCGAAGTCCCCGGAAATCATGCATCTCCTGGCGGGAAGAGGGTCTCTGTGAACTCAGGAGGGTTGTTAATTTTCTTTGCCTCGGTTTTGGAGAGGTCGTTCCTGATCTTCACGTGTGATGAAATTGGATTGCTGATTTCCTTATACTTGGCGTTCAAGAGAAACGCGAGCCTCTTCGTCTATAAACGCACGTCATGCTGAAGTGCCTGCACCGGATGTTAACATTATTCCTTGCCATCTCCATCTGGGGTTGACGTGACTCTTGTGGTGGACGCTCCGTTAGTGTCTTTAGGATAATAGGTATCTCTTTCTGAGTTGTAGCCATGTCTGTCTGAGCCTTACGAGATCCTTTCATCTTTCCATCAAATCAACAGCGGTAAAAGGTGGTCGGCTTCTTATGGATCCTCCAATATCTCGTCCTGATGGTGGAGTAGCAGCGTCTCTGGTGAAGGTTGGAGATGTCACACTTGAAGAAACGTTGGGGGTGGTGGAAGCAGCTCTGGCTCTGGTGATCGGAGGTGTAACGCCTGAAGGGACATTTTCTGTGTCGCTGGTGTTGACAGGTGGCGTATTAATATCACTTTGTTAGGAGGCATGAAGAATATGTGATCCTTGCATTCGCGGCTTTGCATAAATTTGGTTTGGTCATGGAGTGTTGGCGTCAGCGCTGCAACTTTGGCTACTGATCGGTAGCGGTGGCACTGCAACTTGTTCCGTGAGACGGTGCTCTGTCTGGCTATGGAAAGGGGGATGACGCTACCCCGGATGGCTAAGGAATGGCCCATGGCGCTGCTGGCTAGGACGCGAGATATTGGCGTCGGCTTGGCATTGAGCCGCCGGTGTTGGTTTTGAAGTGGAGCCGCTAACATTGGTTCGGCGTGCGCCATCTTGGCTTGGTAAGCCGTCAACGTCATTGGCTCGGCTTGGGATGCGGAGCTGTTGGTGCAATCGGCTATGGGGGGAGAAGTTGCGCTGGAAGGGTGCAAGCTGTTGGTGCTGGAAAGATGTAATTTGTTAGCGCTGGAAAAGTTCAAGCTTCTGGCGCTAGAAGGACGCAATCTGTTAGCGTTGGAAGAGATGCAAGCTGTCGGCGCTGGAATGGTGCAAGTTGTTAGCGTTGGAAAAGATGCAAGTTGCCGGCACTGGAAGAACGCAAGTTGTTAGCGCTGGAAAATATGCAAGCTGCCGGCGCTGGAAGGACGCAAGCTGTCGGCGCTGGAAGGATGCAAGTTGTTAGCGTTCGTATTATTGGCTTCGTTTCTATGTCTTGGTGCTAGCGGCAGAGTGGTATCAATAAAGAAGGCGGACATATTCCAGGTACGTATCTCCGTGTTTCTTCTTTATGTTTTCTCTTCTGTTGTTGGTGCAAACTCTAGCCATAGGCATGTCCGCCATAGTTTTATGGGCGAGGCCGTCCTGACCGGGAGAAGTCCCCAGTCACTCCTTGTCGTGTGATAACTGGTAACTGAGCCTTTTGGTGACTAAGACATTGATCCCTGAGCGGATCGTTTTCTTTCACCATCTTAGAAGTCCCCAATCACCCCTTGTCGTATGATAACTGGTAACTGAGCCGTTTGGTGACTGAGCCATTGATCCCCGAGCGGATCGTTTGCTTTCGCCATCTTAGAATTTGGGTTAAAGAATGAAATCGGGAATTGGAAATTGATATTTTAACCGAGAGATTAATCTCCCACTGTGGTCGCCAATTGTTTGAGGGTGAAAACAGTTTCTGCTGATTTTTATAATTTCGAGTGTGTGGGTGAGAAACGAGTCTAAACCCTAAACAATGTACTGAAAGGGAGTACTTTGATTCGAGAGATCAATCTGTACAAATCCGGCCTAAACCAAGAAATGGTCGTTCCAGACTTGCTTAGGTCACAAAGTGAAGGAAAAGGGTTGGTCTAGGGAGGGAACCGAAGAGAGTGTTGAGACCAGAATAGTTGATTTGGAAAGAGTAGTTGTTTGACGACTTGTATCAGAAAGTGGAAAGATAACATATGGGAAAGCTAACAAGTGATTTTTGAGTGTTGTATTCTCCTGACCAAAAACTTGTTCTTCGGTGGAAATAGGTGAGACCTATTTATACAAGTCGCAACGAAACGTACCATGGTCTCGTAAGAAGTGGAAACGGTTGAATAAATGGAAGAAGCGGTAACGGGTAACGCCTGTAATTGATGTTTCCATAATGAAGGAAACGTTTCACCATTACTTCTTGTATATACTAACCGCCTCACTCTTATGACACTTTCTTGTAACGGGCGTAGTGTACACTGCATGCTGTAAACCGCCAGACCAATACCCTGATGAGCATCCCCCAATTTGTGACATGTTTTGATGTCTTGAGTGTTTTGTGTAGCGTGTTGCTATTGTTTGGCAAGTTGAGCTTGGGAGGCTTGCCCGGCTCGGTGGTGACCTTCGACGGTCGAGATTTTCCATCTTGAGAGGAAGGTTAGTCGTTGATTGTGGTTACCTTCCGTTGGTAGCCAGTGGCATGGCCATGGTGCTGGCATGGCTTGTGCATGCTCTTGGCGTGGCTAATTAGGGTTTGGCACCGTGGCCAAATTAGGGTTTTGGCTCTGTGGCCAAGAGTTGGCACCGTAGCCAAGAGATTGCCACAAGTCGTTTGGTGGAAAGTTTGTACGGCTGAGATTTGCGTCTCAAAGGGAAGGGTAGCCGTTGATTGTTGCAACCCTTCGTCTGGCAGCCAGTGGCATGGCCGGCATGGCTTTGGCATGGCCAAATTAGGGATTTGGTACCGTGGCCAAGTTAGGGTTTTGGCACCGTGGCCAAGTGATGGCACCGTAGCCAAGAGATTGCCACAAGTCGTTTGGTGGCAAGTTTGTACGGCTGAGATATATATCTCAGGAGGAAGGATAGTCATTGATTGTTGCAACCTTTCGTTTGGCAGCCAGTCGCATGGAGGCATGGCCGGCATGGCTTTGGCGTGAAGTGGAGCCACTGGAAGTGTGCAGCTTGGAAGGGAGTCGCTTGCGACTTGGAAGGGAAGCGCTTGCGTCTTGGAAGGGAATCGCTTTCGGCTTGGAAGGGAGCAGCTGGCAGCGTGCGACCTTATATAAGTTAGGGTTTGACATGACGAAACCTTAATTAGCGCCCTTTACTAGAATCGATGTATAATTCCCGTATGGACTCGGATTTTGGCAGTCCGCCCCTCCATTCTGATCGGAAAAGAATTCTCTATATCCCTACATGGGATTATTTAGGTTTTTGGCTCGTTTAGGGGTGAAAACAACCCGACAGTAAAACTCATGAAGAATTCAGGAGGGATGGCGGCATGGCCAAAGTTAGGTTTTGGTGGCACAAGCCAAAGAATTTGGCGTTGTGGCCAAAAAAGTCGTCACAAGTCTTTTAGTTCGGTGGCGGACTTGGACTGCTGAGATTTGCATATCAGTAGGAAGGGTAGCCGTTGATTGTGGATACCTTCTGTTTGGCAGCCAGGGAATGGAGGCGTGGATGACATGGCTTTGGCATGTTTCAGACGCGGCCAAATTAGGGTTTTGGCATAAACCGTGGAATTTGGCATTGGGCCAGAAGTTTCCACGCGTTTGGTGGCGAACTTGTACGGCTGAGATTTGCATCTTAGAGGGAAAGGTAGTCGTTGATTGTTGTAACCCTCCGTTTGGAAGCCAGCGGCCTGGAGGCATGGCCGGCATGGCTTTGGCATGTTTTAAGCGTGACCAAATTAGGGTTTTGGCATAAACCGTGGAATTTGGCATTGGGCCAGAAGTTGCCACGTGTTTGGTGGCGAACTTGTACGGCTAAGATTTGCATCTCAGAGGGAAGGGTAGTCGTTGATTGTTGCAACCCTTATTTTGGCAGCCAGCGGCATGGAGGCATGGCCGGCATGTCATTGGCACGGCGGTGCGGAAGGTATGGTTGGGCCTTTGGCGCGTGAGGTGTGGATGGCATGCCATTGGCACGGTGGTGCGGCTGGCATAGTTGGCATGCCTTTGGCGTGGAGGTGTGGCTGGCATGCCGTTGGCACGGTGGTGCGGCTGGCATGGTTGGCATGCCTTTGGCGCGGAGGTGTGGCTGGCATGTCGTTGGCACGGTGGTGCGGATGGCATGGTTGGCATTCCTTTGGCACGGAGATGTGGCTGGCATGCCGTTGGCACGGTGGTGCGGCTGGTATGGTTGGCATGCCTTTGGCGCGGAGGTGTGGCTGGCATGCCGTTGGCACGGTGGTGCGGCTGGCATGGTTGGCATGCCTTTGGCGCGAAGGTGTGGCTGGCATGCCGTTGGCACGGTGATGCGGCTGGCATGGTTGGCATGCCTTTGGCGCGGTGACGTGGCTAAGGCCATCTAGGTGTGGAAATTAGGGTTTAGCGCGTCGAAACCCTAGTTAGAATATACGGCATGCGCGGTTGGCACGCTTGGCCAGCATGCATGGCTGGCATGTGCGGAGATGATGACAGTCAGTACTGAGGGTTCTGTCGCGGAACATATCATATATGTAAAAAAAAAAGTACCCTGGTAAATTTCTCGTAGACGTATTGAAAGGCTCAATAAATGTGCTAGTGGAGATATTGGTACTCACGGCTCCGTTTTCTTACAGAGTGACGCCACGTCAGACTAAGGTTTTACGATTTTAACCCCTAGCTAAAAACCACCATCAACACCTGGAGATCCTCTTTTTGTACACCTGAGCATGCTCCCCCGCCTTAATTCTCTTGGAATCTAAAGTGTCCAAATCCACTATTCCAGAGCTCGATGCTTCGGCCTCATCCCATTAGATTCCAGTCGTAGCTGGAATTCTAGCCGACGAGATTTTGATCTCTGCAAGGAGGATTGTGGCGGCACCATAGACAAGTGAATAAGGAGAAAAGACGGTAGAGCTCCTAGTTGCAGCCCGGTATGCCCACAGCGCCATAGGCAGTTGTTCGTGCCACGTCCTAGGATTGTCATGCACTGTTCGACTAATAATTCGAATCAAAGTCTTGTTGGTGCTTTAGGCTTGCCCATTCCCTTGAGGGTAGTAAGGAGTATAGAAAACCTGCTTAACTCCATATTCTTCAAGCAATTCCTGTACTTGTTTGTTGGAAAAGGGTGTACCATTATCAATAATGATGTGCTTAGGTACGCCAAACAGACAAATGATGTATTCCTTGATGAATGTTGCAATTGTCGCTCCGGTTGTTCCTCGAAGAGGAAGATCTTCGACCCATTTAGTGAAGTACTCTGTCGCGGTTATGATGTACTCGTGCTGCTTTGACGATGGTGAATTGATTTTTCCAATAGTATCAAGTCCCCAGCTATAAAAAGGCCACAGACTACTTACTGAATGAAGGGGAGTACAAGGTGTGTGGATGAGATTCCCATGAGTCTGACATTCATGACATTTCTGAACAAACGCCGCTGCATCATCCTCCATAGTTGGCCAGTAATATATTTCGTGCACTTGGAGAAATAACTTCTTCTTCCCTTGGTGTTCACCTTCATGTGTTTCTTTCAGCATAGTCGGGATTTCAGATTTTGCGATATAGGATTCCCTCATGAACACACAAATCTTTTGGCCCTTTGCTTCATCTTGGATGCGTCTTTCTTGTTGGCATGCAACACACCATCACGGAGATAGTTTATGTTTATCGCCAGTCCCCAACATATCCAACATTAAAAACTTCTAATTGATGCGGCGGCGCCTGTCAATTGGAGCAAAATCCTTGAAGAGCTCGGGATTGGGTATCCATATCTGGCCAGTAATAGCCAAGGAGTTGAAGACGTCGGTAAAGAGTCACCACTAACGTTTGTCCACGGAACTCTCCATGAATACAGTTAATTTGCAGCTGTGCTTCTTCGTCTTCGATGCATCTTGACAGGGATCCATCTGGGTTTCGGTGGTATAACACTTCATGAAGCATGAAGAATTTTTGTAGGGTTTTGAGACTAACCTTCCCTTGGGAAAGAGAATTGTTAAGCTCTTGGATGATCGGAGTTCTCCAATCATTGACTTCAGTATCTTTGGCCTGTGAAATCCATGTTGACGCCACGGTACGTCTCTTCACTATTAGAGTCTCTTCAAATCCTTTGAACTGCATCTTTGAGGCTAACGTAGCTAGGCAATTGGCGTGTTTATTTTTGTTGCGGTCAATATGGGTTATGGTTGCATCAGAAAAGTAGTTCAAAAGCTTTTGCGCCTCAGATCTATAAAGGGCTAGTGTTACCTCTTTGAGTGAGTATACTCCATTCATCTGGTTGACCAGTAGTTTGGAGTCGCTTCTTACTTCTAGGTGTGTGGATCCTGCTCATTTGGCTAGTGACAATCCTATGAGAAAAGTTTTATATTCTGCTGAGTTGTTGGTGCACTGAAAGTCCAACATGAAAGAATGCAAAAAGACTTCACCAATTGGAGACACCAGAACTACACTCACTCCTCCGGTATTATTGCTAAGGGTAGAAGATCCGTTGAAATACAATAGCCATGCTTCTTCTTTGACAAAAGATATTTCTGGAAATTCCTCAGTCGAACTCGCAAGCGTTGCTATCTCAAGCTTGTTTGTCAAGTTTAGTTACCAAAACTATACGTCTTGATTTCTAGTCTACTTATAGCTATGTCTCGGATTAGGATAGTAAGTGTAGTTGATCTTTAGACTCCACGGCATTCATCGAATGAAGACGAAGAACTACTCAAGGGAACTTGTAGAACTTCATCAACAAAAGGTATGTGCAGACTTGAACTTATCTATCACTCAAAAGCCTATCTATTATATCTCCTATTTGAGACAAAAGTCGTATTGCCATATAGACTTCAATTATACACCATTTGTTATTTCGAGCTGAGTTTAACTCACTTATCTATGTCTCGAAATATGTATCGACAAGCTTTTTATTTAACCAAGTTTATCTTTACTCTTGACGAAAGTCATATTGATTATTTCATTAACTTGAAAATCGCTTTGATGTTAATAGTTTGTGGATAAAAATTATTGTCATCCTCTAAGAAAGTTTCAATGATTGAAATGAGAGTTTAGAACAAGTAACCATGTTTGGATATAAACATAGTGTAGTGGCACATGCATGCATAGTGGCTAAGTGGAGATGTGGCACCTGCCAATGGCGTAGTGGCAAAGTGGCGCATGCCAATGGCATAGCGGCAAGGTGGCAAAGTGGCGCCTGCCAACGGCAGCAGCAAAGTAGCACCTGCTATATCTTGGCATATTGGTGTTAGATCCAAATATGGCTCAATGATATTATCTCTAGTTTCCACATCGAACTTAATGCCTAGGTGATGTTGTTAGGCATGGGGCGCATAATGGCTCTGGCCAAATTAGGGTTTGGCATGTCAAAACCCTAAGTGGCGTCTGCAGCTATGTGGCGCGGCACGACGACATCTTGACAAGTACTGCCTTGGCTGTTGATCAGCTTTAGCTATAAAATTATTTTGGTCATGCTAGGATCTGGCCATGGGTTCCCAAGATCCTAAAATATTATACAGGGATCTGTTATGGCGTTGGCCATGAACAAAGAGTGAGGTAGCGCGCGGCTGCGCCTTTTTGGCACGTTGGCATATTGCTGCCGCGGAATGGCATGGCCTGACAATTGGCATGCTGAAGTGATTTGGCAGGTTGGTTAGCCAATTGTCATGCGCCTGCGATGATCACTAGGCGCGGTTTGGGATGGCTTGTAGGCAATCCCAGCACTTTGGCGCAGACTATCGTAGCGGTGTTGGCGCGTTGCTTGCGGTGGCATGATGATGCCTATTTGGGCGCGTTAGGGAGCGAATAAATTTAATAAATCAAGTGGCCAAATCGTACGGACGTGATTGTTTTTTGGAGATTGGCTTGGCCGTCTAGATTAGATTCCTAATGTAATTAGGTTCATCGACCAACCAACTTCCAACTTTATTAAAAGTGTGTATGGCGGGTTTTGAGCGATCTGATTGGTTGATGGAAAAAATAGGGGGCCGACAAGCAACATGGGGCTGGCCTCATTCCAAATGTGTGTGGCGCATTTAGAGCGACCCGATTGGTCGATGGGAAAGATGGACGGCAAGCAATGTGGGGCCGGCCTTATTCTAAATGCGTGTGGCGTATTTAGAGCGACCTGATTGGTCGATATAAAAAGTGGTTGGAAAGGGAAACATTGAGCATGGCTAGCGGCCACAGGCGGCGCCTGTTGGAGCGGACCGACCAGTTATGTGGCGCAGCCGCGCCTCTTTTGTTATCGCTCCCATTTGCCACAGTTCTTCTTTTATTTCTCGTTTTCTGGTAGGACTTTGCTCCTACTAGATCCATGGCGGATTAGTTCCTAGCTTATCTAGGTTTGGCCTCTTCCAATAGGGTTCGAGATATTTGCACAAGGCGCAAAAGACCTAATGTTTGCACATTAATTAGGCCGAAAACTTGAATCTTGTGATTTATCACAAAATTGAACAAATTTAACAAATTATGTGTGTTGACACAAAATTCTTTTATTCTCAGAGAGCAGTTAGCGCGTCTTCTGATTGAGCATTTTCATACAGACCTTGATTTTGATATTTCGGAAAATTCGTGTTACTAAGCTGCGAGTGAACACTAATTGTCATGTCATACCAATACTAAGGGTTCATCTGGGGAACATAGCATAGGAAAATACTCAATAAACCATACAGTAATGAGTAATGCAGGCGAGAGTTAACGGAATTTTTGGGATTGTTGCTACATGCACCATTCTGAATAAATATAATGAGTTGCTCAATACATGTGTGAGTAGAGAGGCCCTCGCACTCATTACTTTTAAATGGCCCAATCTCTTTTGCAAAGGTGCATTAGATACAGGTGTTTGTGGGTGAAAACCGTTTCTGATGATTTTGGTAATTTTGGGTGTGTGGGTGAGAAACAAATATAAACCCTAAACAATGTACTACACGGGAGTACTTTTGATTCGAGAGATCAATCTGTACAATCCTGGCCTAAACCAAGAAATGGACGTTCCAGGCTTGCTTCGGTCACAAAGTGAAGGAGAAGGGTTGGTCTTAAGGAGGGAAGCGAAGAAAGTGTTGAGACCAGAATAGTTGATTCCGGAAGTGTGGGTGTTTCGTGACTTGTATCAGAAAGTTTAACTGGCTAGCTGAATGAAAAGCTATCAGATGATTTCTGGATGTTTTATTGTTCTCCTGACCAAAACTTTTCCTTTGGTGGAAAATAGGTGAGACCTATTTATACAAGTCGCAACAAAACGTACCCTGGTCTCGTGGGAAGTGGAAACGATTGAGTGGTGGAAGAAGGGAATAACGGGTAACGCCTGGAATTTATGTTTCCATAATGAAAGATATGTTTACACCATTACTTCTTGCCATTAGTAACCGCACCACTTTATGACACTTTCTGTAACGGGCGTATTGCACGCCGCATGATGTAAACGGACAGACCAATACCCTGATGAGTATCCCCCAGTTTGTGACATGTTTTGATGTCTCGAGTGTTTTCGTGGAAAACATGTAGCACTTTGCTACGTGTGGCAAGTTAAAAATGAGAGGCTTTCCATAGGTAAATAGCATATGTGATGCTAGGCTCGTTTTGGCTAGCGTTGCTATCTCAAGCTTGTTTGTCAAGTTTAGTTGCCAAAACTATACGTCTTGATTTCTAGTTTACTTATAGCTATGTCTCGGATTAGGATAGTAAGTGTAGTTGATCTTTAAACTCCACAGCGTTCATCGAATGAAGACGAAGAACTAATCAAGGGAACTTGTGGAACTTCATCAACAAAAGGTATGTGCAGACTTGAACTTATATATCACTCAAAAGCCTATCTATTTTATTTCCTATTTGAGACAAAAGTCGTATTGCTATATAGACTTCAATTATACACCATTTTTTATTTCGAGCTGAGTTTAACTCACTTATCTATTTCTCGAAATATGTGTTGGTAAGCTTTCTATTTAACCAAGTTTATCTTTACTCTTGACGAAAGTCATATTGATTATTTCATTAACTTGAAAATCGCTTTGATGTTAATAGTTTGTGGATAAAAACTATTGTCATCCTCTAAGAAAGTTCAATGATTGAAATGAGAGTTTAGAACAAGTAACCATGTTTGGATATAAACATAGTGTGTATTCACATTTGTGTAAAATCCAAAACCGGGAACCTAAGTATGCGTACCCGTACGTGTACTGGTTGGTTGTTGGAAGTCTGAAACTAAGGTATGCGTATCCGTACGCGTACTAGAGGAAATTTGGGTTCCGTGAATTTCTGCTGGAGTTTGGAAGTACGAATTAGTATAGGTACCCGTACTCATACTGGCGTAACCAAACTCAGTCCGTCTACTTAGGTATGCGTACCCGTTTGCATACTTAAGTAGGTTACTTTCTATAATCGGTTTTTTCATGAAATAAAACATTTATATATAATAAGGAATGCAATCTTTTGCAAACCGTGGATATGATGTTCATGAATTGATTCAAGTGAATCAAAACCGATTTTGATTCAATTGTGTCTTGTATACTTCTATGAGATCTAATCAATTGAACAACTCTCTAACTAGTTTCATTTGAGTCATTTGAGCTAGTTATTGTAAAGATGAATAAGGTTGGTATGAAAGTGCTCATATGGCTAACCATTGGTTAACTATTGTTGAACCGACTAATTGTACACGTTTAGGTACGGTTACTCAAACCTAAATGAAGATACATTTCATTTGTGTATAACAAGCTAAGTTCGATTTAACGATTGAAAGATATTAGCTTGAATCTAATCAGGTTTTCATCTAACGGTGAATATTTAATGCTTTGTTACCAAGGTAACTTAGATTGCAAACACTGATTTGAAATCTATATAAAGGAGAACTCTAGAAACTGGGAAACCTAATCCCCACACCTCCTGTGTGATACTAGTTGCATAAGCTAGAGTTGATTCTCCTTTAACCTTAGATTTTTCATGAAACCCTGTAGGTTAACGACTTAAAGACTTCATTGGGCTGTGAAGCCAGACCTAACTATTCGTTAATCGATTAAGATTATTGTGAGGTGATTGATAATACTAGGTTGTTCTTCCGGAATATAAGTCTGGATTATCAATTGGTTCATGTTCACCTTGATTTATCAAAATACAGAACAAAACTCGTAGGTATTTCTTTAGGAGACAGATTTATCTATTCAATAGACTGTTCTGTGTGATACAGATTTGTTTATCAAGTCTTTGAGTTTGGTTCGTAGCAACTCTTAGTTGTGGGTGATATCAGCTAAGGGAATCAAGTGCATAGAATCTTGCTGGGGTTCAGAGACGTAAGGAGCAAAACCGTACCTTGATCAGTATGAGATTGATTAGGGCTCAATTACATTCCAGACCGAAGTTCATTGGTAGTACGCTAGTGTCTATAGCGGCTTAATACAATGTGGTGTTCAAATCTATACTTGGTCCCGGGGTTTTTATGCATTTACGGTTTCCTCGTTAACAAAACTTCTGGTGTCTGTGTTATTTCTTTTGCGCATTATATTTTGTTATATAATTGAAATATCACAGGTTGTGCGTTGAATCGATCAATTGGTAAATCCAACCTCTGGTTGTTGATTGAAATTGATTGATACTCGAACATTGGTCTTTGGTACCGATCAAGTTATTTCTCTTATATTTAATAAGGCTCACAAATTCCTATTTGTTTGATTGCGGATTGAATTGAGAAATTGAGATATAACTCTTTGATGTACTTTTTCTTAAGATTGAGTCTGACTGTCTAGTTGATTCTCTTGAAAGTTTATTGGAGTTAGTCCATACAGATTGCTAAGTGAAATATTGGGTGAGGTTGTTAGAGCCCCATTTTTTCATGTGTTGGTAAGCTTTCGCTTTAACCAAGTTTATCTTATATTCTTGACGAAAGTCAAAAGATAATCATGTGAAAATCGCCTGGTAACATCTTACATGATTTGTGTGAGACATTCATTTGATATAGACTCGGAATGTTTCGTATTGATCTATTGATCACTTGAAAATTGATTTGAAGCTAATAGTTTGTGTGAGACAGTTATTCTCGTCTTCCAAGAATGTTTCAATGATTTAGATGAAGTTTAGAACTATTAACCATTGATTGAATATAGCACAGTATGCGTACTTGTATGCTAACTGTTGCAAGTTATTCAAAGTCTGGGAACCATAGTATGCATACCCGTATGCGTACTGGTTTGTTAGTTGAAAGTTCGGGAAATTGGTATGCATACCTGTATGCATACCGGCGTAAAATTCAATTCTGGGAATTCAACTGAGTTTGGAGGTATGCATACCCGCTCGCATACTGGCGAACCAAATCTATGTCCAGCCACTTGGGTATGCACACCCGTTTGCTACTACTTGAGTGGGTTAAGTTCTAAAATCGGTTTGTTCATGAACTAATACATTTATATATTAAGGAATGCAATCTTTTGCAAATTGTGGATATAATGTTCATGAATTGATTCAAGTGAATCAAAATCGATTTTGCTTCAATTGTGTCCTGTATACTTCTATGAGAATATAAACAATTGAACAACTCCATAAGTAGTTTCATTTGAGTCATTTGAACTAGTTGTGATTAAGATGAACAAGGTTGATATGAAAGTGTTTGTATGGCTAACTTCGGCTAACCATTCTTGAGCCAACTATGTGCACACGTTTGGGTAAGGTTACTCACACCTAAATGAAGTCATATTTCATTTGTTTATAACAACTTAAGTTCTATCTAACGATTGAAGTATATTAGCTTGACTCTAATCAGGTTTTCATCTAACGGTGAATATTGAATGCTTTGTTAACCAAGGTAACATTGATTACAAACCCTGATTTGAAGACTATATAAGGGAGAATTATAGCAACTGGGAAACCTGATCTCCACACCTTCTGTGTGATACTAGTTGCGACTAGAGTTGATTCTCCTTTAACCTAGGTTTCTTCTAAAACCATTATAGGTTAACGACTTAGAGACTTCATTGGGATTCTGAAGCCAGACCCAACTTTCTCTGTAGTTGCGTGTTCTGATATTACTTTGTTTTATCGTATTGAGTACTATCTTCTCTAAGATTTTCTCGAGATTTAATCTCCGATAGATAAGATAAAAAGTAGTCACAAATATTTTCATCTCATCGTTTGTAATTCCACAATATCTTGTTTCGCTTCCATAAGATTAAGATTATTGTGAGGTGATTGATATTACTAGGATGTTCTTCGGGAATATAAGTCTGGTGTATCAATTGGTTCATGTTCACCTTGATTTATCAAAAGACGGAATAAAACTCGTAGGGTGAGACAAATTTATCTATTTAATAGACTTTTCTATGTGAAACAGATTTTTTTATCAATTATTCAAATTTGGGTTGTAGCAACTCTTAGTTGTGGGTGATATCAACTAAGGGAATCAAGTGCGCAGAATCCGGCGTGGTTTAAGAGGCGTACGGAACGCGACTGTACCTTAATCAGTGTGAGATTGGTTAGGGCTCAACTACATTCCAGTCCGAAGTTAATTGGTAGTAGACTAGAGTCCGTGGAGGATTAATACAGTGTGGTGTTCAAATATGGACTAGGTCCCAGGGTTTTTCTGTATTTGAGGTTTCCTCATTAACAAAATTTCTGGTGTCTGAGTTATTTCTTTTCCACATTATATTTTTATATAATTGAAATATCACAGGTTGTGCGTAGTGCAATCAATTAGATAATCCAGCCTTTGGTTGTTGATATAAATTGATTGACACTTGGATATTGGTCTTTGGTACCATCCAAGTTATTTCTCATATTAATCCGGCTCACATATTTCTATCTGTTTGATTGCAGATTGATTTGGGAAATTGAGATATAACTCTTGGGTGTATTTTCCTTGATTGAGTCTGACTGTCTAGTTGATTCTCTTGGAAATATATTGGAGTTTTTCCATACAGATTGCCTAAATGAAATATTGGGTGTGGTTGTTAGATCCCCGGTTTTTCACACATAATTCGAGAAATAGATAACCGAGTTAAACTTAGCTCGAAATATCAAATGTGTATAATATAAAAGTCTATATAGTTATACGACTCAGTCTCATTAGGAAATAGAATAAAATAGACTTTTGATTGCTAGATAAGTTTTAGTCTCCCCATAACTTTTGTTGATGAAGTTCCTCCAAGCTCTCCTCAGTAGATCTTCGTCCTCAATCGATGAACGCTGTGAAATCTAAAGCTCAACTATACATTCTATCCTAATCCGAGACATAGCTATAAGTAGACTAGAAATCAAGACTTATAGTTTTGATCAACTATACTTGACAAACAAGATTGAGATAGCAACGCTTGCGAGTTCGACCGACCAATGCTCTAACATAACCCTTGATTTCTATGGAAGATAACATCTAGATCTCATCTTCTTCATCAATTGCCTCTGAACAACAACCACCATTAATTCCTTATCTGAAATCATCATCGATTAATACATACCCGTGAAATCTATAACTTTAACTCCTTGATCTCTTTTTTAGAAAATCGATTTTATTCCATCTAGAATGATTATTGGTTTTACTATTATTTTCTTTTTCGGTTGTTTTAATTGAGAAGAAGAACAAGACATTAAGTTTTCACAATCGTTAGGTATAAATAAATGAAGAGATGTTTGTTGCTATTGGTGACCAGATCTGAGTTTAACGGTTTGAGAAGAAGGTGAATCTGAAGAAGAATTTAGGGTTTGTATAAGATGTGAACAAAAGGGATTTGGTGGCTGATTTAGGTGGAACTGTGATTGAGATGCAAAATCATAAGAACATAAAGATGGGTTGTGTTGTGTTGGCCGTAAATTGATGATTCTCTGTTAATTCAGAAGTTGTTTGGTGATTGAAATTCAAGGAAAACGCAGATGTTGTTGTTGATATATCATATCACCAATGGTTGGCACAAAAAAAAAATCGAGGGCCACAGAAAAATTAGGTGAGAGTTAGCTGGGGGTGGAATAAGAGAATGATTTATAATTCGAGGACCACGGAAAAATAAATTAAGTCAAAATTTAACACGTCATCACTCAACGGAGTCAATGCGGGGAAACACTGGTCTTTAGACCAAACGCAAAGGCCGGAAAAATGTTAGACCAAACCCAAGCTTTGGTCAAAGCTTGAGTACCAAAAACCAAATAACCCAATAATATATTGTTCAACATATCACAATTGCATAAATAAGTTCATAGAGAGTTGTCAAGTTATTTTTTTGTTATGTTCACGAACTGATTGCTCAGTCACAAACCTAGATAATAACTGAATATCCGCTATCTTCTCCGAACTGATTTGCTCAATCATGAATTTATAAATCATAGGATTCATCAAGTTAGTTTATATGTTCACGAACTGATTTGCTATGTTCAGATAAAACAAGGGTTATTTCATTATTTCATCTACACTATGGTAAACTAATCCTAACTTTACTAACAAATAACTTCTTAAGCTATTAGTAAGTTACTACTTAGTGATTCTTATTTGACTTTCTCTTTTGATAATTTTTCATAATTTATCAAGCTATATTTTCATTGTAGTTTGTTTTTTATATATGACTGTTTATGAACTTGCTAATACTTCAAAATATATAATAGCAATTAACAGTCATATTAGACTTGTTTTGAACATAAAAATAATACGATGATCAATTTGAATCACTTTATTTGATTCTTTTTACTGATCATGTAAACTATATAATAACAGAACGGATAACTATAGAATATTATCCGATATCCGTTAATTTTAGCAGAACAGATACATAATTAATTTTTTAGCATCCGTTGGAACTTAACAGATAAAGGATATCCGTAAATATTGGAATGGCATCTGAATATCCAATAAATGTCGTTGACAGGCCTAATTTTGAGATGTCTCTATACACTTTTAAATTCTTTAATACACGAACTGATTTGGTCGGTGCGTGAATCAGTTGATTTTAAGAGGCTTCTGGATACTTTTTGTAACTTTAGTACACGAACTGATTTGGACAGTTTGAGAACTTATGGATACGAAAGTTTCTGAACTCCGAGATGGCAATGTTCAAACTGTTTGGAAAGTTCAAGGAGAGTTATTGAACTCCACTAGTGCTTATTGATTCACGAACAACTTGACCATTGTTCTCGGATTAGTCACTTGGTGTACTGATAGACACATTTTTGTGTCTAAATTGTCCTCATTTATCTGTATTGTTGGTACTCGATTTTGTACTTATTATGGTGTTTTGTGTGTTTATAGGTATTTTTGGAAAATAAACTTTGGTGGAAAAATCGGCTCGGAAAGTTGATAAAGGCACCCCCGTAAGAAAAATGTTAAATAGACCCCCATTTTGGATAAGGGGCACACCAGCTTATAAGGGGCACCCACCTTCTAAGGGCACCCTAGCTGTTGGATAAGGGGCAACCCTTTCTTCTCCGTTTAAACTCATTTTTTGGCGGGAAATTGGATCTTGAAAACCCGAGAATTTGCAGTGAAGTGTTCAACGAGTTTGAAGGAGATTAAACAGCTGGAATTGGAACCAAATATCCTGTTTTGACTGAACAGGGTTGGTACTTACGTCAGAATCATCTAACTTTGGATGCAATCACGCGTGGGAGAAAACAGGGAGTCCGTGTATGGTAGGATATTCTCCATTAAATCGGAGCAGATTTGGTGAGATTTTATTGCCGTATTTGTTTGATATCAAGCTGTCACGGTGAACATAAGGTGGTAATTGCTTTAGGTTCGATAATCGTGAGATGATTCTTCGGTTGGAACAAAACAGGGGATAAGAATATTTACTCGAGGATATCACAGGATTTCTGGTTATGTTTGGGAAGAGTTCTTGTGGCCTGAGCATGTTTGATACATGCTGGGATGTGTGGAAGAGTGTTTGGATGGAGGTTGACTACAACAGACGCATGAAGAAGACAAGAATGGGAAGAAAACTTCTCGGAAATATTTTCATTGACTGCCGAGTAATGGGAAGATTTATTGGATTAGTGAGGAGTTAATCTTGGTCCAAAGATGTATAAATAGGTTGTTGGGGTCGAGCAAAAGGGATTTGGAGTGATAGGGGAGAAAATAGAGGGTTGAGGATGGAGAAAAATCAAGTTGCAGAGATGAACCAGTTCTGCTGGTGAAGAAGAACACAAAGAACATTAGACCACAGAAGACAGTCGTATTGCTACAGTGCCAGCGACACTTCATATTTATCGTTCCCTGTAACAGTTTGGTTCGTAACAAATATAATTGTTACAAACCCGGTTTTAATTATTTCTCACCTTTTCCATCATTTGTATACACCTTTTTGAGCAATGAAAAATTCCTTTGAGTGTGTTTTCACCATGCGGAGCTAGACCCATCACTGGGACGACGGAGGAGGTTGTGTTTCGTTCATGTGGTAATTAAAATTATTCTTTTATAACTATTTGCATATAATTTAATTGTTTTATGATTTCTATTAATTATTTGTTATTTTGTTTGATGTCGCATGCTTGGTTTTAATTACTTTTGATGCGTCATGCTCACAACTTACTACTTATTTTGATTGATGTCGCATGCTTGGTTTTAATTACTTTTGATGCGTCATGCTCACAACTTACAACTAATGTTTTATGAAATCTACTTTGCCAAAGAATAGAGTTATTGTTTCTTTTGTTTTGAGCTATAAATGTCTAGGATTAATTTATGAACCCCATGAACATGAAAAGCAGTGGAATCCCGAGTCCCAGTAAATTCTTCATCCCGTGACATATTTTGTATATAATTTCTTATTTTTAGTATTTTTATATTTAAGCCTAGAATCAATTCAACAAAGTCCGAGTGAACGACAACCTTATTTACCACTATCAAAAATTTGATCATCATGTACAAAGCTTATTCAACAAATATGTGTTTGCGCATTCTTTTTTGTAATTCAAAACAAACTTCTCACATGCTTGCATGATCAATCTATATTGAGAAATTAATATTTATTGGTAACAAAGTAATTTGTAACCATGAAAACTAGTTCACGAACTTAGCTTTGATAGTAAGCTACCTAGCCCTGTTCACCATTATTAAAGTGGGACTCTATGCATACTAGAATCTTAATCTTGCCACATTTGTGTCCTAGTTGCAGACATATTCCTTCTCTAAAGATCTGGGTTTCTTGGTGAAACTATATTATGTTAAGACTTTTAAAGTCTTAACAAAGATATTCGTAAATCTCGGTCTGACTATCTTTTACTTGGTAGTTCTTAGAATATGGAATCTTATCTTGATCATCATAATTCTTGTCTATTATAAAGGCTTTTCTCCTCTATTATACTACCATTCAAGAATTATGTTCGTCCCAGACTTTGTAATTCCACAAGTATCACATATGCTAGGTTGATATTGTGAGGTAGAATTGATTAGGCATCTATATAACATTTCAATGAAAGTAAGATATCCTAGTTGTTGAGGTTTGCTTGATATCTTCTTTGCCTTGAAGATCTCTAATAAGTAAACAGATTTCCATTTCCTTGATTGTATATCTTTCTAAAGCAAATCAATAGGCTATCTCTTAGAGGTAGATCAGATAAAAGTCTTCGTTTAGGATGAAACAACTCATAAATATGTAAAGGATGTCATCTACGGTAATTAAGTGTACAAGATCTTGCGACATACATAAGACATAAGGAACACGACTGAAGTTGATTTTTTCTTAGGGCGATTCGGTCTCAACTATATTCCAGTCTGAAGTCTGATAATAGGCTAGTGTTTGTAGCGGCTTAATATTGGGCGGTGTCCCAAACTGAACTAGGTCACGGGATTTTTCTGCACATTGCAGTTTTCTCGTTAATGAAATTTCTGGTGACGTATGTTATTTCTTTTCCACATTATATTGTTTATCTTTATAATAGAGATATCATAATTAGTACGTTGAACAACCTAGTCATTTTCTAAACTCAAACTGTATGGAACGTAAAAGACTTGCTCTTGTGAATTTGTATCTATAAATATAGATTACAAGACTTGTTCTTATTGGAATTTGTTCGTGTACAATTTGACAGGTACACTCTAGGTTGGTTCTTGGATATTGATTTTTGAGATCGTCCAAATAACTTTTGTTTATGTATTAGGTATAATGATCTTTATTGTTGATTATATATTTACTAATTGTAAAAAGTTTGTCCATGCAGGTTCCAAAACGAAAAAATTGGTGGTGTACTTGGTGCCCTCACCTTTTCACCTAGTTATATGCATTGACATGTGGATTCTGAATCAAGGAGTTCACTTGTTGAAGAACGATTCTTTTCGTAGAAGTTTCACATTTCGTGGTCCCCATTAATATTTTTGATCATATAGTATTCCTTGGCCATGTGATTGATAAGCTAAAGGAATTTAGTAATGTTCTCGATAGACCGGGGAAAAACTCCTAGGACACTAGTGGACATATGATAGGGGATCAACATGCATAGGCCCAAAGTGATTGTAGGCGCTGGGGTGTTGCTAAAGCGGGGTAACCATAAGGGCTCTTTTTCGTCTCAACTGCATTAGATTGAAGTCGCATAATATGCGAAAATGTGACGGATTAATTCGGCGAGTATTCAAAATTGAACCAGGTCCTTGAATTGTTATGCATTTGTAGTTTTACTCGTTAATAAGTTATGTATGCACGTTTTGCTTTAGTTTCAATATTAATTTTCTTTGTTAAAATTAAAGTATAAACACCTGGACCTTAAACATCATATCTGTGATATTTTATTTCCTCATAAGATCATTCAAGGTATGTCTTAATTAGGTTTAACAAAAAAAATTAGCGATATACTTAGTGCCCTCTACTTCTCACGAAAAAATTGATTTTTCACCCTATTATGTTGCCTTACCAATAATGATTTTGTCAAAAAATTTCACGGTATTGTTAAAATTGTAGATTTTTAGTTATAAATTGGTTAAGCATTCGTAACGTAAATTATTATATTATAATCTAATGTAGAATCTTTGGTCGCAAATTGGTGTAATCTTCCAAGCATTGATTATTATAATCTAAAATAGAATCTTTAGTCATAAATCGGTGGACTCTCTGTAACATTGACGATTATAATCGGATCCTTATTATTTCTTTATCAGTTCCGATCTTCAATCGGTTTTATAAATTAATATGCATATGAGATTATGAACTTGCGGAAGGAAAAAAGAGGTGTAATGGCACCATGGCATGCCTTTTGATGACCAAAATGATTCATCGGCATTTTTTTATTTGATTCTTGTATCAGAATTAGCCATCACTTTTTAATTACCAAAATCTTTAGCCATCACAAAACATGTATTAACCCAAATAATTAATTAAGCATATCTTTACAAAAGGGGATTTACATGCTTAACATTAATCCAACGTGTCAATCCTCATCAACTCCCAACTGTAAAACCCCATACTGATCATATATCATTACATACATTCACGGATTTCATTTCATCTAGATATATATATATATATATACATGTACTACTTGTAAATCAATCACAGCCGTTGGATTTCAAATTTCTTCAAAAATCACAAAAAGAACTCTTGATCTCATCAAACTTTTCTCAATTCCCGCTAAACAGTTCTTGTGAAGAAGTGGTATATTTCGCATTTCGGCGAACGACAATGATTTCCAGGCGTATTTTGCAGAAAAAATCCTTCATCTCCGGTGCAAGACATGTCTGTAGCGCGTACGTTAATAAGTGTGTGCCACCATCATCATCAGTAAAGAAGAGTTTGATTCTAGGGTTTCCACAATTCACTTCTGTTTCGGCTTCTTCACCTACGCAGTTCGATGTAAGTTTACGCATGATACTTGAAAATTAAGCTCAATTTGGTGTTTTCTTAGAAATAAATTGGGTTTGATCAAATTTCTTTCAGGTTAATTAAGATTTATATGTTTTGTTAAATTGATTCTACTGTTGGCTGTGATTATTTGTTGTTTACCCGGGTTTGCTTGAATTGTTAATTTCCTGTAACCTACATAAAGTTTACACCTTTTCCCCTGAGCAAAGAGAGTTTTAGAGACCTATTTATTTGTTTATTATTCTATTTGGGTACTAAATTTTGTAGCTGAAGAGTTCATATGCAATAAAGAAATGTGGATTCTCAACTGAAGCTGTACTTGATCAACCAGTGGGTGAGGTAATTGATGTTCCATTAGCTCAAACTGGTGAGGGTATTGCCGAGTGTGAGCTTCTCAAATGGTTTGTGGAAGAGGTGAGTGTGTGTAATCTTGTCTAAGTTAATGGGACTAGTTCATATTGCTGTGGGTGCTGCTTTGTAGAGAGAAGACTTGTTAGTTGATGTTTTTATGTGGCAGGGGGATCAAGTTGAAGAGTTTCAACCACTTTGTGAAGTTCAAAGTGATAAAGCGACTATCGAAATAACTAGTCGGTATAAAGGAAAAGTCTTGCAGATTCTTTATGGTCCAGGTGACATAGTGAAGGTAAAACATTGTGCTTTTGTTGCATGAATTTTATGGTGCAACAAGTATGGATCTTTTTAAAATATCAGCTAGAAACTTTTGTGCATATTTCTCCTTTATCTGTCCATAAGTGTAGCGAATAGGAAAGAAAGGCTAGTGAAACAAACTGGTTTCAGATTGAATATGCAGCTATGTTCAAACCAACACTTATATTTATGAAATAGATGGGACATACAACATATATATGCTGAAGTCATTAAGGTGATTTGTTTTTCAGATATATTTTTGGTGTATGTGATTTTGTTTTTTCAACTAAAGCCAAAGTGGAGGAATACTTTCGCATTTCTGAATGAGTTTAGTTTCTTTTGATACATCTTGAAAGCTCTTTGATGCTATGCGCTCGATATGCAGGTAGGAGAAACTCTTCTGAAGATGATTTCTGGATCTCAGGCTTCTACTTTGATATCTGAGGCTTTGAATGAAACACTACCTTTGCCATCTGACACATTTGAAACAGGTAGCGAAGGTGTTTCATTTGATAAGAATAACAAAGGGGGAGTTCTGTCTACACCCACTGTTCGTCACCTGGCAAAGGAATATGGTATAAATATTAATGATATTCTTGGAACTGGTAAAGATGGAAGGGTACTAAAAGAAGATGTCCTTAAATATGCTGCCAACATAGGACTTTGTCAATTAGTTACAAATCCACAAGCAAGCTCGACTGAACAGCTGCAGATTAAAGAGGAAGACACTGCATGTGCGTTGTCTTTGGATGGATGTAACTTTGAAGATACAAGAATGCCTCTAAGGTAATGCTTCTTGTTCCTTTGCATCTGGAAAAACTTTCAGTTATATAATCATTACTCAAGCACAAACCTTTATAGGCTTCCGAATATTGCCTGCCAACATATTTTAACACTATGAAGTTCTGACATCCTGTTATACCATGTGTTTTAGTTGTTCTAAGTTGTATTCTGATACATCAGCATTGTGTATTTTCTTGAATACGATGAAATTTGGCTAGTAAGATATGAATATTTTGGTACAGGGGATTCCCACGCACAATGGTGAAATCCATGACCATGGCAGCAAAAGTTCCACATTTTCACTATCTAGAAGAGATAAATTGTAATTCTCTCATGAAGCTTAAAGCATCTTTTCAGAATGACAACTCCGATGCTGATGTCAAACATACCTTCCTGCCTTTCCTTATTAAGTCTCTTTCCATGGCATTAACTAAATACCCCATAGTTAACAGTTCTTTTAACAAAGAGTTGTACGAGGTCATTCTTAAAGGTATAAAGCATCACACTCTCTCCCTGTCATCCTTATCATGGATTTTGAACTTTCATTTTGAATTTCTATTGGTTCATGGCAGGCAGCCACAATATTGGGGTTGCTATAGCTACTCCAAATGGTTTAGTTGTGCCGAACATAAAGAAGGTTCAATCGTTATCCATTTTGGAGGTCAGATATGCTACTTTTCTCATGTTTCTTTCTCCAATTACTTTGTCATTTTCTTTCATCGGGTGAAGTATCTTGGAAAGTGACATCGATGTACGTCGTTTATATTTATAATAGAATATCAAGCTTGTACTTGAATATCATAAATATTGTCATTTTAACCTAACTTCGAAAAGCATCCACAGTCAGGGAGTCAAAATGGTATATTTACCATATTAGTTGCAGCAATGGGTATGCTAAAATGGGGAATTTACCATATATGCTAAACTGAAATGGTATATATACCATTCTAGTTTACATTTCCCAATTAGAACATACAATGTTCAAAACACTGCATGAGAATGAGTGCATGCTAAAACAGCGCTTAAAAGTGTTGTTGCTGTTTAAAACAGCGCTTAAAAGTGTTGTTGCTGTTTAAAACAGCGCCTAAAGAGTTGATGTTGTTTAAAACACCGCTTACCTATTGATGGTGTTTGTTAAAACACCGTGCACACAATTATAAATTCAAACAGTATTCCCACCATTGTGTTATACACAAAATATCTTATTTTAAAATACCATTTTAAGATAGCTTTGCAATTTGTGATTGTGGATGCTCTACATCATATCTTCTTTTCAATTTCTCTGGAGTTAAGTTGCTCCAAGTCCCACTTCTGTTTTGTTGAATAGTGGAAACATATCTTTCTCACCATTTTACTCTTGTTTGATATATGTGGATGTGGAAATATCATGTTAAAGCCTGTTCTCCTCTGTTATTAGATAACAAAAGAATTGTCACGGCTACAACAATTGGCATTAACTAACAAGCTTAGCTCTGAAGATATCTCTGGTGGGACGATAACTTTAAGCAACATCGGTTCGATAGGTGGAAAGTTTGGCTCCCCAATTCTCAACTTACCTGAAGTTGCTATCATTGCAATTGGTAGAATCCAGAAACTTCCACGGTTCGCAGATGATGGAAGTATCTATCCGGCATTAATCATGAATGTAAGTAGAAGTATTTTTGCTGTACAGTACTTGACATTCTTTTTACTACTCTGAATCCATATAAAGAACAAATGGATACAACTACGAACATCAGCTTAAAGATGATACTCATGAGTTGACTCACCATAGTCACATTTTGCTTTGGTCATCGAGTAGTACATGTACATTACAGCTTGTAATTTCATCCTACTCTTATAGTTGGGTAAATCCGATAATGTGTTAGTAATGGTGGTTTCTTTTCGCAGGTTAACGTTGGGGCAGACCATAGAATTGTAGATGGAGCAACTGTTGCAAGATTCTGCAACGAATGGAAGCTATTAATTGAGAAACCAGAGCTGCTTATTTTGCATACGAGATGATTCATGTTTTCCTCATCTTCAGAAGAGTGAAGACAATCCTTATTTGGTTCACATGTGTATGGTAAGTAAGATATTAGTATGTCGTTTACATGAGCACAAACTTTAAGCCCAACATTACCTGAATTGTTTTGGTACACCTTAGTTATCAATCTATTCGATTATGGCAGGGAACATATGAGAAAGGGAGCTCAAAATGTGAAAGATGTTACATGAAAGTTGGTTGCGTTGAGCGTCAAAGTTTATTATGCTAACCGATGATGTTGTAATTTATTAGAACAACAAAAAGAAAAATCACAATAAATAAAACTTTACTAGTTTGAGCTTATACCGGTCATAAATGGCTCCTGAACTGCAAACTAAAAGACAACAGCTGAATCTTAAGCAATTCTCGTTTTAAATAAAGATATCGGAAGGAATTATCTCCATGACATGTCTGTTGAATATTTTGCCTACTGGTTTCTACAGCCAGGAGCATACAGTGCCATCTTTGGGTGTTTACCTACAGCCACGTACAGTACCTACCATTTTTGCGTGTTTGCCCGTTTCCCAGGATGTTTGACTTAGGAACAATCTCGGTCCCCCTTATTGACTTTGAATTGCTGCGGCTGGTGTGGTGTTGCTTAAACTAAGAAGCCTGTCCTAGTTGACTTTGAATTGTTGTGGCTGGTGTGTTGTTGCTTAAAGTAAGAAGCCTGTTTCTGGGTATACAAGAAACTTTTGCGTTTTTCAAATTGACAATTATATCCTTAGCCAAGGGGTACCCTAGAGGTAGGTACGTTATTAAATTACCATTAATTTGTTTAATTTACAAAAATACCATTCTACAAAATTAAGAAACTAAGGGCCTGTTTGGTACAGTTTTGAAAAACAGTTTTCAAAAATAGTTTTCCACTGTTTTAAAAACATACCCTTTTTTCCTTGTTTTCATTTTCTAAAAATTGTTTGGTAAACTGTTTTTGAAAACAAGGAAAACCAACTAAATCGGATCAAATGTAAAGATTCGTCTAAGAGATAGTGATATAGTTCCCAGTAATCGGAATTGTTCTTATAATTCTGGGAACTATATCCCGATTGTTCGTAATCCTATCTCCTTTTTACAAAAGTCCCACTACTCGCCTCTTTTTTTTCTTGATAAATTAAGGTTTGGATCAATGAAAGCTAGATTCATTTGTTTTTTAATTGCAGGGACACATTAGGATGATAGTTATACCTAGAATTATAACTGAACTTCATTTTATGATAAACATATTTTTTAATTGCAGGGACACATTAAGTCCGACTGTTCTATTTTTTGCTCGAATCAGTCGAACTTGATGATGTTCTTGGCAATGAAAAATAAAAGAAAATTCGGTTGATAAAGATTTGTTTTCAAGAACCATAAGTTCGGCTGACAAGTTATCGGCCAAACTAGACATGCTTTTAAAAAAAGATACAGTTCGGCTGACAAGTTATCAGCCGAAGCTATGGGTTTTCTTTAACCAAACCTATAGGTTCGGTTTAGGTTACTACGAAGAATACCCATAGGTTCGCTGATAACTTGTCAGCCAAATCTAAGTATATTTAAAACAAAAATTAGGTCTGGCTGACATGTTATCGACCAAACTGTTCATCCAGCAAGTCGATTTAGGTTGTAAAAAATCATTTTCTTGACCAATTAAACCTTCAGAGTCCATTATGAGATGCCTTACATGTTGAAGATTCACTTTCCTTACATTTGTCACTTGAATCACAGTGATCTAAAAAAAAGGAAGAAAAAAAAACAACAATTTTTCATTTCTTCATTGAAACCTTATCTCTCTCTCAAAAAAAGATCTCTTTAAAACTAACACTAACACTAAATTTAATCAATCAACGCTAATCATTAACATTAACCACTAATCTTTAACATTAATATTAATCAATTATGACTGTTAATGCCATTATGAAAAATTGGTGGATAACAGGCTTTGTCTTTTTAATATTCAATGACCATTTATGCCCCGAAACACAAAAGTTTCTTGTATGCCCAAAACAGGGTGCAAGGACAATGATATAAGGTTTACTTTTATACACATGATGATAGGATCCTTTGACTACATGATATGTACTAGTGCGCATAATGTATATGTGTTAGAGGATTACCTGATGAAGCTATCGGTGTAAATTAGTAATCCTTCTTGAACACCACAAAGTCTTTACAACGGTATAGTTTTAGGAATTATTGGTTTCTCCCTTTTAACCCACCCTTTACTAATGAGTTGTGAATTCTTGAGTTGTATTCTTTCATAGGTAAAGGAAGAACCAAGAGTTTAGGGTTTTATATTATATTTGGAAGCGAATCAAGTGATGATCATGAAGTGACCCTTATAGAAACCCACGATGTTTAGCAACATCTAGATTAGCCCAAGGTTATCACATGGGCCCAAGAGATAGTTTCCTACGGTTTCCTGCTAGTCCATGTGATAATGTATTTAACGTTAATTATAGAAAGCATAAGCATGAATAATTTCTAAACAATAATTAATGGTTAAACAGAATACTGATTAAATTTTTTGATGGGTTGTAGTAAATAGGATTCGTTTCAGACTTGTGAAAGAAATGAAATTTTTAGATTTAAAAAATAAATTATATATACAAAAATATTAACAATGGGTGCGAGAGGTAACCAAGACACTAGATTCCACTATTATGCAAAATTGAATGATAAATATTTCAAAACTCTATTCAATTCTTAAGTCCTCTTTTATCTTTAATTCACTATTAATCATACAGATTCTCAAAACATTATTTGTAAACCTTAAGCTTAGATTATCAAGAGATTAAACCAAGCATAACCTATCAAACTGAATAACAAATAATTAAGACAATCATTTAAATAATTTAAAACTCTGCAAAAGCAGCGATTAGGTGAATTATATAATTAAATGAAATAGTTACCCATTTATGTTGCGTGAATAGCTTCCTCCATTGCCTTGGTTACGAGGGAATTAGCCGCTCATCATGTTGGAAAACCTCTCAAAATATTTCATTGATGCTCAAAAATGGTTTACAAATGATGAGAATATGAGAAATACAATAAAACCGGGTTTGTAACAATTATATTTGTTACAAACCAGAGAACTACGACCCTCAGTGACAAAATAAGACTGCTGCAGCTGTGTCGCAAACTCTGTAGAAAATAAGTCTGCCTGATGTACGACCCACAGCTGTGAGTCGTTATTACTGTAGAAAAACGACTGCTGGTGCGGGTCCGTTCTTCGTGTTCTTCATGTTCATCATCAGCAGCAGCAACAGCAGAAACCGAGTTTGGGAAAAACTCGAATTTCTTCTTCTCTGGCTCTCCTCAACCCCCCAGACTCTCGACACCCCTCTATGCTAACCCAAGAGTTATATTTATATACCTTTGGACCAAGAATAACTTCTCATTAATCCAAAAAATCTTCCCATTACTCGGCAGTGCATGAAAATATTCCCGATATTTTTTCTTTAATTCACTGATTTGTTACAGATTGTTCCCTGTTTTATCTCTTCTCACGCGTCATCCCTGAGCTGTAGGGATTGTTTACAGCCAATAGAATCAACCCATGCACGTCTCTTCCATCCAAGAATTCCAAGAATAGAATATTTTTCCTATTTTAGAATATTTTCCTTGATTTGATTCCCACCGGTTATCTAACCAATTTTGACCGAATCCAACACCCATACCATCTCTATCTAGGCCCTAGGAACAAACCCATTTAATTTGGGCCATTGAATCTCACTGGAACACCTTCAAATCCTAAACCCTAGTCACGGCAGTTCAAGAACAATTTTTCCCGCCAAAATTTGAAATTCAAAAAGGTTGAAGATGATATGCCCCCTATCCTGAACTGGGGTGCGAATAGCAGATGCCTTGGGGGTGACCTGGGGATGCCCCTTAGTAATTAGGTTACCCCTTATCCAAAAGTGAGAGTCTGAATAACACTTGTCCTCCGGGTGCCAAAATCAACTTTTCGAGCCGAATTTTCCAAAAATGTTTATTTCCTAAAAATACATAAAAACACAATATTAGTACAAAAATAGAGTTCCAACAATATAGACATTGAGGACAAAGTAGACACAAAAATGTGTCTATCAAATACCTCAATCAAGCAAACTGAAAACACAGGGGTACCAAGTACACCACCAACTTTTTTGTTCGGCAAACTGTATGGACAAGACCTAATACACTTGCAAGAAGACCAATTGAATTGACAATATGTATATAAAGTTTATATCTCCGCCTCTTCTCAATCAGTATATATATAGACACATCGTCCGTAATCTGATTGTTAAAAAAGAGTACTTGGACGATCTCAAAAATCAAAATCCAAGATCAATCTAGTCGTATCCAAATAATTAAATCGGAATTCTGCCAAGTAATTAAACTTGTTATCTATCTTTCAAGGTACGAATTCTATAAGAAACGAGTACCGTAATTGATCACAATTAGATAGACGTATCTACTAAGGTTGAATACGTACAACTTGTGTAAATCCAATTGTAAAGATAAACAATATAATGCGGAGAAGGAAAAACACAAGACACCAGAAGTTTTGTTAACGAGGAAACCGCAACTTCAGAAAAACCCTGCGACCTCGTCCAGATTTGAACACCAAACTATATTAAGATGCTACAGACACTAGTCTACTATCAGACTTCGGACTAAAATGTAGTTGAGACCAAATCCGCCCTCCTAGTGATTCAGTTATAGTTGCGCTCCTTACACCACTTGAACCTCACAAGACTCTGCGCAATTGATTTCGTTAGCTGACGTCCTTTACAACCTAAGATTTTCTTCAGACGAAGTAAAGACTTTTGGCACCGATCTTCCTCTAACAGATAAGCCTGTTTGATTTCTTTTAGACCAAAGATCAAGGTGTGGAAATATGTTTGCAATAGAAAAAGCTAGCAACCCTCACAAATCAGGAACTTACGATTCCCGAAGAGCAACCAAGATTCTTAACCACCTCTCAAGAACAATCTTCAAAAGATCACTTAAGATCAATTTTCAAATATCTATCTTGAAAACTCATAAAGTCTGAGAACTTTGCGATTATTATTTATCTTGCCTGAAAGAGATCATGAAAACCTCGATAACAGAAAAGCAAGATCAGGATACACGAACTACCAAGGTAAAGATAGTCAGACCTGGCTTCACGAATACCCAAAGTGAAGTATTTTAGTCGCAAACCTAATTATGTTTCTCAGAAGAAACCTAGGTCTATAAAGGATTACTCCAGAATCAACTAGGACACAAAGTGTCGGGGATTGATTTTCCCAGTTAAAAGAGCATCTTTATTTATAGTTTTCAAAATCCATGGGTTTCTTAGAATTCAAGCTAAGATAACTTGAGAATCAAGCAAACACTTTTAGATCTTGAAAATACAATATAAAAGTCTATATTATGGTCCGGTTACGGAATCGTGTACAATGACTATTCGGTTTGGCAAGTTGACGAGGTGTCAAACTCACAAAAAATATATTCCTTACTCTTCTTACACTAACAAGTAGCACAATAATAAGAAGCTTCGTTCCTAAGGGAAAGTTGGGCTAAAGTTGTTGATTTAATTTCTGAAAATATAAATAATGCAAAAACAACAAAACAAATATGAATGTGAACAATGAGGATGAGAATGATCAGGGGGTATTTCTCCACTAGTGAACATGAATCTTCTTCAAAATATGTTTATTAACAATCCTAGACAAGTTATAAGTTCAACAAGTCTATTAAACTCCAATGTCACTTCGTAGAATAAGTTCTCTACTTGTGTCTAGTCAATCAAACCACTTTGAATAAGCTCTCTAATGTAACTTAACTAACCGGTATGTTCTATGAGTCGGATTGATCCTAACCACATACACGTAAGTTCGACATGTTAACTTAGAGTTTTCAAATACACATCAAAATCTACAACATCCCATTGCAACATTGATGTTTCATTACTTATGATTATGTCATCTTAACAATTACGGATTAAGACTCCAAAATCTAGCACTAGTATCGCAAACAAGTCATCTAATTGGCCACTCCATATTTTCTTGACTGGTTTGTCGGTCAAAAGACTCAAACCAACTTTATCCGAGTCCAACAAGTCGTACCTGTCAGCTCCTTCTCCATCTCGAGACCCAAATCTCTTCATTCATCTTCGAAAGCAAATCTCGAGTCTTTCTCAGCTTCATAACGCGTACTTGTTGGCAATGGGCATCTCCCTGAGCTCTCAAACTCCTTCATTCACAACCAATCATCCACTGCCAAGTTCCAGTATACCTTACATGTCATCTCGAACAACCCATTACTGCCGTCTTCTATCAATCCAAACAACCACAGTAGTAGTTCAACTGAGCTTTCCATTTCTTCATCGTCAATGGTTGTTAATGGCAGCAACCATTTTTTTCTTCCATGTTTGATCTAAACCCCTTGTATCTTCCATAATCTGAGCTTCATCATTTCAGTCACAGTAATGGCATAAACCCATCAGTCTAGACTTCATCATCACAGTTTTGCTAAAGTTCTCATCATGATCCATCATCTACTGTCGATAATAAACAACAACGACCAAACTCGAGTTGCTTTCATTAAAACATCATCATCCATCATCAAAACTGCCATTAATGGCAGTAACGGATTCCCTCTGTAAGGACCCTCAAGCTCGTCACCGCTATTAGACTAGTCAAGAGATGTCTTAACCGCTAATGACTCGATTAGTTTAGCATGAACTTTCATTAATAGGAATTAAACTAACAACGATCTAGATACGAAACTAGTACCGTTTGGTAGATCTCGAAAATTTAGGCGGAATGGACTACTCGAACGTGCCATTCGGATATCGGACGAAGAAGACATTTGTTATTTTAGGTGAAGGGTAAAATGATCATTTCATAATAAAGTGTTATGAAGGAAACCGGATTTTCTTCTTAGGGCACCCTCCGTGTATAACTCAAAAGAAATTCGATAAGGTCTAGGATTTTCTCTTTCTATTTCATTTTCTTTTCTTCTTCTTTCTTGTTTCTCTTTCTCTCTTCTCTGCTTCTTTGTTCTTCGGTCGAGTGAGGATTTGAGAAATCAATTTAGTGACTGGGAGATCGAATAAATAGGGGAAGTATTGTGTAGTAACTGTTGGTGGTGGTGTTCGATTTGAGTTTGAAGAAGATTAAAAGAAAGATGAATCAGGAAGAAGCAGAACTAGGGTTTTAGTTAGATTATGAGTTGGAAGAGAATTGGTTGGTTTGCAGAGTTGCTAATAGATGAAGGACGATCTGGTTATTGTTTAATTGATTCTCTGAAGTTGATTCGATAAAGATTGAAGATAATTAGGGTTTCTGCAATTCAGTGAAGTTGTGATTTGAGATGTTTAAGAAGAAATTAATGGATGGGTATTTAAGAACATGAGGCGAAGAAGAAGTTTATGATGTTAATTTGAAGATTCAGTTACTTGAGCCAAGCTACTTTAAGGGTTAAGGATGAAGAGTAATTTGATTAAAATGAAATGGATGGAGAAGAGATAGGTTCGGTGGTGGTTGATCTATTTAGAGTTACAGCAGTTCACCAACAGTTCAGATAAGGCTAATTACTGGGTAAGTCTTTATATTGTTTAATTCAGTATTTGAAGTTGAGTTATGTGGATTGTAGAGTTTATGTGACTGTGAATGAAATCGAGGGTGAGATGAGTACTCGATGGAACTGTGATTGTGGATACGAAGATTGTGCTGAAAATGATTAAGCTGAATTGTTGTTAATATGAGTTGCAGGTATAGTGACTGAGTTGGTGGTGTTATGTTGAGTTGAATGTGCATAGTTTCTTGAGATTGAGAGCTTTAGAGTTGCAGTGGCAGTTCGGTTGTGTTGGTGGTTTGAGATGATGATTGTATATGTATTGAGATAATAGTATGTTATGAATGAGCTTGTGTTGCTGGTAAGCCAATAGTGTAGGAGAAGGCTGTGGTTTGGGTTTGATTTGTAATTGAGAAGAAATGAAGTAACATACTAGGATGAAGAATTGAAATGAGATTAAGTTAGGGTGTGTGCAATTGGGACTGGAGGTGTAGTTGTAGATTAGGTATATCTGGAATGGCATGGAACTAGTGTGATTTGCATATATGGATGAGTTAGTTGCAGGTACATAATGTGGTGTTGATGAAAGATACATGTATGATTTGGCGATAGAGATTATTGGTGTTGGAATTGAGAAGTTAAGGTTTGAAGCTAATCTACAGAGAGTATTGTTGTCTGATCAGATTGTGGCTGAGTTGAGGATATGTATGGATCCGAAGTTGAACCAGATTGTGTAAGTGTTGTAATGGATTTGGTAGTTTGGTGTTTCCATTGCAGTCTAGTAAGCTGCAGTTGGAGTTGGAGATAATCTGGTGGTGTTGTTGCTGTTTTGGTAGTTGTTGTAGGTGCAAGTGATAAGTTGAAGTCTGTGTTCTGAATTGAAGAATGGATTAAGTTGATAAGAATTGCAATCAGTGTTTAGAATTAGAATTGTAAAGTGATAGCGTGCAGGTGGAATGGATTGCTGGTAATGTTGATAGAATGAGTTGAGTTACAGTTGTAACAAGTTTAATTGTGAAGTGGAGGTTGTCTTGAATTGTGTTTGTTGAATCTCCAGTGGAAGGCTTGCTACTTCTATTGCAGGTAGGCTTAAATTACAAATGTATTGAATTATAGATTTCTGTTTATATAGATTATAATTTGAATTATAGCTAAGAGTCTTGGTGTGTTACACAATGTTTGTGCCTTAGTGTTCTTTGGCCTGAGCATTGGGCTTTGGCCTGTGCAAGAGTTTTGACTCTAGCTGACTTAGTCCATATGACTGAGTCGAATCAGTTTGATTCGATGAGTCACTGGACCTGAGTCAATGACCACTTGACTCATTTGACCTTATTTGACCGTTGACTTGACCTGACCTTAGACGTTGACCTGTGACCGTTAGTTTTACCGTCAGAGACTGTTAGTTGACTCAGATGGATTGGACCTTAGTTAATGGGCCTGTTTATAGTAGACTTGGGCTTAGGACTAGTTTCCCTAAATTGATATTTGGACCCCTTATGGTCCAAATTAGCCTTTGACTTCTTCTACAAAGTTGTAGATGTTCATGAGACTTAGCTATTAGAAACCAACCTAATTGAATTAGTAAACCTTAGAATAGCTAAAGGTAGAGAATGAAACGGTGTAGAGTCATAAATGGGATTAGAATTGTTAGATAGACTTGTATGATTCTTGTATGAGCCATTTTGGCTAGATTCTTAGACTTCTTGTGTGATTAACAGTTAGTCTAAATTAACAACGATCGATTCAAAGGATGAACCTGTGGATCATGGATCTCGAGGTAAGCATGGCTTGTCATCAAAAGAGGTGGGAATACTTTTGACTCTCTTGTAACCATTGATGTTTTCTTTTACAAAAGTTTATGTTTATCAAAATCATGCATTGTCTAGTTGTGCATTCCATGCTTTGTTTAAATTGCATTCTGATAATTCTGTTGATTCTGTGAATCTTTCCACGATTTGGAAAGGACTTGTAATGTTTTGTTTGTCATTATGAATTTTTATGGGAAATGAGAATTTCCACTTATGGTATATAGGATACGCTCCTTCACAATTATATCTACATGAATTCTGTTTTTATGCTTAGAGTGGGTCATCATGGTCTTGCTGATATCAATAGCTATTGAGTGTGGTTAGCACGAATATTATACATTGTTTGGAGAAGGAGTTTGTCCATATACATGTTTGTTTATTTTAGTGACTTGGTCACTTTATAATGTTTGGGAATACATTATTTTTTCCAAATCTTGCCTTGATTACTTAAAAGTTAAATATTATTCCTGTTGGGCACCCATTTTAGGGATGATGTGTTCACCCATTTCCACTTTCAGTTTCAGAAACAGATCAGAGTTTTGCAGCGAAAGCTTCGAGGAGTTGAGTCTGTTAGTTGGTTAACTTCGGATATGTTTATTATGTTGCATATTGTATTTGTAAACCAAATAACTATTGTATATGTATCATTTGTGATAAGTTCTTGTATATATATTTCTGAGCGGGGCTAGTTTTCGGTTAAGTTTTGTAGCAGATTTCTTAATTGAATGTTTAAGTAAATGATTTAGATTCTTAGTGCCTCTTTATTTAGTTAAACTCTTGGATTAGTCAGCTGCTAGCTTTGGGGCGCTACAGTGTTGGTATCAGAGCTCACTATTAGATCTTATATGGGAATAGAAATAGCCAATGCCAGTTAGTGAACTAGATTAGTTTAGAACTGGGTTGGGTTGTGAGATAAATCTTTATTACTAAAATCTATCAATAATTAAAAGAACTATTTGATTGCTTGATTTGTTTGTGTGATTGTTTGTTTATGTATTGAAATAAAAATTGTAGGATACACCAATAACTTTAGTTAATAAGGATTTGAGAAGAATTAATCTAAAAAGTATGAACACGTACACAATCCAATATTAGAAAAGCAGTGATATTAACTCAATTGATAAATCTTGAGTATCACATAGAAATTTATTGAGTACCTTGACTTATATGTAGAATCAACAGTTTATAATCACATAAATGCTAATAATATTTTCGGGATTCAGTAATTTTGTAAGAGTAGTTAGAAACCATCAATGTCAATAATAAAATATTATACTAGCAATTAAAGATGATAATAATAGTGATAACAATTTTAGTAAAGTAATGTTAGCATTTCTCAATTAGTATCATATTAAACTTTACTTAACCAAAATTTAGATAAGGTTATATGACGAAAAAATAACGAGTATGATTAAATAGCTAGGGAAAATTATCAACGCTTATGTACGGATAAATTATGTGAAATTTAACTGATGTCAAATTAGAAATACATATTTTGCGTTTAAACTAAATAGTTAATAAAATATTGATTAGGCGTTAGACGTAAGAAGGTGAGGACATAATATATAAAATAAAAAGACTTAACTTGTTAGTAATTTTGTATCGAAATTATTTTTAGTCTAATAGATGATCCTGTAAATTTTTAAAATGAAAAATAGATATGAAGTAGTAATAATAGTATTCGGATGTTTAGTGTAAGATTATAATTAAAAGAAAATAAATTTATATTTTAATAGGATACTTTTCATTAATAGAAAAACCTAAATACTATTAGGATATATTATAATTTTGTGCAAACTCAAATCTAAATCATATTAAATTACCAACGCCATATAGAGTACGGATTCAATATGAATAAATAACATCTATTATATCAACTTTTACATTAATGTAAAATTATATTTACAAGATTAAGGCTTAGTGTACCAACCATACTATCAACTTAAGAATAATGAGAATAATAATATATTTAATAATAGTATGCAAATAATTAGGCTGGTAGTAAATTTATAATAGATAATTTTGGGAAATTTATATATGGTATTACAGTGAAGTTAAAATGATGAAATATTATAAATTGGCGTAAAAATCGAATTGAGATTATTTAATAAATAAATTTAGATGACTAAATCGCTTAAATTGATGTGAACTTTTTATATATTCTACGAAGTAAATTTATCAGACTTACACCAGTTACGATAAAAGTTTAGAAATTTAATCTTAATAAATTAATACTTGGTTAATCTAGCACTGGAGAATAGTGAAGGTTGTGTTTTCTCTGTTCGTAGGAAAGCATTGTTGGGACTGGCCAACCTTGACAGGGCAACTGCATTCAGAGATGACCGATCATAGAAATATACTGTAAATTAAGCTACAAATTTTGAATTTTAGTTGTAGAAAGCCATCTAGGTTTATGTTTTGTTATGTTGTTTGCGCTTAGACAAGAGACGGGATTATTCTATAAGGTGGGGTGTTTTGAAGACCTTAAGGGTGGTTTGATTTTCGAGGACGAAAATGAATAAGGTGGGGATAATGTAAGGACCCTCAAGCTCGTCAACGTTATTAGACTAGTCAAGAGATATCTTAACCGCTAATTACTCGATTAGTTTAACACGAACGTTAATTAATAGGAATTAAACTAACAACGATCTAGATACGAAACTAGTACCGTTGGATAGATCTCGAAAAGTTAGGCGGAATGGATTACTCGAACGTGCCATTCTGACATCGGACGAAGAAGATATTTGTTATTTTAGGTGAAAGGTAAAATGGTCATTTCATAATAAAGTGTTGTGAAGGCAACTGGATTTTCTTCTCAGGGCACCCTCCGTGAATAACTCAAAAGAAATTCGATAAGGTCGAGGATTTTCTCTTTTTCTTTCATTTTCTTTTCTTCTTCTTTCTTCTTTCTCTCTTCTCTGCTTCTTTGTTCTTCGGTCGAGTGAGGATTTGAGAAATCAATTTAGTGAGTGGGAGATCGAATAAAGAGGGGAAGGATTCTGTAGTAACTTCTGGTGGTGGTGTTCGATTTGAGTTTGAAGAAGATTAAAAGAAAGATGAATCAGGAAGAAGCAGAACTAGGGTTTTAGTTAGATTATGAGTTGGAAGAGAATTGGTTGGTTTGCAGAGTTGCTAGTAGATGAAAGACGATCTGGTTATTGTTTAATTGATTCTCTGAAGTTGATTCGATAAAGATTGAATATAATTAGGGTTTCTGCAATTCAGTGAAGTTGTGATTTGAGATGTTTAAGAAGAAATTAATGGATGGGTATTTAAGAACAGGAGGTGAAGAAGAAGTTTATGACGTTAATTTGAAGATTCAGTTACTTGAGCCAAGCTACTTTAAGGGTTAAGGATGAAGAGTAATTTGATTAAAATGAAGTGGATGGAGAAGAGATAGGTTCGGTGGTGGTTGATCTATTTAGAGTACAGCAGTTCACCAACAGTTCAGATAAGGCTAATTACTGGGTAAGTCTTTATATTGTTTGATTCAGTATTTGAAGTTGAGTTATGTGGATTGTAGAGTTTATGTGATTGTTAATGAAATCGAGGGTGAGATGAGTACTCGATGGAACTGTGATCGTGGATACGAAGATTGTGCTGAAAATGATTAAGCTGAATTGTTGTTGATATGAGCTGCAGGTATAGTGAGTGAGTTGGTGGTGTTATTTTGAGTTGAATGTGCATAGTTTCTTGAGATTGAGAGCTTTAGAGTTGCAGTGGCAGTTCAGTTGTGTTGGTGGTTTGAGATGATGATTGTATGTGTATTGAGATAATAGTATGTTATGAATGAGCTCGTGTTGCTGGTAAGCCAATAGTGCAGGAGAAGGCTGTGGTTTGGGTTTGATTTGTAATTGAAAAGAAATGAAGTAACATACTTGGATGAAGAATTGAAATGAGATTAAGTCAGGGTGTGTGCAATTGGGACTGGAGGTGTAGTTATAGCTTAGGTATATCTGGAATGGCAGGGAAAGAGTGTGATTTGCATATATGGATGAGTTAGTTGCAGGTACATACTGTGGTGTTGATGAAATATACATGTATGATTTGGAGATAGAGATTATTGGTGTTGGAATTGAGAAGTTAAGGTTTGAAGTTAATCTACAGAGAGTGTTGTTGTCTGATCAGATTATGGCTGAGTTGAGGATGTGTATGGATCCGAAGTTGAACCAGATTGTGTAGGTGTTGTAATGGATTTGGTAGTTTAGTGTTTCCATTGCAGTCTAGTAAGCTGCAGTTGGAGTTGGAGATAATCTGGTGGTGTTGTTGCTGTTTTGGTAGTTGTTGTAGGTGCAAGTGATAAGTTGAAGTCTGTGTTCTGAATTAAAGAATGGATTAAGTTGATAAGAATTGCAATCAGTGTTTAGAATTAGAATTGTAAAGTGATAGTGTGCAGGTGGAATGGATTGTTGGTAATGTTGATAGAATGAGTTGAGTTACAGTTGTAACAAGTTGAATTGTGAAGTGGAGGTTGTCTTGAATTGTGTTTGTTGAATCTCCAGTGGAAGGCTTGCTACTGCTATTGCAGGTAGGCTTAAATTACAAATGTATTGAATTATAGATTTATGTTTATATAGATTGTAATTTGAATTATAGTTAAGAGTCTTGGTGTGTTACACAATGTTTGTGCCTTAGTGTTCTTTGGCACGTGCAAGAGTTTTGACTCTAGCTGACTTAGTCCATATGACTGAGTCGAATCAGTTTGATTCGCTGAGTCACTAGACCTGAGTTAATGACCACTTGACTCGTTTGACCTTGACCTTATTTGACCATTGACTTGACCTGACCTTAGACGTTGACCCGTGACCGTTAGTTTTACCGTTAGAGACTGTTAGTTGACTCAGACGGACTGGACCTTAGTTAATGGGCCTGTTTATAGTAGACTTGGGCTTAGGACTAGTTTCCCTAAATTGATATTTGGACCTTTTATGATCCGAATTAGCCCTTGACTTCTTCTACAAAGTTGTAGATGTTCATGAGACTTAGCTATTGGACTATAGAAACCAACCTTATTGAATTAGTAAACCTTAGACTAGCTAAAGGTAGAGAATGAAACGGTGTAGAGTCATAAATGGGATTAGAATTGTTAGATAGACTTGTATGATTCTTGTATGAGCCATTTTGGCTAGATTCTTAGACTTCTTGTGTGATTAACAGTTAGTCTAAATTAACAACGATCGATTCAAAGGATGAACCTGTGGATCGTGGATCTCGAGGTAAGCATGGCTTGTCATCAAAAGAGGTGGGAATACTTTTGACTCTCTTGTAACCATTGATGTTTTCTTTTACAAAAGTTTATGTTTATCAAAATCATGCATTGTCTAGTTGTGCATTCCATGCTTTGTTTAAATTGCATTCTGATAATTCTGTTGATTCTGTGAATCTTTCCACGATTTGGAAAGGACTTGTAATGTTTTGTTTGTCATTATGAATTGTTATGGGAAATGAGAATTTCCACTTGTGGTATATAGGATACGCTCCTTCACAATTATATCTACATGAATTCTGTTTTTATGCTTTGAGTGGATCATCATGGTCTTGCTGATATCAATAGCTATTGAGTGTGGTTAGCACGAATATTATACATTGTTTGAAGAAGGAGTTTGTCCATATACATGTTTGTTTATTTCAGTGACTTGGTCACTTTATAATGTTTGGGAATACATTATTTTTTCCAAATCTTGCCTTGATTACCTGAAAGTTAAATGTTATTCCTGTTGGGCACCCCATTTAGGGATGATGTGCTCACCCATTTCCATTTTCAGTTTCAAAGACAGATCAGAGTTGCGCAGCGAAAGCTTCGAGGAGTTGAGTCCGTTAGTTGGTTAACTTCGGATATGTTTATTATGTTGCATATTGTATTTGTAAACCAAATGACTATTGTATATGTATCATTTGTGAGAAGTTCTTGTATATATATTTCTGAGCGGGGCTAGTTTTCGGTTAAGTTTTGTAGCAGATTTCTTAATTGAATGTTTAAGTAAATGATTTAGATTCTTAGTGCCTCTTTATTTAGTTAAACTCTTGGATTAGTCAGCTGCTAGCTTTGGGGCGCAACACCTTCTTTCCATGTTTTCTAACTCGAGGTCAACTCCGTTAAACCCACCATTAACCATGAACAACATTCAATGTCATCACCAGCGATATTCTCTCGAGCTCTTCATACTTCCTGTTATCCTTCTTACACCCTTCCATATCTCAAAAGACCACATACCTTTAACAGCTCTCATTCAACTGTCAGTCTTCTATGACTGACAGTTTAATTAATATTCCGTGGCTGCCCTGAGTAGAAACTCGGATGCCTATAACAGTTTTGCAGGTTCTTTAGTTTTCGACAACTTCGGCTTGCTTCAAATGCTTCCAGATTCTTCATACGATGTCGGATTGACTCCATTCTTTTGCCATTGGCTTTGTCTTTTCGTTCTCTTCGAGATGATATCAAGGACTCCTAGATAATTCTGCCTCTTTTATGGCCAATTAGATGATTTCTTGTTCTTTTCTGGAATAAGCTCCAAAATTCCCATAAGATATAAAAGAAAGCTAATAATACAATTTCACAAGAAAACTAGCTAAGAAAGCATAATCAATCGATACTTAAAGAGGTGTTTTTAAACACCTATCACAAGTATGCCATAGGAGATAAAAGCAATTTGATGTTTGATAGACACATTTTTGTGTCTTATATAATCTCAATTGTATATATTGTTAGTGCTCGATTTTGTATTTATTTTGGCTTTTTATGTCTTTGTAGGTGTTTTTGGAAAAATAATATTTTGCGGCGAAATTGACTCGAAAAGTGTTTTTTGCGTTCATGGGAGGACATTTGCTATTCGGACCCTCACTTTGGATAAGGGGTAACCTAATTACTAAGGTACATCCCATTTCCAAGCAGCTGCTAATCGCACCCCTACTCTGGATAGGGGGCGGTCATCTTCTACATTTGAAATTCAAAAGGCGGGAAAGTAGATACAGTTCTGGCAGATTTAGGGTTCTTGATTTGAAGGAGTTTGAGGTCGATTAAACCTCTGATTTTCATAGGATAGACTCCTCATGGGTCTAGGAATCTGATATGGGTGTTGAAATCGATTAGACTGGGCTCAATTGACGGATTTTTATCACACCAGAAAATATGGAAAGTCACGTGTGTGACCTGTTTTAGGGAATTTTAGAGAGATTAAAGTACTGTAAACCTTCCCAAAGATTTGTATCTATCTAAGGAAGAGTTTAGAATAAACAGGAAAGCTCAGAAACGCGTAGAAATTCTAAAACAAGAAATTGCTGCAACTTTGCCGTGAAGAGAAGGAAAGAGATTTTGGAAGATTTGGGAAAGATTTAATCGGTATTTTTGATATAAATAGATGGTTTGGGTCATATAGAAGGGGTGTCGAGAGTTTGGGGACCTGAGGAGAGCTAGAGAAGAAGAAATCAGAGTTTTATCAAACTCTGTTCCTGCTGCTTCTGCTGAAGAGGAAGAACGCGAAGAACATTGACGCACGAGAAACAGTCGCAGAACAGTGTCGTTGTTTAACAGCTGAAGAACATTAAGCTGTGCATAACAGTCGTATTCTAGGGTCTTAAATTTCTGATCCTGTAACAGTTGATTAGTAACATATATCTTCAGTATTGCAACACCAACTGTAACAGTGACTTCTGTAACATATATACATTGTTGCAGATCTGCTGTTTTATATATTCTCTTCAATAGAACCACCTTTTGAGCCATGATTTATTATTTTGAACCTGTTTTTGATATGAGGAGCTAAACCCCAATGCTGAGGCGATATAGGAAGCTATTTTTCCAACAAAAAGCGGTACAATCTATTTAATTTAATTTATTGCAATTATTATTATGATTATTTTCCTTGGACTATTATTGAATATGATTTTTATTTGAGTGATTGTGATCTATTTTGATGGAGTATGCTTAGTTTATAGACTCTTGATGCTTCATGCTTGGTATTTACAATTATTGCTTTTGAAAATCTACTTGTTACAATAGTAAGAATCAAATTGAACAAGAAAATTGCATGAATACAAAGATTGGATTAAATCACCTTAAACTTGGAAAATAGTGGAATCTTAGCCTCAGTGTTCTTTTAATATTGATACCAACTTTGTTAGTGTTTGTTATAATTATTAGTGAGTTTTCTATCTAGTTTTGAATTTAAGTCTAAAGTTATCCTTCACAAGTTCGAGAATATAATCACTTTTTACCACTATCTATAAATCACATCATTTTTTGGCGCAGCTGCCGAGGAATGTGATGCCCCTTAGTAATTAGGTTACCCCTTATCCAAAGTGAGGGTCCGAATAGCAAATGTCCTCCCATGAACGCAAAAAACACTTTTCGAGACAATTTCGCCGCAAAATCTTATTTTTCCAAAAACACCTACAAAGACATAAAAAGCCAAAATAAATACAAAATCGAGCACTAACAATATATACAATTGAGATTATATCAGACGCAAAAATGTGTCTATCAGGACGCAAATATGCACATTTTCACAACAAGAGGGAGAATCTTTATATAGGTATTTGGAAAGGTTCAATGATTTATTATCCCAGTGTCCTCATCATGGTTTAGAAAAGGTTAGGCTAGTTCAGATCCTTTATGAGGGTTTAGATTATTCCACAACGACCATGGTTGAGTCTCTATGCACTGGTGGATTTGAAAACCAAACTGTTGATGCGACGATGGAATTTTTTAATGAAATCGCCGAAAAAACCCAGCAATGGGAAAATAGTAGGGCACCCCAGAAAACAATTCTTTTAATTTGAGGAAACGTTAATAGGGTAGAAGGAGGCTATGAATCAGATGCCAAAATTGCTGCTATAGCAAAAAGGTTAGAAGCCTTAGAAGTGGGCCAGACTAGTGGTAGAGTGGAGCCTTTTTGGGAAGGCCAGAATATTGAAGAGCATACCAATGCTCTATATAATAACACTAGATTTGATAACCGTCAAAAGATTGGCCCATATTTAGAAACCTATAATCCTGGTTGGAGAAACCATCCGAACCTTTCGTGGTCTAAGGGCCAAAGTCAAGGTCAGTTTAGTAATTCTAATGCTCCCCCCAGGTTTTGGCTATACTAAGAATCCTTCAGGACTAGCTCAGTTTCAGAATCAGTCAGATAAGAAAATCCTAAGTTTAGAGGAATCTCTCGCCTTGTTAACTCAGCAAACTGCAAATTTTCAGTTATCCGTAGAACAGAGTATACAAGCTAGTAACAGGATATGACAAGAAAATAGTCAGGCTATTTCCGAGTTAAAAACCCAGGTTGGTCTGATAAGTGATTCTTTGAGAGAAAAAGGTAAGTTTCCTAGTCAAACACAACCCAACCCTAGAGGAGTTCATGAATTAGGTGCAAAACCATCGAATCAATTGAATGATGTTAGAACCCTTAGAAGTGGTAGAGTTGTAGACAATAAGGTAACCATGCCCGATACTGAACATACTGTAGTTCACCCCTCATGATCTCACCTCTCAGGACCAGTAGCTGAAGAGACTGATAAAGTTCTGATGATGTGAATTCGGTTCCTGAAAGGTCTGATTTTATGCCTAGAGCCCCATTTCCTCAGCTATTAGTACCAACAAAGAAGGAACCGAACTTTAATGACATAGTGGAGGTTTTTAAGCAAGTTACCATAAACCTTCCCTTATTAGATGCAATTAGGAAAATTCCTGCTTATGCCAAGTTCCTTAAGGATATGTGTACGCGAAAGAGAAAACTTAGCGTCCATAAGAAAGCCTTTTTAGCTAATCACGTAAGTTCAATCATTCAGAACACCACAACTACAAAGTACAAAGACCCAGGTTCTCCTACCATTGCTTGCACAATAGGTAACTTCCGGGTAGAAAAGCTTTACTTGACTTAGGAGCCAGTGGGAACTTACTGCCATTCCATGTATACTTACAACTAGGACTTGGTGAAATGAAACCTACTCAGATGACACTGCAGTTAGCTGATAGGTATGTTAAAATCCCTCGAGGTGTTATCGAGGATGTTCTTATTGAGGTCGACAAGTTTATTTATACAGTGGATTTCGTGGTCCTAGATACCAACCTGTCCCTGACCCAGATAACCAGATACCTGTGATTTTAGGTCGCCCATTTTTAGCTACGTCTAATGCGATCATTAACTGTCGAAATGGTGTGATGAGTTTATCTTTTGGTAATATGACTATGGAGATGAACATTTTTAATGTTAGTAAGAAAACTCATGAGCTAGATGACACATGTGTTGAAGAGGTGAACATGATAGAAGCCTTAGTTTAGGAGTCATTACCAAACATTTTGTCTGAAGACCCATTAGAAAGTTGTCTATCCCATTTTGGTTTAGATTTTGACAACGATAGCACTATTGAACAGGTGAATGCTCTATTAGATTCTACCCCTGTGTTAGACACTGATAGATGGAAAGCTAGGTTCGAACCGTTACCAGTTTCTGAGACTACCCTAATTCCTTCTTTAGAAGAGCCCCCAAAGTTGGACCTTAAACCACTACCCGATACTCTAAAGTATGTGTTTTAGGCCCATCTGAGACTTTACCTGTGATTGTAGCTTCCGATTTGGATAGTGATCAGGAAAGTAGGCTAGTAAATGTACTTCAAGACAATAAAGAAGCTTTAGGGTGGACTATAGCAGACATTAAGGTACTGTGTGTATGCATCAGATTCATTTAGAGGAAGACTCCAAACCTTCTAGGGAGATGCAACGTCGACTGAACCCTAACATAAAAGAGGTAGTTCGAAAAGAGGTGCTTAAGTCAATGTTAGATGCGGGTATTATTTACCCAATTTTAGACAGTAAGTAGGTCAGCCCTGTTGAGGTTGTCCCCAAGAAATCAGGTATCACTGTAGTCCAGAATGATAATAATGAATTAATCCCAACACGAGTGACCACGGGATGGCGTGTGTGTAATGACTATAGGAAATTGAACAAGGTCACAAGTATCACTTTCCCATTCCTTTTATCGACCAAATGCTAGAGCGATTAGCTGGACATAGTCACTATTGCTTCTTAGATGGCTACTCCGGTTATAATCAGATCGTTATTGCCCCAAAAGACCAAGAGAAAACCACTTTTACCTGTCCCTTTGGTACCTTTGCGTATAGACGCATGCCTTTCGGCATTTGTAAAGCCCCTGCGACTTTTCAGCGTTGCATGATGAGCATATTTTCTGACATGGTAGAACGGTTTTTAGAGGTCTTTATGGATGATCTTTCAGTGTTTGGTTCATCTTTCGATGAGTGCTTGCATCATTTGACATTAGTGTTGACTAGGTGTAAGTGAAAAAATTTAGTGCTTAATTGGAAAAAATGACATTTCATGGTTAAATCAGGAATTGTGTTAGGACACATCGTCTCTTCAAAGGGTATAGAGGTAGACAAAGTCAAAGTTGACCTTATTAAGACTTTACAGGTCCCAAAAACCGTAAAAGATATTAGGTCATTCCTAGGGAATGCAGGTTTTTACCGTCGATTCATTAAGGATTTTAGCTTGAGTTCTAGACCTCTTTGCAATTTTCTTGCAAAAGATGTTAAGTTTGTCTTTGATGATGCTTGTTTAGAGGCTTTTGAGAAGCTTAAAACTTTACTCACTACTGCCTCGATAGTCCAGACACCTAACTGGAACCTACCCTTTGAAATTATGTGTGATGCTTCAGATTATGCTATGGGCGTTGTGCTAGGTCAACGAGAAAACAAATTACTTCATGTGATTTATTATGCTAGCAAAACTCTGAATGATGACCAAATAAACTACACAACTACCGAGAAGGAATTGCTAGCCATCGTGTTTCCTTGGATAAGTTTAGATCCTATTTATTAGGTTCTATGATCGTAATCTATACTGATCATGCTGCTTTGAAATACCTTTTGTCTAAGAAGGATACCAAACCTAGATTGATTAGATGGATCCTTTTGTTACAAGAATTTTGTCCAGATATTAGAGATAAAAGGGGTGCAGAGAATGTAGTAGCAGACCACTTGTCTAGGCTAGTTGTTAGTTCCCCTAATAATTCCCTTCCTATAAGGGACAGTTTTCCTGATGAACAATTGTTCTCTGTTTCCCAATCACCTTGGTATGCAAATATAGTGAATTATCTTGTTACTGGTTGAACCCCTCAACATTGGGGTAAACAAGATCGTTCTAGGTTTTTAGCCGAGGTTAAGCATTTATTTTGGGATGATCCTTATCTGTTTAAGTATTGTCCGGACCAGATTATTAGGAGATGTGTATCTGAGAGTGACCAGTCTAGTATTATCTCCTTTTGTCATGAACATGCATGTGGGGGTCATTTTAGTGCTAAGAAGACTGTTGCTAAGATTTTGCAGTGTGGATTTTACTGGCCTTCGTTGTTTAAAGATTCCCATAGTCATTGTGTTTCAAAGAAAGCTCCAGCTCAATGAGTTGGACGAGATTCGTAGAGATGCATACGATAATGCTAAGGAGTATAAGAACAAAATGAAACTTGTGCATGATAGGAATATTTTACGAAAGTCATTTTTTCCAGGTCAAAAAGTTCTTCTGTATGATACTCGTTTGTATCTATTCCCCGGGAAGTTACGCTCTCGGTGGACCGGTCCTTTTATGGTCCGTACTGTTTTTCCTCATGGCGCTGTTGAGATTGAGACACCAGATGGTAGTAGTTCTTCGAAGGTTCACGGTCAGTGATTGAAGCCCTCTTTAGAGCCTTTTCCTACAGGTGATGTTGAGGAGGTCCCTCTAGAGGACCCTGTTTACCTTGATTGACCATCGAGGCGATTTTGTATGTTGTATAATATTTTTGTAGGTTTTTGGTTACACTTCACCCAGGTACTATCTTTCTGACTTCTCTCTTTACTATTTCCTCATGTTACTTATATTTTTGGTATTGTTCTTTAATTAGAAACATTGAGTACAATGTTAGATTTAAGTTTGGGGGTGGGGTAGAACTTTTTGTTACCTTTTCGTTGCAATAAATAAACTACAGAGCTTAGAAATTTATCCCTATTAAGGATGGCACTAACCAATCTAAGTGGATGGAAGCATTTTGGTTGTAGGAGTTGAGGAACCAATCTGACTATATGGCAACATCTAAAGAGTCTATTCATAAAAGCACAGAGCTCAGGTGTTAGAAATAACATGATAGTTCACCATATCTCGTTGAGTCCTTTTCACTTCTGATTTTATTTTGTTTTGTTTTTAAACTATGTTTCTCTAAGTGATTAGGTGGGGCTCATGATTCAAGTTGTCACCAATGCTAGGGTGAATTAGAGTGATTGAGATACAAAAAAAAAAAAAAAATTTGAGACCAGACCATCAGACCAACTGGAATAAATTCAATAAAGTCGACCACTGGAACCCTTGTATATGCCAGTTGTGTTGACCTAGAGTTAGGATTATCAATCACTGGTTCCCTTGTATATGCCAGTGTGTTGATATTAGTCATACTAGTATCTCAGTACATTAGGATAGGTTCATTTTGGCGGAGGCCTTCAGACAGATATGAGAAATACCGTTCACCTAGTAAACATCAAAACCATCTATGTTTTTCTATATCCATCTTCTTGATCTCTCCATGTGATTAGTTTTGACTCCGAATATTGATGTCCATAGTGCGACTATCTGAGTAGATCTCTGTCACTTCATATGAATTTCAGTATGCTTGAGTACGAACTCGTGTACAACAATTGGAATTTCGCATCAGGGTACTTCCTCCTGTAGTCAATAAGTATGCCAACCAAGGAGATTCTTTAGTGCCTTCCAAGATTCTGTGTAGATATCTAGGGTCTGGAGTATAAAGGTTTTGTGGGTATACCTCTGGTAAGCCCTCCGGAGACAACACTCCGCCACTAGAGACACCTAGGGGTTTAAAGGCTTATTGCATACGCTAAATGCAATCGACGATGCCTGCGACAATGAGTTAGGATTTTATTTCTATTTTATTTTTGCTCGAGGACTAGCAAATAATAGGTTTGGGGGTATTTGAGAGACACATTTTTGTGTCTGATATAATCTCAATTGTATATATTGTTAGTGCTCGATTTTGTATTTATTTTGGCTTTTTATGTCTTTGTAGGTGTTTTTGGAAAAATAAGATTTTGCGGCGAAATTGGCTCGAAAAGTGTCTTTTGCGTTCATGGGAGGACATTTGCTATTCGGACCCTCACTTTGGATAAGGGGTAACCTAATTACTAAGGGACATCCCATTTCCAGGCAGCTGCTAATCGCACCCCTACTCTGAATAGGGGGCGACCATCTTCTACATTTGAAATTCAAAAGGCGGGAAAGTAGATACAATTCTGGCAGATTTAGGGTTCTTGATTTGAAGAAGTTTGAGGTCGATTAAACCTCTGATTTTCATAGGATAGACTCCTTATGGGTCTAGGAATCTGATATGGGTATTAAATTCAATTAGACTGGGCTTAATTGACGGATTTTTATCACAACAGAAAATATGGAAAGTCACGTGTGTGACCTGTTTTAGGTAATTTTAGAGAGATTAAAGTGTGTAAACCTTCCCAAAGATTTGTATCTATCTAAGGAAGAGCTTAGAATAAAAAGGAAAGCTCAGAAACGCGTAGAAATTCTAAAACAAGAAATTGCCGCAACTTTGCCGTGAAGAGAAGGAAAGAGAATTTGGAAGATTTTGGAGAGATTTAATCGGTATTTTTGATATAAATAGATGGTTTGGGTCATATAGAAGGGGTGTCGAGAGTTTGGGGACCTGAGGAGATCCAGTGAAGAAGAAATCAGAGTTTTATCAAACTCTGTTTCTGCTGCTTCTGCTGAAGAGGAAGAACGCGAAGAACATTGACGCACGAGAAACAGTCGCAGAACAGTGTCGTTGTTTAACAGCTGAAGAACATTAAGCTGTGCATAACAGTCGTATTCTAGGGTCTTAAATTTTTGATCCTGTAACAGTTGATTAGTAACATATATCTTCAGTATTGCAACACCAACTGTAACAGTGACTTCTGTAACATATATACATTGTTGCAGATCTGCTGTTTTATATATTCTCTTCAATAAAACCACCTTTTGAGCCATGATTTATTATTTTGAACCTGTTTTTGATATGAGGAGCTAAACCCCAATGCTGAGGAGATAGAGGAAGTTATTTTTCCAACAAAAAGCGGTACAATCTATTTAGTTTAATTTATTGCAATTATTATTATGATTATTTGCCTTGGACTATTATTGAATATGATTTTTATTTGAGTGATTGTGATCTATTTTAATGGAATATGCTTAGTTTATAGACTCTTGATGCTTCATGCTTGGTATTTACAATTATTTCTTTTGAAAATCTACTTGTTGCAATAGTAAGAATCAAATTGAACAAGAAAATTGCATGAATACAAAGATTGGATTAAATCACCTTAAACTTGCAAAATAGTGGAATCTTAGCCTCAGTGTTCTTTTAATATTGATACCACCTTTGTTAGTGTTTGTTATAATTATTAGTGAGTTTTCTATCTAGTTTTGAATTTAAGTCTAAAGTTATCCTTCACAAGTTCGAGAATCGAATCACTTTTTACCACTATCTACAAATCACATCAATGTTCATTTAAACACCTAAGAATTTAATCATGATACATATAAATAAGTGTTTGAGTGATCAGTGAAGTCTTAGAAGTGTTTAAGAAAGTTCTAGTAATGCTAAATATATTAAAAAAAAAAGTCTTTGAGCATCAACTAAAATCTGTTGGGACAGTAGGTAGACTGGTTCGTGAATCGTAAGGCTTGTTCACGAGTCAGGGTGCAACAGTTTGTGAACTGGGTTCGCAAACCATACTCAGTTGACAACGGTTCGTGAATCGGGTTCGCCAACTGCTGGCTTATTATACCAACTTCAGAATTTCAGTTCGCCATGGCTCGTGAACTGTACCAGACTGAACTTACGATTTGCGAACTGGTTCGCCAACCATCCTTGTATTTTTGAAACTCAGATATCTATGATCTGTGAACTGGTTTGCCAACCTACCCTGAGCAAAAATAACAGAAGTTCTGAATTTCTCTCTTTTGATGTTTGAAATATTCCCAAGTGATAAATCATTTGCATGGGTAATTTTCAATTGATCCACAAATTAATTCACAAATAATAAATTTCTTTGAACTAGTATTGTTAAGGACTGTCAAACATATTAGCTAAATTCCTATTTAGAGACTTTTAACAAGACAAAGTTGACTCGAAACTTCTTCTTTGTATGTCTACTAGAAGTCATACGACATCGTCTCAATATATAAAATTGTGAGATAATGAGTAAAATTGAATGGTTCAATCTTCACGTACCTCATAGTGAAGTTGTTTAAATGTCTTCGTCGATCTTCAGTCTTCGAGGGTGATGTCTGATCTTCAATTACCAAATTCTAACCTAGTTCGAGACTTGACTTAGTAGATTAGAAATCAAGATACAATTTTGATCGTATAACATTGAAAATAAGCTTGAGATAGCAAAACTTGTGGGTTCAATCGAGAATTGCTCAAACACAAACTACTCATGTGAATTATATAGGTTGCACATTGTATTGTTATTAACATATTCTATTCCATGTACTATTACACGAATAACTTTCTCAACTAGGTCTTAAATAGAACTATAATAATGGTAGAGTGATGTTTTAAAAAAAAAATAACATTCATCCAGTCGCATAAAAGTGTACTAAAATGGATATAAAAATAAATTCAGAATAACATCAATAAGAGCTCAACAAGTGTTCAATATAAGCAAAAAAAAACTAGCTGAATTCAACAATCGTAACCCATGAACCTAAGACCTCAATCTATTATAATTAGTTATTAAAAGGTAATTGTTCTATAAATATCTGATGGTAAATTAAAAAATATTGTTTCTGACTTGCTTAATCCATGTATGAATACTCAATGTTCATGTGTTTGTACCTTTCGTATGCATATCGTGTTTAAATATTGTGAAACTAACACTATAAATTTCAGCAGTGCGGAGAAAATCTTAGATCTTATAAGCCTCGCATTCATATATATTCAAACTTTGTGGAAGTATCATTAAGGGGTTCTTCCTTTGTAGATTCCCCACATCCAACAAAATTGAAGTTTGAAAACCAAATCAACTATATTTTGTTGAATTACCAATTGTAAGTATCCCACTGGTATTTCAAATTTTCTTTATAGCTTTCCCATAATTTATTCTTTGATTCGTTAGGCATTAGTTAACATATCAACATTTTTTTGTACGTTTCATTTCAGAATTAAAACATAATGAAGATCAAATTTATATATTCATTCTAATACGAAACAAAATTTGCTAAATATGTTGTTATCTCAAAGTTCTCTTTCGATTATTTAATACATATATGATTTATATGAGAGTCTTAAGAATCCACATGATTTGTGACTATTACGTAATAAGCTTCAATTATATTATTTATTTCAAAAATCATAGAGAGATATGCATAAATCAATATCACTAATCCTAAGTAGTATGTCTTTAACATATGCAAAACCAAGAGTATAAACTTCTCGCACTGATCTTGAGATATAATCATGGACCTGTTATAATTTCTACTTTATTGCATTGACAAACATTAAAAACAAACACAAAATCAATAATATTCTTCTTCATGTGAGGCCAAAATAAATGAGCTTTGGCTTTGTTATAAGTGTCACATATGCCAGAATAGCCTCCTACTACAGAAGAATGGAGAGATGGAGGATATTGGATTTAATTCCATTACCTGGCGTAATATAAATCTCAGAATGCCACGCTGATAAGAAAAGTATGGATGGATTGGAGTGACCAAAAGATGAGCAATCTGGTGTTGAGCTATATCATCAGACTCATAGATAAAGATGATATTTTGTGTTCATTAAGGTTGAGTAAGTGATAAGGCATTACACTCTGAATAAGTAATTGGTAATCTTGACAAAGCATCAGCAACCTTGTTGTTTAGTCCTCTTTTAAATCTGATGACACAATTAAATCCAATTTACTTACACCATGTTTGTTTACTCCTGACTCATCTGAGTTGTCTGGATCTGACTGAAATCCCATGACTTGAGTCAGATCTAACTCAATATGTTTGTTTTGAGTCAGATCTGACTCCACTGACTCAAAAATATATGAGTCAGTGGTTTGGTCCCATGAGACAGGGGTGTTTTGTTACCTGAATCAAACAAGTTCGGGTCAGGGGCTAGGTTTGAGTCAGAGGTAAAGTCAGATCTGACTCAAAATAGAAAACAAACGGTCTGACATCTGACTCGCAACGAGTCAGGGGTTGAATCAGATCAAAATCGTGAGTCAGATGCAAACAAACATGGTATAAGCCAACCATATTTTTTTTGGTACATTAGTAGACATTCTTTGCTTCATTAGGTACTTCATACTTTGGTGGTATATACGTATGATGAATTGGCCACTGCTCAAGTAGTGTTTTCAATTCTACATAGGCATCACAATGGTATAAAACTCATTTTCATAAGTGGAAAGTGCTAGAATTTAGGGCCCAAAATTTTGCTGTAGAAAGCAATTGGCTTTCCATCCAGCATAAGAACATCACCCACTTCTCTAGAGCATGCATCAGCCTCTAAGATGAATGGATTTGTGAAATATGGCAATGCCAGAACTTGAGCAAAAACCATAGCATATTTTATAGTGAAAAAATCTACACATGCATCATCAGTCCTATAAAAGACATCTTTTTGTAGCATGTCAGTAAGATGTTTACAGATGTTGTCATACTCTTGGATGAATCTTCTATAATAATTAGTAAGTCCCAAAAATCCTATCAGATGCTTCGAGGTTGTTGGTTGAGGCCAAGATTGTAGGGAAACAATTTTGTCTGGATCAATAGTTACTCCTTCAGCAGTCACTAATTCCTCTAAATATTCCAAGGTAGTTTGAGCAACAGAGCACTTGGACCTCTTAGCAAATAATGAGTGTTGTTGTAACAAAGAGATCGTCTGAGAAAGATGCACAACATGGTCCTCCATAGAAGCACTGTAACCAAAATATCATCGAAGAAAACTGTTAGAGCACTACTCGGTCAAACTCGCAAGTGTTTCTATCTCAAGCTTGTTTGTCAAGTTTAGGTGCTCAAAACTATAAGTCTTGATTTCTAATCTACTTATAGCTATGTCTCGGATTAGGATTGAATGTGTAGTTGAGCTTTAGACTTCATGGCGTTCATCGATTGAAGACGGAGAACTACTGAGGAGAGCTTGGAGGAACTTCATCAACAAAAGGTATGTGAAGACTGAAACTTATCTATCACTCAGAAGTCTATTCTATTCCATTTACTAATCAGACTAAGTCGTATAGCTATATAGACTTTTATATTATACACATTAAATATTTCGAGTTGAGTTTAACTTGCTTATATATTTCTCGAAATATGTGTTGGAAAGCCTTTTGCTTTAGCTATGTTCATCATAGTTCTTGACCAGTTTATTTGTAAAACAATTTATTTGTTGGAAACTAAATAATGAGTCAAAAGATGATCATGTGAGAATTGCCTTGAAACATCTTAAATGATTTGTGTGAGACAGTCATTTAATGTAGACTCGGAGTGTTTCGTATTGATCATTCGATCACTTGAAAATTACTTATAAGATAATAGTTTGTGTGAGACAGATATTGTCGTCTTCTAAAGATGTTTTAATGATTCAAATGAGATTTCAGAACAAATAATCATTGTCTAGATATAACACAGTATACGCATACCAGTATGCAAACTGTTGTAGTATGATTCGGGTCTGGGAACCAAGTTTGCATACCAGTATGCAGACTGTTTTAACTGTCAAAGTCCGGGAACCAATTTTGCATACCAGTATGCAAACGGTTTCACCTGAGTAGGTCTGGTACGACAGTATGCATACCCGTTTGCGAACTATCAGGCGTGACCAAAGTCCGGAACTTAAGTTTGCGTACCCGTTTGCAAACTAAGTTGGTTTAAGTTCTAAAATAGGTTAAGTATGATTTCATACTCATGAAAAAAAATACATTTATATATTAAGGAATGCAATTTTTGCAAACCGTGGCTAAACTGTCCATGTATTGATTCTCTTGAATCAATCCGATTTTGTTTCAATTGCGTCTTGTATACTTCTATGAGAATATAAACAATTAAACAACTCTACGAGTAACACAATTAAATTCATTTTATTATCATTTGATCTAGAAGTGTTAGATGAATGTGTTTAATATAAAAGTGTTCGGCGAACTTCGGTTAACTATCGTTGAGCCAACTCAATATAAACATTTAGGTACGGTTACCCATATCTAAATGAAGGTATATTTCATTTGTGTGTAACAAGCTAAGAACATCTAACGGTGAAGAGATATTGCTTTGGTTTTAAGCAAACTTATCTTGAATCTTAAATCGGGAATTTATATAACGGTGAATATTGATTGCTTTGTTTCAAAGCTATCAAACCCCGATTTGAAGACTATATAAGGGAGAACTCTAGAAACTGGAAAACCTAATCCCCACACCTCATGTGTGATACTAGTTGCGACTAGAGTCGATTCTCCTTTAACCTAGGTTTTTCCTAAAACCATTATAGGTTAACGATTTAAAGATTTCATTGGGATTCTGAAGCCAGACCCAATTATTTTGCATTTGCGGTTTCCTCGTTAACAAAACTTCTGGTGTTTGTGTTATTTCTTTTCCGTATTATGTTTGTTTATATGATTGAAATATCACAGGTTGTGCGTAGTTCAATCAATTGGTAAATCCAACCTTTGGTTGTTGATTGAAATTGATTGACACTTGAACATTGGTCTTTGGTACCGTTCAAGTTGTTTCTCATAATAATCAAGCTCACAGATTTCTATATGTTTGATTTGTTGATTCCATATTAGAAACAGAGATCTTGGATATATTTCCTTGATTGAGTCTGACTGTCTAGTTGATTCTCTTGGTATTATATTGGTATTAGTACATACAGATTGTCGAACGAAATATTGGGAGTGGTTGTTAGACCCCCGCTTTTTCAATTGGTATCAGAGCAGGAAAACACATTAAAGACCTCATAAGTCTGTGTTTGTAGCAATCTGACTCTATGGATAGAAGTGCTATCTCTGACAAATGCATCACCAGAAATAAAAGTTATGTTTCTGTTAAATCTATTAAAGAGAAACACTTGTCAATCTTGCACATAGATGAACATTTTGTTCCTACGAAACAGATAAGTATTGATATGTGTTACCCTTATTTTCTTACTGACGGGTCTGACTCTGAAGTAGAAAGGGAAGCAGCCCAAGATAGTGCACCGATTCTAAAACATGTTAGAATCCAGACAATTGAAATCAATCGGATGAAACACAAAGTCAATATGATCATTGGTATGATAAAAGATCATGATTCCCAATTAAGGATTCTTCGTGAAGAAAACGTCGTTGTTTATTCTTCACGAACCTTACTCGGCGCTAAACTCAAGGAGGATGCTTTGGAAATCGAACGCCTGTTGAGTAAACTCTCTATTCAATATAAAGGATGTTCTGAGGAGGAGTCCGTTATACCAATTACTTCTGACGCAGCTGTGATTTTAGAAAACGTGGCTATTTGTAATCATGTTCCTCTGATGAAACCAGCTTCAGAAGATAAACTGCAACCCTTCCTATTGCTAAATAGGTGCCTGGTCCTTCCACTAATCAAGGAAACACCACATCTCACGGAAGGAAGAAATCTTCTAACAATGTTGCTAATCCTACACACTTTAATCACTCGGGTGATCAGAAAGTATGTCTTTTTTGTGATTCAAAAGGACATGTTCAACGGAAGAGCAAACTGAGGTTGAATGACAATTATTTTGGTCGACTTCAACATACCTTAGATTTAATACTCAAAGGTGTTAGAGCATAGCTCGGTTGAACCCACCAAGCGTTGGTATGTCAAGTTTGGTTGTCATATTTTAGTGAATCAAAACTCATGTTAAGAGTCGCTTGATTATGTACTAGAGTCAAGTTCGTATAGGTAAGCTTGAAAGTATTAGTATAATGAGACATTACAAGTATTGTGAAGACTTGAATATGTGAAGAAGCAAGGAGCTACAACGACAACAATCATCCTTTCACTTGAGGTTAGTGATATTTGACTTGAACCGTTTCATTCCCTAACGTATCTTTCAAGTCGTGCATATTGAAACAAAACTGCAAAGCATATTTGAACTCTAGATAGACATGGTATTAAGGAATACAATGCGAGGTTTATTTCTTAACTATTAAACTTTGTAGATAAGACACCGCCATAATTATTTGAATGATATTGTGATTATGTAGGGTGTGAGGTGAGGATTTCATCCTAGGGAACAATGTTTTATATGTGTTTTAAGGAAGTAAGTTCATAACCTTGTTTGTGAATTGAAAAGGAAATCGCCAGGCGTAATTGGTTTTGTTATTCATTGCATATCTTATGAACAACCAATATGTGTGATTGAGTATAACCGTTCACGACTTGTTTGTGTTCTTGGTAGAACTATTCACAAAGGCCTGACTTATGTATTGGTATGACTTTTATTAGTGAAACCGATCTTCTAATCACCTGAGATGGTATGATCGGGTTTGTGATTTTATGTCTGACCAAATATGGGAAAGGGGAACCGATCCTAGTAAGAGGTGCAGTACATCACAAAGGGGAACCGATCCTTGTATGAGGTGCAACAAGGTTTATAGAAGAAAGGGGAACTGATCCTATGAACATGTGCAACACGTTTTTAGGCAAAGGGGAACCAATCCTATGGACATGTGAAATACATATAAGTTAGATACCATATATATGTGGGAACCGATCCTAGTACCTAGTTGACCAAATTTTGGAAAGGTAGTGTGACTATGCGCAGTACTCACATGGAAGGTAGAATCGAAACTTGTTTTGGTAGAACTTTTAAACCCATGATTGTGATTGAACGTTATTTGATCAATCACATAGTTCTTGAAAGTCAGATGAACCAATTCTAAACTTGTTTGGAAGTGTGGCAAATCGGTTTCAAGGTTGTAAGTGTGAAAGAGAACTTACAAAGTAAGGATATCGACATACTTTGAACACATGCTATGAATGTTTATTTCTTTAATTGTTCAAAGTTATTCCTTAATAGCTAAGGGAAGAGAATCCCAGGATCGAAACATAAATAAGTTAAGTTTTAGAGCATAACTCGGTTGAACCCACCAAGCGTTGGTATGTCAAGTTTGGTTGTCATATTTTAGTGAATCAAAACTTATGTTAAGAGTCGCTTGATTATGTGCTAGATTCAACTTCGTATAGGTTAGCTTGAAAGTATTAGGATATGAGACATTACAAGTATTGGGAAGTCTTGAAGATGTGAAGAAGCAAGGAGCTACAACGACAACAATCATCCTTCCACTTGAGGTTAGTGATATTTGACTTGAACTGTTTCATTCCCTAACGTATATTTCAAGTCGTGCATATTGAAAACAAAACTGCGAAGCATATTTGAACTCTAGATAGACATAGTATTAAGGAATACAATACGAGGTTTATTGCTTAACCATTAAACTTTGTAGATAAGACATCGCCATAATCATTTGAATGCTATTGTGATTATGTATGGGTATGAGGTGAGGATTTCATCCTAGGGAACAATGTTTTAATGTGTTCTAATAAGTTCATAAACTTGTTTATGAACCGAAAATGAAATTGTCAGGCGTTATTGGTTTTTTTATTCATTCCATATCTTATGAACAACCAATATGTGTGATTGAGTATAACTGCTCACAACTTGTTTGTGTTCTTGGTATAACTATTTACAAAGGCCTAACTTATGTATTGGTATGACTTTTATTAATGAAACCGATCTTAAGTAATCACCTGAGATGGTATGATCGGGTTTGTGTTTTGTCTGACCAAATTTGGGAAAGGGGAACCGGTCCTAGTAAAAGGTGAAGTACATCACAAAGGGGAACCGATCCTTGTATGAGGTGCAACAAGGTTTATAACAGAAAGGGGAACCGATCCTATGAACATGTGCAACACGTTTTTAGGCAAAGGGGAACCGATCCTATGGATATGTGCAACACATATAAATTAGATACCATATATATGTGGGGAACCGATCCTAGTACCTAGTCAACCGAATTTTGGAAAGCTAGTGTGACTATGCACGGTACTCACATGGAGGTAGAACCGAAACTTATTTTGGTAGAACCATTAAACCCATGATTGTGATTGAATGTTTGTTTGATCAATCGCATAGTTCTTGAAAGTCAGATGAACCGATTATAAACTTGTTTGGAAGTGTGGAAAATCGGTTTCAAGGTTTGAAGTGTGAAAAAAAACGTACAAAGTAAGGATGTCGACATACTTTGAACACGTGTTGTGAATGTTTATTTCTTTAATTGTTCAAAGTTATTCCTTAATAGCTAAAGGAAGAAAATCCCAGGATCGAAACATAATTAAGTTAAGAATCTTTTAATTAAGTTTATTAATTTCATTTTGTAGGGAAATACAAGAATTAGTAATGTGCATTTACTAATTAATTTTCCAAGAGATTTCGATCATTATTTTTGGACAGACCATTTCCAGGAATTATGGAAACCAAATTTGTGCTTTAATGAATATCTTGAGAATATTTTCGATTTTGGAAATTCCTTGGTGTCCAAACTTCCTTGTCTATAAATACTTGAAGTTTTCCTTTCTAGCAAACTAATCCTTCGTAACAACAGACTTCCTCTTTGTTGTTGTTACTGGTGTAGCCTCCTATTCGGAGAGGAGAGTAACCTAATTAGGCGAAATCTCTTACGGTAGCTCAGTTTAAAGTCTTCTTTGGGATTGAGAAGCTCTAGCGTGACCGTTAGTGGGAAACTAGATAATTACGGTTTATTTTTTGTTTTCGATTTATTTGATTGACTAACGGTGGTTGAAATCTGATTACACCTAGTTTGTTTATGCTTGAGAATCTTTTATTCTGGTATAAGATTCACTCAAACTAGTTCAGAGTTTTGACAGGGATCTTTAGACCGTTGTTAGTTCTAAAGACGATCTCATGATAATCCATTGTTAACAAACTTCGTTCTGTGCGTGATTGATCGCAAGAGATTCAAGTGATTGTGTGCATGTTTATATTGAAGATCTAAGAAGATTTGAAGACGAAGAAGATATTGAAGATTTCTGATTTGTGAGTTCATAATCTTTGGTGTGCACAATACTTGTTTCGGTAAAAGAGGATCCAATTAATAATCGGTTTATCCTTGTGGTAGATTGGATTGATTAATTGAGTAGATCGGCATCAACACAATTCTTTGGATTAAGAGTGTTTTGGGCTTAATCTTAAACGATTACTTCGGTAATTGAACATAAGATAGATCTAAGGACCCGTCGAAGGAGTTTATGTTAAGATAAACGGAAGAGCCTTTGTCCGACTCATATCACTTGGTTGAAGAGAGTTGATACCAAAACGATTTGTTGTTCCTTTAATGTTTAGAATATGAACCAAAGGAATTGATACAAGTACGTGAGTTATTTATAAGTTGGAGGCGTGGGAATACAGACAGAACTAGGTGAACTATAGGTTTAGTTGCTTGGTCTCAACTATACGAAGTTGGTGTAATTTTGTGTAGCGGCTTAATCCTGAGAGTATTCAATTCTGGAAAAGGTCCCGGTGTTTTTCTGCATTTGCAGTTTCCTCGTTAACAAAGTCTTGCTATGTCATTTACTTTATATTTCCGCATTATAATTTTTTTATTATAATTAAAGTAAATTACACAAATGTTAATTTCTATGTACTTGATAAGCAATCCTATTGTGTTTGGTTAAGTCCGAACCTTTGTATCAAGTAAACATATTTCGTTGTTGTATTGTCTCGATCTCATATCCATAGATGATTACACGAAGTGTGAACCGATTAGTTTTATTGTCTCTACTCAGTCCATAGACAATCACTTTCGGAGAAAGGACTTATAGGTAGGAAAAGTTTTAGCTTGATGTATATTTCGGTACCCTCGCCTTTTCAATTAGTATCAGAGCAGGCAAACACGAAAAGATATAGCAATCCGTGTTTGGTGCGATCCAACCTATAAGAATTGAATCTAATGTCTGATTCATTTAACGTGTCACAAGGTTTGAAGAAAACTCGCCCTGGATTTAACTTCCGAAAATGCTTGGAAGGGATGTCTTCTATAATCTCCTCGTGCTCTTCTAAAAATATATCTGTATGTTCTCAAGAAGAGGTTAAGTTAAGCCGTGTACTCATACTCGATGAGTCTGATTCTGAATCACTTGGTGATGGAGAAGATGTTGATTATGTGAACATAAAAACATGTCAACTTGATGAACAAAAGAAAGAATTCTTTTTTTGTGCAACTGAGCTCACGCTTGCATTAAAGAGAGAAGGAAAACTTCTTAAAGACTTAGGTCATATGAAAGCTGAAAATGATCAGCTCAAACGTGATTTGTCATCTTGTAGAAATGACTTAGAATCCTGCAAGATTAGTTCCTTCTCAAAGATCAATTTCTTAGAAACCAAGATAAAGAAAAGTATTGATCAAGAAAAAAAAACTGAGCTCTTAAGAAAAACAGCAATAAATGAATACAATGCCTTAAAAGTCTCTTATGAAACTGAGATAAATACTGTCACCGAACATGTCAACAGGCTAAAGGATGATATGTGTTCATTAATGTCTGAAAGTCAGTTGGATACATCCTTCCCAAAATCCAAGAAATATGGATTGTACCATCCTCCAGGAGGAAAGAAGAATGCCAACCTTAAGGGTGTTCAAAAGAAGGTTCATGTATGTAAAAAGGACATGGCAGTCCTAGAAAATAAAAAGATGAACAACTTTCATTAGAGATCTCCACATCATCTTATACATCATGATAGACGATGTTTTTATTGTGGAAACAAAGTTCATGTAATTAAGGACTGTCGATGTTTACCATGTTCAAACCCCGGCCCAAGACCTAACACGAGAACTCCATCTAAAGAAGCCACACACAAACATGATCATCTCAGATCAAAGGATTCTCGAAAGATTTCTCTAACAGTTCATCACAAAGGGAAGGAGGATCAGAAATCTACAAACTCCAGGAAGTGGATACCAAATAAAGTCATAAAGCTGCTAAAGGAAAAGGTTGATCATGTCTCCGGATCAAAGGTAATTCCTAAATACCTTGATGACAATAATTTCTATGATAAATTTGGTTTATCGTCAAAAGGGATTAAGGTTCTTAATAAATCAGGCAAGAAGCAGTTTTCTGATAACCATGGAAAACTTAATCTGTCTCATTTAGATACCTAGTATCTGGGAGAAATGCACTTAATCTGTCTCATTCAGATACCTAGTATCTGGGAGAAATGCACTGACTCATAGAGTGCTCAAACTAAGTTTGATGAGTTCAGTGTATTTTTAGAATAGTTCGAAAACTTGGGAGATTTATGAAAATATTCACAAGAACGCACTTTCCTAAAATCCTTAATATTAAAATTTTCTATTTTTCTATTAAGGGAGAATATTTGATTTATATAATCAATGAACAAGTTTTTAGTAACTATTGATATATATATATATAAGTTTCGATTTTATTTGTGTGCTTCGGTTTTATGTCTGAAACCTGGATTCATGGAAAAATCAGATTATTATGCAAAGCTTTCTTCAAAAGTTTCACAAAGATATGCTGAAAAATTGGTTAGTGACTCTTTCGGTCATCATAGTTTTATTGGAAATGAATCTGCTTCCTATACGAATATGAATCATTCTTCATGTATGATCGATTATGAAAAATAATTTTACAAGATGGCTCGAACTTGTGCCGAAACCAAGTTAGAAATTTTGATGCTAAAACGTAGCCTTGAACAATCCCTTCTAGTTCAAGATCAAATTCTCAAGCAGCTAGATTTACTCTCCAAAAGAGTAAACGAGGAAGAAACTAACTTCCACAAGATTTAAGAATTAGTCTTTAATCAAGGATCGCTTCAGGGAATTCGGAGAATTATCCCTATCAAGGGCAAGAGAACTCATGTCTATGAAGGGTACTGAGTTGTAAGATAATAGACGTCAATTTTTTATTCCTTTCATTGATTGTATTGGTCTATTATGAATAAAACTATTATGAATAAAATTATTTGATTTATAATTTTTCTTGTGATAGTTTTCGGTTTACATAGCCTGTGCTTGAATGCTTTTATCTTAGTGCTATGGATGTGTATGGATGTTTGATTTCGATTTTACTACCTTAATATTCGATCTCATATAATGTAAACCCTTGTGGTTTGGGTAACTTTTTGGTATAGCAGGATTAAGTTCTAGCCCATGTTGGTAGGCTTTATCAAAGAATCATGAGGGGTTCTGGTAGAAACAATATGTGAAAAGGTCACAATATGTTGAATCGGTTTTGGTTTAGCATAAAAGCATATGTGTTTCGACGGTTTTCAACTTTTGCTTGCAATTGTTAAAACCGATTTTCAACCTTTCTTTGGATAAGGTTGGTTGTTGTTATTCTTTTGTTTTTGCATAAGGATGACAACATGATGATATTTCGATATCAATTCTCCCTGGACGAAGATGCAATCATATTGGATAAGTGGATGTGAAATTTGAAGTAACAATCTTGTTAGTTAATTGTTTTCCTGTTTAAGAAAAGCCTGAGTTTATATCATATATATTTATTACTTTTGCTTAACAAAATTTCGGCTCAATTGATGTTTATTCCATGATGTGTGTGTGTATGTGCGTGATTCAATTGGTTCCGGTTAAGAAAAACTATTGTTATCTTGCTTTATTGTATGGTATCAATTGTTTAGGCTTACAAAGTTTCGGTGCAATTGCGGTGCTTTTAATGTCTATGTTGTTTCAATTGCTTCGGGTTGAGGTGAATAACTATGCAAGTTGATTTATGTTGGTTTGTATGAATTATTTATGGCTTAACGAAATAAATGGATTACCGGGATGAGTTGTTTAGTCCAATTCCATTCCGGATAATAGAAACTAAGTTAATTCTGATCTTAGTTAGACTTATCGAAGTGAGGTTTCAGTTATTCAAGTCTAATCGAATGCCTTAACAAAAAATTCTATTTAACTAACCTAGTACTTGTCTTGTTTAAAATTGAAAGGTCTAAGTTTATGGATAATTAGAACCTGATGAGAAAAATAAAGTTATCTTTATTTTGGTCTTATCGAATTAAGCGGTTGTTTTTGAACAATCGGTTTAGCAAAGGGACTAAGGTTCTTAGTTGATTTTTGTTTTGCTAAACTAAATTGGAAAAATTGTTTCGGACAATTGTTTCCTTGGTAACATATCAAAATAAAACTACTTGTACTTTCGGTTTTGATATTGGTTATCAGAACATGATGTGTGGAACCCTCGTGCCTAACTCTACATATTGCAAATCTATTTTGAGATTTGTAAGATTCTTTTCGTGTTGTGTTTTATTTTTTCGTTTCTTTGTCATTTTGTGACAAAAAGGGGGAGAAATATATGGAGTAAACAAGTGATACTGGCATTGATTTTATATTGATTGGTATTACTAAGGAAAGGAACATTGGTGCTTAAACATTTTATTTAAACAAAAGAGTGAAAGCACAGACTAAGGGGGAGTAACATGTCATATGAATTGGTATAACAAAGACTTGCGGATTGAATATCTACCTATCTTCCTTAGGGGGATTATTTTCTTTGTTATTATAATGTCAACAATGGCATTTTCAAGGATTGAATGTAAGCAGTTTACTGTGCTATTGAATTCGGGAATCAAGTGTATGTGTAATGAATTCTTGTAATTTGTTTATCCATATGATGTAAGATTTTTGTCACTAAATTGACAAAGGGTGAGATTGTTAGAGCATAACTCGGTTGAACCCACCAAGCGTTGGTATGTCAAGTTTGGTTGTCATATTTTAGTGAATCAAAACTCATGTTAAGAGTCGCTTGACTATGTACTAGAGTCAACTTCGTATAGGTTAGCTTGAACGTAATAGGATATGAGACATTACAAGTATTGCGAAGTCTTGAAGATGTGAAGAAGCAAGGAGCTACAACGACAACAATATCCTTCCACTTGAGGTTAGTGATACTTGACTTGAACCGTTTCATTCCCTAACGTATCTTTCAAGTCGTGCATATTGAAAACAAAACTGCGAAGCATATTTGAACTCTAGATAGACATAGTATTAAGGAATACAATACGAGGTTTATTGCTTAACCATTAAACTTTGTAAATAAGGCATCGCCATAATCATTTGAATGCTATTGTGATTATGTATGGGTATTAGGTGAGGATTTCATCCTAGGGAACAATGTTTTACATGTGTTCTAAGAAAGTAAGTTCATAAATTTGTTTGTGAACCGAAAAGGAAATTTCCAGGCGTTATTGGTTTTGTTATTCATTGCATATCTTATGAACAACCAATATGTGTGATTGAGTATAACCGCTCATAACTTGTTTGTGTTCTTGGTAGAACTATTCACAAAGGCCTGACTTATGTATTGGTATGACTTTTATTAGTGAAACCGATCTTAAGTAATCACCTGAGATGGTATGATCGGGTTTGGGTTTTGTCTGACCAAATTTGGGAAAGGGGAACCGATCCTAGTAAGAGGTGCAGTACGTTATAAAGGGGAACCGATCCTTGTATGAGGTACATCAAGGTTTATAGCAGAAAGGGGAACCGATCCTATGAACATGTGCAACACGTTTTTAGGCAAAGGGGAACCGATCCTATGGACCCGATAGACGCATTTATGTGTTTAATTTTTCCTCAATGTTCCGTATTGTTAGTACTCGTTTTCGTACTTATTATGGTGTTTTGTGTGTTTGTAGGTTTTTTTCTTGAAATAAATATTGTTGGAAAATTCGGCTCGAAAAGTTGCTCGGAGTACCCCCGGAGGAAAATTGCTATACGGACATCCACTTTTGCTAAGGGGTACTCACGGCTATGTGTATCCCATTTGTCCAAAGCACCCACTGGTTATTTGTCACCCGAGACGTTAGATAAGGGATGACCTTGTTCTTCATTTCAAATTCTGTATTTGGAGGGAAATTTGGCATCGGAAGAACAATATTAGGGTTTGGGATTTGACCCTGTTTCAGTGAGATTAAAGGGCTGTAATAAAACGGGTTTAATCCTTTGGGACAGACAGGCGTGTTATGGGTGTTTAGTTGGATCATATTTGGCTGGATATTCCGTTCGAAGTGAAACAGGGAGAGTTAACCAAGTCACCTGCGATCTTTTTTGGCACTGATTGGATTTTTCTCTTAATTTGGATATATACCAACCTGTTACATCACAACAGGATTGGTAAGTGCTTTGAATTCGATCAGAGGGGAAGATTTCATGTAATCTCAACTAAACAGGGCAAGCACATTCTCGGGAAACTTCTGTGATATTTTGAGAAGGTATGTGTGTATTTTTAGCGTGCTAAAACTCTTATGGAGCGTGTATGATGTTGTTGGGAGTGTACAGAGTACATGAAGACGCGTGTAGGAGCTGCAAAAGGAAATTATTCCCGTGACAGGAAGAAGAGAATAAACGGAGTTAATGAATATTATATGGAGTTATTACAGCGATTTTTAGGCCCTGTAGAGTATATAAAGAGTGTTCGGTGGTCATAGAAGGGGACGGAGAGTTTGGGAGATTACAGAGCATCACAGAGTCGAGAAAATCAAGTTGCAGAAATCACCATTTCTGCTGCTGTGAAGAACACGAAGAACAAAAGACCCACGAAGACAGTCGTTTATCAACAGTCACAACGACAGAGGGGTGAGGGTCGTATGCTACAGCATCAGTGACAGTTTACATATATCGTTCTCTGTAACAGTTCGGTTTGTAACACTTACAACTATTAAAAACCCGGTTTTTAATAGTTTTTCTCCATTTCATCTTTGTAAACACCCTTTGAGCAATAAAAATGAACTTTGAGTGTGTTTCCAACATGATGGTGAGCTAATTATCCCACAACCAAGGCAATGAGGAATCTATTTACGCATGAATAATTGGTAAATATTTTATTCTCTCTAATTTATAATTCACTCAATCACTGCTTTGCAGAGTTTTAAATTGTTTGGATGATTTTCTTAATTACTTGTGATTCAATTTGATAGGTTATACTTTGTTTAGATAATCTATGCTTAGGGAACACAATTAATGTTTGAGAATATACCTGATTATTTGTGAATTAAGAAATAATGGACTTAGAAGATAATTAGAGTTTTGGATTATCTACCATAACTTATTCATGTGTGATAGTGGAATCAGTGTCTTGGTTATTTTTAATATCTTGAAATCAATTTTGCAATAAGTTTTCTATTTTCAAGTTTTATAAGTCTAAAATCTTTTGCTTTCACAAGTCTCAACGAACCTATTACTACTACAACTCAATTGAAAATCACATCAATTTTTGGCGCCGCCGACGCGGACTTGTTTTTATGCTAGAGTTTTTAAATTTTATTTTTTATTTTATTTTTAGGTTTTTATTTGCTTTTCATTTTCATTTTATTTGTTCTTCTTTACGTTTTTGAGTTTTTCTCTTTTCCTTACAGAGTTTGGAGTTTGGAGCGAAAGAAAAAATTGCCAAAGCTTTTAGTGAATACTTAAAGATTTGGAGTAAAAGCAAAGCGAAAGGAGCGAAAGAAAAGAAGAATAAAAATTAATTAAAAAAAAAAAGAGAGAGAAAAAGACAATTTTTTTATTTTTTTTTTAGAATTTTTTTTAGATTATCTTTTTCTTTTGCACTTTATTTTTGGACTTTGGACTGTGGACTTTGGGAATTTTTTTTTTTAATCCTACGGAAGGGTAGTTTAAATATAAATTGTTTGCAGAGAAGGACGGCGATTAAGATATCGCCTCGGCCCCTCGGGTTCGTACATGACATATGAGTCGTGGCCCGAGTCGACTTCAGCGGTTCATCCCCCGTCTAGAACGGGAGGTAAGTTTTTTGAAACACCCGCGAATCCCCTGTCAGCAGTTTACTGTATTCCTTCGTTTACATATATGCTGAGGAATTGAAAACGGCTGCTTTAATTTCCTAGTAAAGGGCAAGGACTTTCCATACAAGATAAGGGTTCGGATTTCATCACCGTTCTCTTCTTGCCCACCTTAGGAAAACGAAACCAAAAGCGAACATAAGCCTAAAATTTTGACTAGAACGGGACCTATAGGGTAACGAGCTTAATAGGAAAGTCGTTCGAAAAATATTGGTTACTCTTTTGAGCATACTTTGAAGTTCATGATGGTTTCTGTGAGTTGAATACGCCGCCTTGTAACGTCGGTGAGGCCTTGGGTATCAAAGCTCCACGCAGCTTCCCTCGTCTCTATTCAACTTATTTTAACTCGGATTGATTCCAGAGAGGTTTGCTCAGATTGTAACGAGTTCCTTTTTTGAAAGAATAGAAGCTGGTCTAGAAACAATCTAAGTGGATCCATCATGCTTTTTGTTTGCTAGAAATCTTTAGGTTTGCTTTGGTGGAGTCATCCTGCTTTGTGTTTGCTTAGAACCTCCCTTCCTTTAGGATTATTTTATTTGTTTTTCTAATGTATCCCCGAGGTCATTAGAAAACGGGCTTGGAAAAGAGATAATCTAGGTCGATTGATTAGTGAAAAACCTAGTAGTTCTTCTTGTGGAAGTGGGGAGCTCGAAGACTCTTCTTTTGAGAGCCATGTTTTTGGAAACTTCAGTTTTGAGAATTTGTCTCTTCGTGAGGAAAATACCCCTAATACTTCAGTTGTGCCAGCGATGGCAACTTTTAAAGATTACATGTTCCCAACTAGGTCCACCCGAGCTTTGTGCATTAAATTGCCAGCCACTACCACTAATTTCGAGATAAAACCTAGTATTCTTCAGATGATCCCTATATTCTTAGGGAAAGATGATGATAACCCTTATTTTCATATTAGGGACTTTGAGGAAATTTGTGGGACAATTAGAATAAAAGACCTTACTAATGAAGTCTTGAACCTTAAGATGTTTGCCTTTTCCTTGAGAGATAAAGCCAAGACCTGGCTGAACAACCTACCATCTGAATCCATTGAAACATGGCAGGAACTTATTGCTGCTTTCTATATGAAATTCTACCCTAAGCATAAAATTGTGTCTGTTAGGAAGAAAATTAGTGCTGGTGTGCAACAAGAAGGAGAGTCTCTTTATAGGTTTTTAGAGAGATTCAATGATCTCCTATCCCAATGTCCTCACCATGGATTTGATAAGATGAAACTCGTAGAGATTATTTATGATGGTTTAGACTATTCAACCAAAGTCATGGTCGAGTCTATGTGCGCTGGTGAGTTCACTAGTAAAAGTGTTGATGATGCTTTTACCTTCTTAGGAGCTGTCGCTGAAAAATCCCAACAGTGGGAGTCTTGTGTTGAACCCCCCAAAAGACTCTTGGTCAATAGAAGTAGCACCAATGTGGTAGATACAAGCTTCGGGTCATGCTAAGTTTGCTGCTTTGTCTAGAAGGTTAGAAGCTTTGGAATTGAATCATCCTAAACATAGGTCTCTTGTTGAACCTGATGATAGGTTTAGAGCCTCTCAAGTGTCTAGTTGTGGAGTAGAACCCAATAACTCGTTTTGGGAAGGTCGGTTAGTGAAGAGAAGCCATGCTGTGTCTATAACATGCTAGGTTTGAGAACCGTCAAAGTTTGACCCATACTCAGAGACTTACAACCCTGGTTGGAGAAACCATCCTAATTTTTCTTGGTCTAAGGGTCAGAATCAAGGACAGTCTAGTAATTCTCAGCCTCCCCCAGGTTTTGGTTATGCTAAGAACTCTTCAGGTCAACCCCAGTTTCAGAATGAGAAAAAGATCTCCACCTTAGAAGAAACCCTTACTATGTTAGCAAAGAACCATGAGATGTTATCAAAGAACCACTATGGTTTTCAAGAAGAAACCAGGCAGAATTTTAAGAATAATTCCCAGTCTCTTGCTAACTTAGAACTTCAAGTCGGCCAAATAGCTAAGTTTCTTAGTGAAAGAGAAGATGGAAGGTTCCCTAGTCAAACTGATCCTAACCCTAAAGGAGAGAAATCGTACAATCATGTGAATTCTATAACAACCCTTAGGAGTGGAAAGAAAGTTGACAATAAGGTTGCCATGCCTGATAGTGAACATGTTGTAGTTCACCCTTCTGAGCCAGAAAATGAGGAGACTGATAGAGTCTCCAAAGAGACCAATGAGGGTCCTGCTGAGCCCGGCTTTGTTCCCAGAGCCCCGTTCCCCCAGCTGCTAGTTCCAACTAAGAGGGAGTCCAACTTTAATGATATATTGGAGGTTTTTAAGCAGGTTACTATCAACCTCCCATTGTTAGATGCGATTAAGCAGATTCCCGCTTATGCCAAGTTTCTTAAGGATATGTGTACGCGAAAGCGAAAACTTAGTGTCCAGAAGAAAGCCTTCCTAGCTAGTCATGTGAGTTCTATTATTCAGAATACCACTACTCCTAAGTATAAAGACCCAGGGTCCCCTACTATTTCTTGCACAATAGGTAAATACCGTGTCGAGAAAGCTTTGCTTGACTTAGGAGCCAGTGTGAACTTACTCCATACCATGTGTACCTTAAGCTAGGACTTGGTGAGATGAAACCTACCCAGATGACACTTCAGTTAGCTGATAGGTCCGTTAAAATTCCTCGTGGTGTGATCGAGGACGTTCTTATTGAGGTCGACAAGTTTATTTATCCAGTGGATTTTGTTATCCTAGATACCCAACCTGTCCCTGACCCAGAGAACCAAATACCAGTGATTTTAGGTCGCCCGTTTTTAGCTACATCCAATGCGATCATTAACTGTCGAAATGGTATTATGAATTTGTCTTTTGGTAATATGACTATTGAGCTGAACATTTTTAATATTAGTAAGCTACCCTGAACTAGATGACTCGAGCATAGAAGAGGTGAACATGATAGGAACATTAGTCGAGGAGTCATTACCAAACACTTTGTTAGAAGATCCATTAGAGAAATGCCTAGCCCACTTTGGGATTGATTTTGATGATGACGATGTGATTAATGAGGTGAATGCTTTGTTAGATTCAACCCCTTTGATAGACACTAGTAATGGCTGGAAACCTAAGTTCGAACCTCTACCCGTTTCTAAGTCTACCCTAGTTCCTTCGTTAGAAAAGCCTCCTAAGTTGGACCTTAAACCATTACCAGATTCCCTGAAGTATGTGTTTTTAGGCCCATCTGAAACTTTACCTGTGATTATAGCATCCGACTTGGATAGTGATCAGGAAAGTAGGCTAGTGACCGTCCTTCAGAATAACAAGGAAGCTTTAGGGTGGACCATAGCAGACATTAAGGGTATAAGTCCTACTGATTGTATGCATCATATCTATTTAGAGAGTGACACCAAACCTTCTAGGGAGATGCAACGTCGACTGAACCCTAATATGAAAGAAGTAGTTCGAACCGAGGTTCTTAAGCTATTAGATGCAGACATTATCTACCCCATTTCAGATAGTAAGTGGGTCAGCCCCGTTCAGGTTGTTCCCAAGAAATCCGTTATTACTTTAGTCCAAAATGATAACAATGAGTTAATCCCAACCCGGGTGACCACGGGTTGGCGTGTCTGTATTGACCATAGGAAATTGAACAAGGTCACTAGGAAGGACCACTTTCCCCTTCCCTTCATCGACCAAATTCTAGAGAGATTAGCTGGACATAGCCACTATTGCTTTTTAGATGGATAATGTGATTGTAATCAGATTGTCATAGCCCCAGAAGACCAAGAGAAAACCACTTTTACCTGTCCCTTTGGTACCTTTGCGTATAGACGCATGCCTTTCGGGCTATGTAATGCCCCTGCGACCTTTCAGCGTTGTATGTGAGCATATTTTCTGACATGGTAGAACGGTTCTTAGAGGTCTTTATGGATGATTTTTCAGTGTTTGGTTCGTCTTTCGATGAGTGCTTGCATCATTTGTCATTAGTTTTGACTAGGTGTAAGGAAAAGAATTTAGTGCTTAATTGGGAGAAATGTCACTTCATGGTTCGTTCAGGAATTGTTCTAGGGCATATCGTATCTTCGAAGGGTATAGAGGTAGATAGAGCCAAAGTTGACCTTATTAAAACTTTACAGGTCCCAAAAACCGTAAGAGATATTAGGTCATTCTTAGGGCATGCAGGTTTTTATCGTCGATTCATTAAGGATTTTAGCTTGATTTCTAGACCTCTTTGCAATTTGCTTGCAAAAGACGTTAAGTTTGTCTTTGATGATGCTTGTTTAGAGGCTTTTGAGAAGCTTAAGAATTTACTCACTACCGCCCCCATAGTCCAGGCACCCAACTGGAACCTACCCTTTGAGATCATGTGTGATGCTTCAGATTATGCTATTGGTGTTGTGCTAGGTCAGCGAGAAAAAAGTTACTTCATGTGATTTACTATGCTAGCAAAATCTGAATGATGCCCAGTTGAACTATACCACTACGAGAAGGAACTATTAGCTATTGTGTTTGCCTTAGACAAGTTTAGATCCTATCCTTAGGTTCTAAGATCAATCTTTACTGATGCTGCTTTGAAGTATCTTTTTCCAAAAGGATACTAAACCTAGATTGATTAGATGGATCCTTTGTTGCAAGAGTCTCCAGACATTAGAGATAAAAAGGTGCGAAAATGTAGTAGCAGACCACTTGTCTAGGCTAGTGTTGATTCCCTGATGATTCTCCTCCTGAGGGATAGTTTCCTGATGAACAACTGTTCTTTGTTACCCAAGCACCTTGGTATGCGAATATAGTGAAATCTTGTTACTGGTCGAATGCCCCAACATTGGGGTAAACAAGATCGTTCTAGGTTTTTAGCCGAGGTGAAGCACTTCTTTTGGGATGATCCTTATTTGTTTAAGTATTGTCCAGACCAGATTATTAGAAGATGTATACCTGAGAGTGACCAGTCCAGTATTATTTCCTTTTGTCATGATCATGCTTGTGAGGGTCACTTTAGTGCTAAGAAGACTGATGATAAGATATTGCAGTGTGGATTATATTGGCCTTTGTTGTTTAAATACTCCCATGGTTACTGAGTTACTTGTGAGCGTTGCCAGAAATTAGGAATCATTTCCCATACGAACATGATGCCCTTGAACCCTATTTTAGTTGTTTAGGTCTTTGATGTGTGGGGTATTGACTTTATGGGTCCGTTTCCTAATTCTTTTGGTAACCTTTACATCCCCGTCGTTGTAGACTATGTCTCTAAGTGGATTGAGACGGTTTCGTGTAAACCAATGACCATAGGGTTGTGATTGAGTTCTTGAAAAATAATATACTTACACATTTTGGTACACCGCGTGCTATAAATAGTGATTGAGGGTCGCACTTTTGTAATGGACATTTTAGGCTTTTGATGAAGAAATATGGTATTACACATAAGGTAGCTACCCCGTATCATCCACAGAATAGTGGTCAAGTAGAGGTTTCCAACAGGGAGATAAAACGTATATTAGAGAAAACAGTTAATCCTAATCGGAAAGACTGGTCGTCTAGGCTTACTGATGCCTTATGGGATTACCGTACTGCGTTTAAGACCCCCATTGGAATGTCACCTTATCGACTTGTGTATGGAAAGGCATGTCATTTACATGTTGAGTTAGAACTTAGAGCTTATTGGGTTGTTAAGCAGATAAATTTTTCACTTGACAAGGCAGGAGCCCATAGGAAACTCCAGCTCAATGAGTTGGAAGAGATTCATATAGATGCTTACGATAGTGCGAAGGAGTATAAGAACAAAATGAAACTTGTGCATGATAGAAATATTTTAAGGAAGTCATTTTCTCCAGGTTAAATTTTTTTCTGTATGATACCCGCTTGCATCTTTCCCTGGGAAGTTACGTTCTCGGTGGACGGGTCCTTTTATTGTTCGCATTGTCTTTCCTCATGGAGTTGTTGAGATCGAGACACCGGATGGTAGTAATTCTTCGAAGGTGAACGGTCAGAGATTGAAACCCTTTTTATAGCCCTTTCCTACAGGTGATGTTGAGGAGGTCCCTCTGGAGGACCCTGTTTACCCTTGATTGACCATCGAGGCGATTGTATGTTGTATATTAGTTTTTGATTTCTCTCTTCACCCAGGTACTATCTTTCCGACTTCTCTCTTTACTGATTCCTCATGTTACTTTACTTTTTGGTATTGCTCTTTCATTAGAAACATTGAGGACAATGTTAGATTTAAGTTTGGGGGTGGGGAAGAAACTTTTTGTTAGCTTTTAGTTGCAATACAAAAACTCCAGAGCCTAGAAATTTATGCTTATTAAGGTTGGCACTAACCAATCTAAGTGGATGGGAACATCTTGGTTGTAGGAGTTGAGGAACCAATCTGATTATATAGAAACATCTAAAGAGTCTATTCATAAAAGCATAGAGCTCAGGTGTTAGAATTAAAAAAAACATGGTAGTTTTGCCATATCTTGTTGAATCCTAATCCCTTCTGTTTTTATTTCTTAAGTGATTTGGTGGGGCACACGATTCAGGTTGTTACCAAAAAAAAAGTGATTGAGATACAAAAAAAAGAAAAAAAAAGATTGAGACCAGACCAACCGGAATAAATTCAATAAAGTCGACCACTGGTGCCCTTGTATATGCCAGTTGTGTTGACCTAGAGTTAGGTTTATCGACCACTGGTGCCCTTGTATATGCCAGTTGTGTTGATATTATTCAGATCGGTATCTCAGTCCATTAGGATAGGTTCATCTTGGCAGAGGCCTTCAGACAGATATCGGAAACACCGTTCACTGTAAACCATCGATTTTTTCTCTTTATCCATCTTCTTAATCTTTCCATGTGATTGGTTGACTCCGGTTATGATGCACAGAAACTATCTGAGTAGAGCTCTATGACTTATATATGAATTTTCGTATGCTTGAGTGCAAACTCGTGTACAACAATTGGAATTTCGCATCAGGGTACTTCCTCCTATAGTCAATGTTTGTATGTCAACCAAGGGATTCTTTAGTGCCTTCCAAGGTTCTGCGTAGATAGCTAGGGTCTGGAGTAAAGGTTTTGTGGGACACCTCTGGTAAACCCACCGGAGACAACACTCCGCCGCTAGGGCCACCTAGCGGTTTAACGGTTTGTTGCACGTGCTAAGTGTAGTCATTTTATTTTCTAGATTAGTTTTGCTCGAGGACTAGAAAATAATAAGTTTGGGGTATTTGATAGACGCATTTATGTGTCTAATTTTTCCTCAATGTTCTGTATTGTTAGTACTCGTTTTCGTACTTATTATGGTGTTTTGTGTGTTTGTAGGTTTTTTTTTGGAAATAAATATTGTTGGAAAATTCGGCTCGAAAAGTTGCTCGGAGTACCCCCGGAGGAAAATTACTATACGGACCCCCACTTTTGCTAAGGGGAACCCACATCTATGTGTAGCCCATTTTTCTATAGCACCCACTGGTTATTTGGCACCCAAGACGTTGGATAAGGGGTGACCTTCTTCTTCATTTCAAATTCTGTATTTGGCGGGAAATTTGGCAGCGGAAGAACAACATTAGGGTTTGGTATTTGACCCTGTTTCAGTGAGATTAAAGGGCTGTAATCAAATGTGTTTAATCCTTTGGGACAACAGGCGTGTTATGGGTGTTTAGTTGGATCAGATTTGGCTGGATATTCCGTTCGAAGTGAAACATGGAGAGTTAACCAAGTCACTTGCGATTTCTTTTGGCACTGATTCGGACGAGATTCCATTGGATTTTTCTCTTAATTTGGATATATACCAACCTGTTACATCACAACAGGATTGGTAAGTGCTTTGAATTCGATCAGAGGGGAAGATTTCATGTAATCTCGACTAAACAGGGCAAGCATATTCTCGGCAAACTTATGTGATATTTTTAGAAGGTCTGTGTGTTTTTTCAGCATGCTAAAACTCTTATGAAGCGTGTATGATGTTGTTGGGAGTGTACAGAGTACATGAAGACGCGTGTAGGAGCTGCAAAAGGAAATTATTCCCGTGACAGGAAGAAGAGAATAAACGGAGTTAATGAAGATTATATGGAGTTATTACAGCGATTTTTAGGCCCTGTAGAGTATATAAAGAGTGTTCAGTGGTCATAGAAGGGGACGGAGAGTTTGGGAGATTACAGAGCATCACAGAGTCGAGAAAATCAAGCTGCAGAAATCACCATTTCTGCTGCTGTGAAGAACACGAAGAACAAAAGACCCACAGAGACAGTTGTTTATCAATAGTGACAACGACAGAGAGGTGAGGGTCGTAGTCTACAGCATCAGTGACAGTTTACATATATCGTTCTTTGTAACAGTTCGGTTTGTAACACTTATAACTGTTACAAACCCTGTTTTTAATAGTTTTTCTTCATTTCATCTTTGTAAACACCCTTTGAGCAATAAAAATGAATTTTGAGTGTGTTTCCAACATGATGATGAGCTAATTCTCCCACAACCAAGGCAATGAGGAAGCTATTTACGCATGAATAATTGGTAACTATTTTATTCTCTCTAATTTGTAATTTATAATTCACTCAATCACTGCTTTGCAGAGTTTTAAATTGTTTGCATGATTTTCTTAATTACTTGTGATTCAATTTGATAGGTTATACTTTGTTTAGATAATCTATGCTTAGGGAATACAATTAATGTTTGAGAATATGTCTGATTATTTGTGAATTAAGAAATAATCGACTTAGAAGATAATTAGAGTTTTGGATTATCTACCATAACTTATTTATGTGTGATAGTGGAATCAGTGTCTTGGTTATTTTTAATATCTTGAAATCAATTTTTCAATAAGTTTTCTATTTTCAAGTTTTATAAGTCTAAAATCTTTTGATTTCACAAGTCTCAACGCACCTATTACTACTACAACTCAATTGAAAATCACATCAATTTTTGGTGCCGCCGACGTTGATTTGTCTTTAGGCTAGAGTTTTTAGATTTTTTTTTTTAGGTTTTTATTTGCTTTTCATTTTTATTTTATTTGTTCTTCTTTACGTTTTTGGGTTTTTGTCTTTTCCTTACAGATTTTGGAGTTTGGAGCGAAAGAAAAATTTGCCAAAGCTTTTGGTGAATACTTAAAGATTTGGAGTAAAGGCAAAGCGAAAGGAGCGAAAGATAAGAAGAATAAAAATTAATTGAAAAAAAAAACAGAGAGAGAGACATTTTTTTTTAGAATTTTTTTAAGATTATATTTTTCTTTTGCACTTTAGTTTTGGACTTTGGACTGTGGACTTTGGGACTTTATTTTTTTTTAACCGTACGAAAGGGTAGTTTAAATATAAATTGTTTGCAGAGAAGGACGGCGATTACGATATCGCCTAGGCCCCTCGGGTTCGTACATGACATAGGAGCCGTGGCCCGAGTCGACTTCAACGGTTCATCCCCCGTCTGGAACGGGAGGTAAGTTTTTCGAAACACCCGTGAATCCCCTGTCAGCGGGTTTACTGTATTCCTTCGTTTGCATATATGCTGAGGAGTTGAAAACGGCTGCTTTAATTTCCTAGTAAAGAGCAAGGACTGTCAATACAAGATAAGGGTTCGGATTTCATCACCGTTCTCTTCTTGACCGCCTTAGGAAAACGAAACCAAAAGATAACCTAAGCCTAAAATTTTGATAGAACGAGACCTATAGGGTAACGAGCTTAATAGGAAAGTCATTCGAAAAATATTGGTTACTCTTTTGAGCAAACTTTGAAGTTCATGATGGTTTCTGTGAGTTGAATACGCCGCCTTGTAACGCCGGTGAGGCCTTGGGTATAAAACCTCCACGCAACTTCCCTCGTCTCTATTCAACTTATTTTAACTCGGATTGATTCCAGAGAGGTTTGCTCAGATTGTAACGAGTTCCTTTTCGAAAGAATAGAAGCTGGTCTATAAACAATCAAAGTGGAGCCATCATTCTTTTTGTTTGCTAGAAATCTTTAGGTTTGCTTTGGTGGAGTCAGCCTGCTTTGTGTTTGCTTCGAACCTCCCTTCCTTTAGGATTCTTTTATTTGTTTTTATAATGTATGCCCGAGGTCATTAGAAAACGGGCTTGGAAAAGAGATAATCTAGGCCGATTGATTAGTGGAACATTCTTAGAGGACGTTATATAGTTGTTAGAGGACCTTATTAGGAAAAGAGATAATCTAGGTCGATTCATGTCCACCATTAGTTATGTAATACAAACTCTCATTTCAATCATTGAAACATTCTTAGAGGACGTTATATAGTTGTTACACCATTTCTCGTCAAAGCAATTTTCAAGATGATTGAAACATATCATTACTTTCTTCACATGGTAAAGATAAACTTCGTTAAAGCGAAAAGTTTACCAACTCATATTTCGAGATATAAATAGGCTAGGTATACTCGGCTCGAAATACCAAATGTGTATAATCAAAGTCTATATATATAGCATACGACTTCTTATCTCAAAGAGTATGAGATAGAGTAGATAGAATTTTGAGTGATAGATAAGTTCAAGTCTTCACATACCTTTTTTTCGAGAAGTTCCACTGGTTCCTTGAGTAGTTCTTCTACTTGTATGATGAATTGCCATGAAGTCCTTGAGCTCAACTACACTTTCTATCCTAGTCCGAGAATTAGCTATAATAGACTAGAAATCAAGACTTATAGTTTTGATCACTAACATTGACAAACATGCTTGAGATAGCAACGCATGCGAGTTCGACCGATCAATGCTCTAACAATCTCCCCCTTTGTCAATTTTAGTGAAAAAACTATCAATACATATGGAATACAAAAAAGATAAAGAAACTTTAGTGGCTCATATTCCACATGTCTAATCTTCAACATTCCTCGAAATCTTCGTCACTTCCAAGTACTCCAATGATCCCAAAGGTTGTAAGTTTAGTATCACCGTTGTTGAAGATCCGTAGCTATAACAATGAGAAAATATAGTTCTCGATCATTGTTATACAGTGTCATAGTATTATTACACAGCGTCAAAGTTCAATTGTATCATAAATTCTACAATAATACTATGGTGATATGTATCACTCCCCCTTAGTCAATACTCCATCTCACATGGAAACCACTCCCCCTTACACAATAATATGAAAACCATATGTATTTGTAGTGTGAACTACATATTAATTCTCCCCCTTTTTGTCAATAAAATTGGCAAAGGTACAAGAACGGGATCATAATGAAATTTCCGAGAGAGACATTTCATGACAAAAACAAAAAAAATACATACCAAATAATTTAGATGCAATCATAAAGCCGAAGCTAAATGCATTCATCAAGGAGTTTAAAGATACAAGATAACCCCTCTAAAATTCCACAGCCGCACACCCCTCAAGATATGACCATTAAGCACAAGTTCAAAAGAACTCTCCCCCATTTGATGTCATTCCCGAAGGAACAACAAGAGCGACCTTAATTTCGAAAGAAAAGAAGGATTTTTATTGGACACAAAAAAACCATGAGAATGATTTCCTATATCCAAAAACTCAATCAAATTAATCACAAGTAAACCCATGATTAATTTAATCGGAATACGCAATCAAATTAAACACAAAAAATGATCAATTCAATTGATTATGCTCAACATAAGAGAACTTATGGAGACACGAAAATACTCACCTAGATTAATTAAAATAGAACCCGTAATTAATCTAATCGGAATACACAACCAAACTAATCACAAAAAGTAATCAATTTAATTGTCATTTGTTTTGCTCGACATAAGAAAATTTATGGAGCAATAACTAAATAAAAACAAGATGATTAATTTAGTTCAATATGCTCGACATAAAATATCTCACAGAACAACAACTAAACTAAAAATAATCAACTTGGTTGTATAGTGCTCAACATAAGATACATTACGGAGCCTCACGGTAATACATAAAACATGGATCAGGGATGATCAATACTGCGGAATACAAAGGATTCATTCTATTTTTCCATCACTATTTGCATAACGATATTTAATAGACATAATCCTTGAAAACAAAAGATTTTAACCTATCTTCCGTCAACTATTTGACTATATAGGCTTAAATTTTGTATTTGTAAAAAGTCCATTCATTATTTTATCAATACGTGAATATCGATCACGAATGACTTTACTTTTGACAAGGTATGGGGCGAACATAGTTCACAGACGTAAACACCAATATCCCATAAAAAATTGCAATATAATAAATCATAAAGATTAATACTGCAAAACATCATCCTCCAAAAAAAATTTAGAATTTAAACAAATAAACATAAAAAGAACAAGAAGATGAAAAATAATAGTTATGTGTAGTCACAATCATTGTTATTCAAAGCACTAGTTATTCTTCCAACTAAATCAAAAAGAAGACATAGTAGGCAACAATATCTTTGAGAAATTCTTTATAATTCCCGAACTCCTTGTCGTCAACATCCATTGGAACATAAGGTTCGTGGAGATAGGAGTTAATATCAACAAACCGTCTTGGCTGATGATGTCGAACCAGGACTTTCTGAATTTCCAAAGATCTTAAAATGCAAGCCTTTATTTCACGAATCTCCTTTCTTACTTCCTTCAACTCATCAAGAACATCAGAAAACTTCTGAGAGTTGGAAGGAATAGCCCTTGGATTTCTTGTATTCCTCCTCTTTGTTTTCAAGGACGGAGTTACTGGAGATTTATCTTTTTCCTTGATTGAAGGCTTAACAATCATGTTTACATGTTTTCCATCCAAAGACATGATGCTTAGAGAACAGTTATAAACAACTTGTTTTTTGTTAGTGGAGTTCACAATCTCAACAAGCAGTCTTAAGATATAAAGGGTATCAGAGAGGAAAAAGGAATGTAGGTTTCGCAACCTTTAAGCAGGTTCATGGACGTCCAATTCTAAACCCTATAAAGAGTATAATTATCGATAATAACCCTTTATTTGATAGACAGGAAAAACAAACCTAAGAAAAACTTTTCCTAAAGCCTGAGCGGTACACAATCTTATCTCTTTTGATCAGGCACATGAGACAAGATTTACCAATCAACACAATTAATTTGTGCTGTGGTGAACAACAATTTGTCCACCATTTCCTCTTGAGAGGAATTCTCTGACTTCTGTCTATCAAAGAGATTTGACCATACCTTCTTCTCTAATGGTCTTATTTTGTCTTTGTAAACCAACTTCTTAGACGAAGATAAAATCCTACATACCTCAGCAGTCTTCTGGGCAAGTTTAAGCTTCCTTGCCAATCGATCTGCACTTCGTTGAAGTTTGTTAGCGTTCCTCACTTGATGTTTGTACTTGTAACATCTTGATATTTCATGACCTCTCTGAGAACAAAATGAGCACGTCAATCTTGGATAGTATTCAGGCATCTGTGATGTGAAAGCAGCTAGACACATAGTAGATCCTGAAACATTACAGACAGCGTTTCCAAAGGATGGGTCAATTGATTCTTCCAGCTTGATTGGATTCTCTTCTTCACTCAAACTATCAAGGTTGATATATGTATTACTAAAATTATCAAAATTAATGTTTTCACATAGAAGACCAACACTTGATTTCCTATCTTCATCAGAATCATAGATCTCAGACATCTCATCAAGTGTTACAGCAAGACCTTTGTTCACAATGTATTTTCTACGATTTGGGCACTCATTTGCAAAATGACCAAAACCTTTACACTTAAAGCACTGTGGCATATCCTCGTCATCAGCCTCGTCAGCATCCCTGTTTTTAGGAGGAACGCGATTGTGAGTTTTATCTGATGACCTGGGTTTGTCTCTTGAAAACTGTTTACTTCTCTTCAGTAGAAGATCCCTAGACTGATTTGTCAAGATATTCATCTGAAAAATCACCCTCCGAGTGATCATCCTCAGAGACATAAACACTTTTACTTTTATCAAGTAATTTAGTGTTCTTTTGTGCTTTGAAGGCAACATCCTTTCCGATTTTGGATGTATGCTCATGATCAAAGATCTTTACCTTTCCAACCGAAGTATTTCTGGAAAGATTATCAAGGTTATTTCCCTCAACGATGATATGCTTCTTAGACTCGTATCTAGATGGCAGCGATCTGAGAATTTTCATCACAATGTCCTTTTCAGGAATAGTCTTTCCCAATGCAAAAGATGCATTAACAATTTCAGACACTCTGTGATTAAACTCATCAAATGTATCTTCATCTGCCATACGAAGGTTCTCCCAATCATAATTAAGGTTTTGAAGCCTAGCTTCTTTTCCACCGGAGTTACCTTCAAATACGGTATCTAAGATATCCCAAGCATCTTTATACCTGGTGCAATTTGACACATGGTGCTGAATATTTGGGGTAATGGCATGTATGATGGCATTCAAACCATCGGAATTTTGCTTTGCAGCAAGTATCTCGGCAGGACTATATTCACCAATATTCTTGGGAACGTTTACATCTCCAACTGCCACAATGGGAGCATCATAGCCATTAACAACATATACCCATGATTGAAAATCACGCGCTTGAAGAAAAGCTCGCATAGCAATTTTCCACCATAAGTAATTAGAGCCATCGAAGACTGGTGGTACGTTAATAGAGATAGCACCTCTGTCCATAGAGTCGCTACAAACACAGACTTGTAAGGTCTTAAACGTGTTTTCCTGCTCTGATACCAATTGAAAAGGCGAGGGTCTAACAACACTGCCCAATATTTCGCTTAGCAATCTGTATGGACAAACTCGAATATACTTTTAAGAGAATCAACAAGACTCAATCAATTAAAAGTATATCAACGAGTTTATATCTCTCTTCTTGATTTGATTTACTCAAGCAAGAACTGCGAGTTCAAATCAAATACAAGGAATAACTTGGATGGTACCAAAGACCAATATCCAAGAATCAATCAATATCAATCAACAACCAAAGGTCGGATTTCCAATTGATTGAGTCAAACGCAACCTGTATTATTTCAATTATATAAACAAATATAATGCGGAAATAGAAATAACACAGACATCAGAATTTTTGTTAACGAGGAAACCACAAATGCAGAAAAACCCCGGGACCTAGTTCAGATTGACCACACATTGTTTTAAGCCGCTACAGACGCTAGTATACTCCAAGGTAACTTCGGACTGGACTGTAGTTGAACCCCAATTAGTCTCCCACTGATCCAAGGTACAGTTGTACTCCCTACGCCTCTGATCCCAGCAGTACTGCGCACTTGATTCCCAAAGTCGAAGACTTGACAATAAACAAATATGTCTCACACAGACAAGTCTATCAAAGGATCAATCTGTATTCCACAGATAAACCCTGAAAGTTTTTGTTCCGTCTTTTGATAATAATCAAGGTGAACATGAACCAATTGTGAAAAAGCAGGGGTCTAACAACACCACCCAATATTTCGCTTAGCAATCTGTATGGACAAACTCGAATATACTTTTAAGAGAATCAACAAGACTCAATCAATTAAAAGTACATCAACAAGTTTATATATCTCTCTCTCTCTCTTGATTTGATTTCTTCAAACAGAAACTGCGAGTACTAATCAACAAGACCCAATATCCAAGGATCAATCAATGACAATCAACAACCAAAGGTTAGATTACTCTAACTGATGATCTAACACACAACATGTATTATTTCAATTATAAAGATAAAATAATATAATGCGGAATCTGAAATAACACAGACACCATAAATTTTGTTAACGAGGAAACCGCAAATGCAGAAAAACCTCGGGATCTAGTCCAGATTGAACACACACTGTATTAAGCTGCTACAGGCACTAGCCTACTCCAAGCTAACTTCGGACTGGACTGTAGTTGAACCCCGATCAGTCTCCCACTGATCCAAGGTACAGTTGTACTCCCTACGCCTCTGATCCCATCAGGATACTGCGCACTTGATTCCCTTAGCTGATATTACCCACAACTAAGAGTTGCTACGACCCAAAATCGCAGGCTTTGACAATAAACAAATCTGTCTCACACAGACAAGTTTATCAAAGGATCAATCTGTCTCCCACAGAAAAACCTTAAAGTTTTTGTTCCGTCTTTTGATAATAATCAAGGTGAACAGGAACCAATTGATAATACGGTCTTATAATCCCGAAGAACAGCCTAGATAAATCAATCACCTCACAACAATCTTAATCGTATGGTAGCGAAACAAGATGTTGCGGAATCACAAACAATGATATGAAGATGTTTGTGACTACTTTTTATATCTTGCCTATCGGAGATATTAATCTCAAGCAAATAAATTTGATTGTACTTGTACGATAGAAGATGCAAGATCAGATCACACAACTACGATAAAAGTAGTATCGGTCTGGCTTCACAATCCCAATTAAGTCTTTAAGTCGTTAACCTGGTTTTAGAAGAATAAAACCAAAGGTTAAAGGATAAACGACTCTAGCACGCAAACTAGTATCACACGTGAAGTGTGGGGATTAGTTTTGCAGAGTTGCTAGATGTCCTCTTATATAGTCTTTCAAATCAGGGTTTCGCCTTGGTCACAAAGCAAACAATATCCACTGTTAGATGAAAACCTGATTTATATTCAAGCTAATATTTCTCAACCGTTAGATCGAAGACTTAGCTTGTTATACACAAATGAAATGCACACTTCTAGGTTTGTTAACCGTACCCAAACGTGTACATTGTTGGTTCAACAATAGTTAACCAAAAGGTTAGCCATATGAGCATTTCATAACAACCATATTCTTCTTCACCATAACTAGTTCAAATGACTCAATTGAACTAGTTAGAGAGTTGTTCAATTGCAAGGAAATCTTATGTACTACACAAGACACAATTGAAGCGAAGATGATTTGATTCACTCGAATCGGTTCATGAACTTTATAGCCACGGTTTGCAAATTGCATTCCTTAGTCTTTATAAGTTTAAGTTCAGAAATCATCTTCAGATATATAACCTTCTCAAGTTCGCATACTAGGTTCGCGGACTTAAGCAACCGGGAAGAGTTTACAAACTCCAGCAGAAAATCTCGGCAAAGACTTTCCGCCGGTTCGCAGACTGGTACTCACGTAAAAATTTTGTCAATTCCAGCAGAATTTCTCGGGATGAGAAGTTCGGCAGTTCGCGAACTGAGTTCGCGGACTTGGAAACAAGCCATTCTTCCGGTTTTTCTTGATCAACAAAGTTCGCAAACTTTGGTTCAAGGAATAGGATTTATGCACATATGTGTTTCCACAACAATACTTATGTCCATCATTGGTTATGTAATCTAAACTCTCATTCCAACCATTGAAACATTCTTAGAGGACGTTATATAGTTGTTACACCATTTCTCGTCAAAGCAATTTTCAAAGTGATTGAAACATATCATGACTTTCGTCACTAGGTAAAGATAAACATGGTCGAACGAAACGCTTACCAACACATATTTCGAGATATAGATAGGCGAGGTATACTCGGCTCGAAATACCAAATGTGTATAATCTAAGTCTGTATATAGCATACGACTTTTTGTCTCAAGAAGTAGGAGATAGAGTAGATAGACTTTTGAGTGACAGATAAGTTCAAGTCTTCACATACCTTTTTGTCGAGAAGTTCCACAGGTTCCTTGAGTAGTTCTTCTTCTTGTATGATGAATCGCCATGAAGTCCTTGAGCTGAACTACACTTTGTATCCTAGTTCGAGACTTAGCTATAGTAGACTAGATATCAAGACTAATAGTTTTGATCACTAACATTGACAAACATGCTTGAGATAGCAACGCATGCGAGTTCGACCGATCAATGCTCTAACAATCTCCCCTTTTGTCAATTTTAGTGAAAAAACTATCAATACATATGGAACACAAAAAAGATAAAGAAACTTTAGTAGATCTTATTCCACATGTCTAATCTTCAACATTCCTCGAAATCTTCGTCACTTCCAAGTACTCCAATGGTCCCAAAGGTTGTAAGTTTAGCATCACTGTTGTTGAAGATCCGTAGCTATAACAATGAGAAAACATAGTTCTCGATCATTGTTATACAGTGTCATAGTATTATTACACAGCGTCAAAGTTCAATTGTATCATAACTTCAACAATAATACTATGGTGATATGTATCACTCCCCCTTAGTAAATACTCCATCTCACATATAAACCACTCCCCACACAATGATCCGAAAACCATATGTATTTGTAGTGTGAACTACATATTAATTCTCCCCCTTTTTGTCAATAAAATTGGCAAAGGTACAAGAACGGGATCATAATGAGATTTCCGTAAGAGACATTTCATGACTAAAAGAAAATACATACCATCTAATTTATATGCAATCATATAGCCGAAACTAATAGCATTCATCAAGGAGTTTAAAGATACAAGATAACCCCTTTAAAATTCCACATCCGCACACCTCTCAAAATATGATCATTCACAAGTTCAAAAGAACTCTCCCCCATTAGATGTCATTCCTAAGGGAACAACAAGAGCTACCTTAATTTCAAAAGAAAAGAAGGATTTTGATTGGACACCAAAAACCATGAGAATGATTTTCTATATCCAAACACTCAATCAAATTAATCACAAGTAAACCCATGATTAGTTTAATCGAAATACACAATCAAATTAAACACAAAAGTGATCAACTTAATTGATTATGCTCGACATAAGAGAACTTACGGAGCATACGACTAACATAACCATTAGAAAATGAATAGGATAGTCGTTCATATACTCAACATAAGAGGAATCTTATGGAGTATGAAAATACTCAACTAGATTAATTACAAGAGAACCCATAATTAATCTAATTGGAATACACAATCAAACTAATTACAAAAGTAATCAATTTAATTGTCATTTGTTTTGCTCGACATAAAAAGACTTATGGAGCAATAACTAAATAACCAAACAAGATTATTAATTTAGTTCAAGAATGCTCAACATAAAGTACCTTGCGGAACAACCAACAAAGCTAATCAAAAATTAATCAACTTGGTTGTGTCGTGCTCAACATAAGACACATTACGGAGCCTCACAGGATTACATAAAATATGGATCGGTGAAGACCAATATTGTGGAATACACAAGGATTCATTCTATCTTCCATCACTATTTGCGTAACGATATTTAATAGACATAATCCTTGAACACAAAAGATTTTAACCTATCTTCCATCAAGGAATTGACAATATAGGCTTAACTTTTGTATATGTCAAAAGTCTATTCATCCTTAAATCAATACATGAATACCGATCATGAATGACTTTACTTTTGACAAAATATGGGACAACATAGTTCACGGACGTAAACACCAATATCCCTGTAGATGGGGAAAAACGATTTGTTTTTTTTTTACGGAATTGAAGAGATGATCGTACGGAGAAGACTCCTTGAACCGAGCAAATGCTCAACCTCACACAGATGCACTGCAAGAAGGGAGTGCTTTAAGTTCGAGAGATCAATCTGTGGGACTCCGGCCTAAACCAAGACAATGGTCGTTCCAGAGTCAATTCGGTCACAAGAGAGGATGGGTTGATCTGTAGGAGGCAAGCTGATAAATGTGCGAGATCAATGGTGATCGAGATTGTAGGTGTGTTGTGTATTCTGCGTAGCACAGCTCTGAATGGTTGAATTTCCTCAATTGAGAGTGATTGCTCAGACGATGAGTTCGTGTAGACGAAAGATTGTCTGTATAAACTTGTCGAGAAATTCTTGTCTAGACGAATGTTGTTTCTTTCAATCATGATTCATAGGACTTTTATATTGCTGAATTGAAAACACCATGATCCCATGAAGTGTGACAGTTGCTGGAGTCAAAAAGTGGGGAAGTGAAAATCGTGTTGAAACCAGTTGCTCATCATGCGGAGACTTGGTTAACTTTCCACCCACTACTTTGCTAACTCCTCCAACTGATTGCACGAATTTCCCATATTCTCATCGTGTGTATGAACACACGTGCTGTAGACCTCCAGACCAAAACCCTAGTTAATATCCCCCCCCATGTGACACGATTGACATCTCGTGATTGTGGAGTCAGTTGCTGACTTTATGGAACGATGAGTCCTTGTGTTGCTAAGTTGAACGTGACTTTGCAAATGTTCTGAGACTCATGAATTGAACATGTCTGTTGAGACAGAGGTATAATTATGTTGGTTGTTAAGGTGAACAAATATTGCTCGTATGAGCAAATGTTGTTCGTCTGATAAATTGTTGAATGTTGATAATCAATATTCATGGACTGAACAAATATTGAATATTGATAGTTGAACTAATATTCATGGACTGAACAAATATTGAATATTGATACTTGAACGAATATTCATCGAACAAATATTGTTCATCTGAGCAAATGTTGCTCATTTGATGAAGTATCGGTAGCATGACCAAATAAATATTAAATTAAAATACTGGCGACCAAACCAAGTATAATTAATTAGAGTGCTGATCATGGGATCGACATAAAATTTGGTGTTTGAATATGGAATTATGAACCTTGAACTCAAAACCCTAATTTTGATCCATTGTTGAATTGATGATTTATTGAAAATCATTTATGAAATGAATGAGGGATCAGCTACATGGGATGATGAATCGAATTCTAACGCCCAGATGTTGAGTGAGCAAAATATTAAAGTCTCTTGAAGACCATTTGGTGAAAGGATGATTAAATGCTGGTTTAATCATTTGTTGCTGAAAAATAATGCTTATTTCAGCATTACGTGTTAAAACCTAACTATGAAGAGATGAGAGACCGATCAAGGACTCACGAAACCGGCCTTGGTTGGTCATGGGATCGTCTTTTGATCATTTTTATGAAGTTCCAAGTTGTTTGGAAGAGTTTTGGACCTAATACGTGCAATTGTGCAAATTAGGTCAAATCATGAAAAGTATATGGGACCGGCTCCTTGCAAGCGTAAGATCCAACCTTGGTCGGTCAAGGTAACGTGCTCACGTCATCAAAGTTTCCGCGTCTCTGTCTTGAGAATTTTTATATTTGTTGGTGTGTGTTTGAGCAACATTTTGAGAAAATATGAAGAAATCAGAGATTTTTGCTGAAACCGTGAAAACTTCATGAGATGAAGGAAAATAATAATAAAAAATGAAGGAATCATGAAGTGTGGGACCGGATATGTACAAGGCATGGCCGAACGGCCAAAGAGCCTGGTCCCAGGGTATTTTTCCTAATCTTACAATATTTTTCATGATTTTAGGGAAATATCATAAAATCAAGGAGTTTGTTGAAACCAAGGAATTTGTTGAAATCAAGGAGTTTTCATGAGATGAGAGAAAAATAAAAAATAATAATAACAAAATAAGGTTAGTATGGGACCGTCTAGGGCATGACCGGCCGGATAGGGCCCGGTCCCACAAGTTTCCCTAATCTTATATTATTTTTCATGGGTTTAGGGAAATATCATGAAATCAGGAAATTTTCATGGGATGAGGGAAATAATAAAAATAATAAGGAACCGTGATGTTTGGGACCGACCATGACTAGAGCATGGCCGGCCGGCTAGTGAGCTTGGTCCCACGACACCTTTCCTAATTTTTATTATTTCTTTGTCTTGAGGGAAATTACATGAATTCAAGGAGTTTTTTCATGAAACGAAGGATATTTGCTCAAATGAAGAGATTTTCATGAGATCAAGGAAAATAATAAAATATGATAAAATATAAAATTGGGTGTGGGACTGGCCACAGCACAACTGGCCGACCGGTGGGCCCAGTCCCCTAGTGCCTTGATTAATATTTTATTATTTATTATTTTCTTTCTATTTTGCATAGGTTCATCAATCCTTCGTGTTTTGAAATGCTCGTCTGTGCATTCAGGTGCTCGTTTGTGCATTATTGCTGAATACACTTGCATCATTTTAGTCGGTGCTTACTCGATAGTTGCTCAGATCCCCATAAGTTGAATATTTATCACTAACCCATGGAATTCTGCTGGGAAGAACCACAAATTGAAGTGATGAAATATTACGAAGAATCATAGAATATTGTTGAATATTCAGTTAATGATTATAGATAATTAACTGATGGCTCTATACTAGCAGGCACGCTGTCTAGGAGCATTAATTATCTGAGAATTGAGAGATATGAGCTTGTTAAAACGTGATATTTCCTTTATATAGTCAGGGAAAACCTTGTTGCACCCTGAAGACGTTATTGCTCTATACTAGCAGGCAAGCTGTCTAGGAGCCGTCCAATCCTTCGATTCTATATAGAAGTAATTACTGAAATTTCTCAGCATTTATGAGATGTGTCGTTGCCTCAGCTGAGAGACTACACATCTACATATACTCCGAGAGACAGTATTCTCAGTCAGAGATTTTATGGCATGAGCTTTCATGCTTCAATGAGAGACATGAGCCTCAATACTCATCTAATTGCTGGATCAGGAGCATGTATAATTATGGTTTAAGATTTTAGCCTTTGTTGAAAATCCACCATCTACATTAAGTCCCCTGCTTAGTGAGGGACAGTCATTTTCCTCAGTCAGCACTGGATGGTGATTTTCTAGTCATAAACTAAATAAGTAATTGAACTTAGTCGTAAGATAAGATGTTACCGGATTTTCGATTGTACAAGCGAACCATGGCTTGAACGAAGATCCCAGTGGCATGATAGAGCATTATCTAACGAGCGTAAAGTGGTGTAGCACCGCTGATTTGGTGATGGAACCTTGGTTGGTTTAGGATTCACGGATCAGAGCCCAAGAAAGGAATCCGTTTTAGCGCGGACGTTCGTTCGTTAGTTTAAGAAACAAACAAAATAGACCTGAGTCTAATGATAAAAAATTTGTCTATGAGCTTTCACGAAAAACAAAATTTTCTTTTTTAAAATACGTGAGATTTCACAAAGTGGAATAAACACTCGTTTCAAAGGTGGATGCTCGTACGAGAGGATTTTTTTTTGAACAGACATGCGTCTGTTAGTAATAAAATTTTGTTTATGAGCTTTCATGAAAATTTTATCTTCGAGCTTTCAGGATTCTTTGAAAATATACTCTCGCTTCAAAGACAGATGCTCGCGTGAGGGAGCAAAAATATAGATATATTCTTCAAATTTACGTGAGTTTCACGTTCAGTATTTATATATTTTGTAAAATCATGTTTTGATTTTGAACAACCGTTGAAAGTAGACAATTATACATGGTGAAATAATGTTTGTATGTGAGTTTTCACAATTGTATAATGGACGTCTGTCCAATTTTTGAAAAACCAGTGGATGTTAAACTTCACGTGGGTTGTTCACGGTTTTATGAAAATCAAGTCATGATTTTGAATAATGAATTTTTCTTGTCTTTTCAGGTTTGAAGAAATGAGCAAGTTTTCGAAATTCTGACGTTATAATCACTACAGCAAGTGAAATTCTAAATAGGTAAGAGTTGGATTGTTCCCATTTTGTTGCGTGTTTGTTATTGGTATATCCATGACTCCATGTCTTTTGCCTCAGATAGTGGTGACTTCTGGTTAAAACCACCCTTATGGATCTTCCAGCGCTCCAGTAATTTCAAGTCAAAGATGAAGACTTATGCAGATGTTCATGCCGAGGTGAATCAACCTTTCAGAGATGCTGGAAAACTGGTACTTATGTCTCTCGATCATCTGGGAGTCGTCCCTTATCAGTAGAAGCACCGCCGACTTCAGCAAATAAGACTATCAGCTGAAGATGAAGTCAGGATTTGCGTTGATGGTGTAGATCCCGATTCAAATGTGGATGAACGAAGAATTTCGTCATAATTCGTCATCAGAAAATTCAGAAGTCGGTCTTTCAGTAAAAACGTTGTAGAATCTTCGTCTAATGTAGGATTTTTCGCGGTTTACCATGTTTTTTTATCCTCGGAAGATTTCCAAGCTTTAACAAAGAAGCTTTTCGAGTTTTGAGCATGTTTAGGGGCCGAAATAGGCGAAACAGTGAACTTCTAGGAGATTTCCAGAAAATTTTCAGCTGGCATGTAGTCCAATGTTTCGACCACATCTCTTTGCTCCTTCATCCAATTACTATGAATTTTGGATATGTTGTAGAGGACATACATGCAAAGAGAATAGTATATGTTTCATCCCTAGATTCTTCACCAATTTCTCCCAGCTCGCTTCTTTGTGCAGGACAGTGTAAAATCATCTCAGACGAGCTTGTTTTAAAACACTCTTGTTGTGTCTTTGGACCATTCGCTTGTGTCTTGAATGGTTTGTGAAGGATTTGATGTCATTTATTCAATTGAGATAAGGACTCCTTGATTAATACATGAGCATGGTGCTTGCAGTGCCATCTTGTTTCTGTCAGTCGTAGAAACATCACTTCTGAAACCCTGGTCACGGGACCACCACTGAGGTTGCTCTCAAAAGGGGGTGATGTAATGAACTTTATTGCATGTCCTGGTGGCAGAATTCCTTTTATGATGAAGGGTCAGCAGATGAGAGTCTGGTGTCATGAGTCTTGGACTGTGAAACTGATAGCCATGATCAGTGGGCCGTCAGTCCCCAGTATCTTGTTAAATCTCTCTTTTTGTTTTCCCTTCTTCTGGCAAGACCTAGATAGAGGACCCAGGTAATTGTAGTAAAGACCTAGGTGGTCGAATTTGGAGGTACCTTGATGAAGGAATTAGCGGAATGACCTGGTGGACACCGATCGACTGTGGAAGTTATGAATCCCGTCTAAAAATTGCTTCTTGCATGTTGTATGTTCTGGAAACTATGGGAACCTCATACGACGTCGTAATTCGATGCTTGACCCCAACTTTTGAAGCTCAGAGACTGAGTTATCACATGAGAAAAGAATCACTCAATTTGGAGTTGTAGAGGTCAGCCAACGAAGCGTGCACATTTGTAATTTGTAATCCCGTACAAATTTTTCAGATTTCGTAGACCTGACGGTAAAGGCCGTATCTTTCAGATCGTATGTCCGATTGATGCGCACTTTTGGTATGTTGTAGCAGAGACATAGACGAACATCTACTGTTGAGGAAGCATTGTCCCATTACTCACCCATTGGTGCGTTTTTGTAAACCCATGGCCTGAAATGTTTTGTATCTCTTTTGTGGAGGCGATGAGAACATCTTGTAGAAGACTTTGGTTTGTGTCCGTGTGTCGTGTAAGCTTTGGAAAGGCTTTCATGTTTTCAGGTCTAAACATCTTGACATGAATCCTTAGGTCTTGAAGAAGTATGATCCATAGAGTAACGCTTCAGAGAATAGAAAGTTGATGAAGCCGGATGTTGCGCCTGAGACTGATGAGAGCACAACTGAATTTCCTCCAGAAATTCTTGTTGATGTTGATACCATGAATGAAGTTCTTCCACATGTCCTTGTTGATGCCGATACTATGGTTGGAGTTGCTCCAGAGACCGAAAATGATAGTCTTTGCTCTTCCATCCAGTGAGCCTTTACATGCACGAACTAGTTGGTGAGTTGAGCATTCCTAAGATGAATATGTTCTGAGATTTCAACCCAAATTATTCTGAATATGACTTTACTGTAAAGTGGATTCGTCAGGGAATCGATGTTGCCGTGGCAGATAACATCGGCAGTCTCCATTCTGGATGTGAGGAGAAAAGTTCCTTAGTCGTGCAAGGCTTGTGATGTAGAGAGATTCTGTTGATGAAGTTTCATGAAATCACATCAGATTGCAAATTCCAGTAAGATCAAGTCCCCAGTGTATGTTGAAGGAGTTTGTGCGATCCATGGATGAATGATGTTGCATCTGCTCAGAAGTCTTATCATAGGATAATGAAGAATTAGCGATTGTAATTTAGTTACACTTTGATTGTGTTGGTGTTGAATCAATGTTTCATCGTCGAGATATTTGTGCTGAAGTTAGATGCGTCGTTATAAGAGGTGTACTCTTTGATTGGGAGTACAATTTGAAGGCTTCTTAAATGCTTGAGCGTTGAAGCATCATATCCCTTGAGCATGTCTTAGGTTTGATCGTTTGGGTCCCAACTATCTTCTGTTGATTCAGCATTCCTTTAGTCGCGGTAGTGGGATTCAATACTTGTGCACACATCAGAGCTTTCTAGTTTTGTTGCACACATGAACACTCCTGCAAGGCTATGAAGAAATTCCCAAATTATTCTTTTCCGTGCTTGAACATCATCTCAGTAATGAATGTCTCAGTGAGATGCTCGATTCGGAGAAATTTCGGATTCAACCACTTGGTAAAATATTGTTGAAGTGAGATTACCCACTTATAGCATCTTGCAATAGCAGAGATGCTAGCAGAATTGAGTCCCCATGCTAGAATAGCATGTTAGGAAATAAATGACATAGACATGAGAGGAATGAGACTTTCCTGAGTGCAGGACATTTTGATGAATGTCTATGTACAGGTTCTTGTTTCAAACTTCATCAAAGTTCGAAATTCTTCCAAGTGTTCTGATGATGGAACGTCCGCCAAATCTTCTGGATCAGAACTTTCTTTATTGAAGAGATGTGTAACCAAAGGAGATTTGTAAGTAACCATCTTTTCAGCGTGGATCCACGCTCGTCTGAAGGACATGTTATACCATGGATCTTCCTGATTATGAGAAACTTGGTTTATGTCCAGGTTGACCTTATGTTCACTTTGAGAGTGATGTAGCCATAAGTATTTCTGAGCGTTCCTTCAAGGTCCCTGACTGATATGGGAGCATGAGTAGCTTATTGTCAAGTGATGCCTGTGGATCCGATGGTTTTCAGTAGAATGTTGTTGATGGCGGTGCCAGCATCGATCAACGTTCTTCCAATTTCGTTTCTTCTGAGATTGACCGTGGTAAGCAATCCTCAGTCGTACATCTTTTGGTCTGTGGCTGGAGGCTCAAGAAGTATTTCCGGAATGGACTTCTTGACACGATGTGGTTCAGTGATGTGAACATGTCTCTCCTTTGTGCCTTCGACAGATAGAGCAATTCACGTTCGACCAAGGATTAAACTGCCTCTTTGATAGGTTGTTCAGAGAGTGTAAAGGTTCTGATTGGGAGAGGATTCTTCTGTACTCCTTCAGTCCCCAGTTGAAGCAACCTTATATTTGAAAATGTGCTTCAAAATATTGTAGTTGCTTGTGGGATGATTGACGAACCTGCGGAAGCGGCAGTAACGAGGACTTTACATGTCTTCTTCATTTGGTTCTTTCTTGACATATGGAAACTTAATTGCACCATCTTGGATCCATACCTCCAGGAGTTCGATCACCTTTTCAACGGAAAAGGTAAAGTCAGGTGCTTCTTGATCAGGAACTCATGTGCGTTGGTGGTGTGACAAGCAAAGACACACAAAAGCTTGCAAGTATACAAGGCCAAGTTATGATATAGAAGGTAAGCAGGGGGTCAGTCCACAGGGAGTGGGAGCATACAAGAGAATGAGTTGGCAAAGGGACATTCACAGCAGTAGAATTGTCAGATTTTCCAACTTGCTCAGATTCTTTGGTTTTCTGGGGTTGTGGAGACAGCGTGGAATTTGTATCAGATTCATTAGGTTCGCCCACGTTGTTCTCGATGACTTTACCACTTCGGAGGGTGGTAATGGCATGGATTTGATCGGGTAAGGTTTCAGTGCAGGATGTTGTGCCTGTTTGAAATATCCTCTTTGGATTTTGTTGGGGTTGGCTAGGAAGTTTACCCTTTTCTCTCTCACACATTTGATCCATCTTTTGATCTAGATTTTTCTGACTTTGCATCAAACTCTGGAACATTTCCTCTAGGGTGGATAATCTCTTGTCGGTATTGTGTTGAGGATATAATTGTTGTTGAGAGTTTGATTGTTGTTGAAGGTTTCTCGGGTGTTGATAACCTTGATTGTTCTGATATCCCTGATTGTTTTGATAGCTCTGATTGGGTTGAGATGGTCCTCCCTGAGTGGGTCCTTTTGACCATGAAAAGTTAGGGTGGTTTCTCCATCCTGGATTGTAGGTCTGTGAATAAGGGTTATGCTCTGGTTTTTGAAACATGGCATGTGCCTGTTCAAGCCTAGATTCCTGGACTGCAAGCAAATCGGGACAATTTTGGAATTGATGGTTGGGGTCGTTACAAGCGGCACAAACAGACGAAGCGACATGTTCTCGGAGAGTAGTGGTGGAAGGTTTTGAATTTTTATGTAGTTCTAACTCTTCTAATCTCCTAACTATTGATGCCATGTTTGCTCTTCCCTCAAAATCCGCTTCAATCCTAAAAGCCTTTGCTTCGGATGTAGTCTTTCTGGGTTCACGGATGGATTCCCACTGTTGCGTCTTTTCAGCTACTTCAATCAAGAAGTCCCAAGACGCGTCAGCAGTTTTATCTACGAATAGACCATTACACATCGACTCAACCGTTGTTCGGGTGGACACATCTAGACCTTCATACAAAATTTGCACAAGTCTCCATTTTTCAAAACCATGATGGGGACATTGGAGCAATAATTCATTGAATCTCTCCAGGTATCTAGCTAAGGTCTCACCTTCTAATTGCACAAAGCTATTCAGACTTTGACGAATTGTCGCAGTCTTGTGGTTCGGGAAAAACTTTTTGAAAAACTCCTTTATGAGGTCATCCCATGTCATGATGGATTGAGGCTGTAAAGCATAGAGCCAGGCCTTTGCCTTATCTTTCAGGGAGAAAGGAAAAAGCCTTAACTTCAGGGTTTCGTCGGTCATTTGAGTGAAACGCAGAGTTCCACAAATTTCCTCGAATTCTCTCACGTGGTGGTACGGGTTTTCATTCTCAACACCTCTAAAAATAGGAAGCATCTGTATTGTGCTTGATTTCAGCTCATAATGGCCATTAGCCTCGGGCAGCAAATACAAGAAGGTTGACTGGCTCTAGTTGGGTACATATAATCCTTGAGGGTACGGGTTCTCCCATTGTTTCTGGTTGATCTGGACTGTCTCCCTCAGAACTTAGAATTTCGATAGGTTCGTCTGGGTTAATTCTAACAAGTCTGTTTGTCTGGTCTCTGTAGGTCACAATCATGTCCTAGTAGGTACCTTAACTAACATGTTGGTCAGACAGAGCAATCGGAAACATTTGGCCCACAAGGGTTATGAAGATTTGGTTTTGAATGGGTTTTGGTTTAAGAAGGGGTTTTGTTTTTGGTTTAAAAAAATTTGGGCTTTGGAAAAAAAATTTTGAACTAAACCTAGCATAAATTATCACAACTCATAAAAGAAAATAAAAACAATAATAATAATTAAAACAAACCCATAAAAGAAAAAAGAAAAATAAAAGAAAAATAAAAGAAAACAAAAAAAATAATTACAGTCCCAAATAAAAAAGAAAAAGAAAATAAAAATTATTACAATCCCAAATAAATAATTAAATTAATTATTACAAGCCCGAATTTGAATTTAAATGAGGCCCAAGTGGGTTAACTCATGGGTTAGGCTTACTTTTTTTTGGAGGGAAGCCCAAAAATAGGCTTTTAGTCCCCTTTTAGTTGCACAGCCCAGTTGGGCTTTATGATCGTCCTAAGCAGCTCACGTCCAAGCCCAGCAGCAACAGGTGGAGCAGAGCCCAGCAGAATCTGCAGCGAAGCCCAGGAGCAGAAGTTGCAAGCCCAGCGAGATTGAGGTTACTAAGCCCAGCTCAGTTGGTTCAAGCCCAGCTCAGTTGGTTCAGAGCCCAGCAGCAGAGGGTGCACAAGCCCAGTTGACAGCTTCAGTTGGCAGCCCAGCAGGCTTGGCAGCAGCAACACAGCAGCAGCAGCTTGGCAGAGGAAGCACCAACAGCAGCAGCAACAGCAGGCTTTGGCTTTGGCTTGGCAGCAGCACCAGCAGCAGCAACACAGAGCAGCAGCTCAGCAGAAGGCAACAGCAGCAGCAGGCTTTGCAGCAGCAGCTCAGGTAACAGCAGATGGCAGTACCACTCCCCGGCAGCGGCGCCAAAAACTTGGTGTGCCAATGGAAAACACACAGAACTTTGCAAGTATACAAGGCCAAGTTATGATATAGAAGGTAAGCAGGGGGTCAGTCCACAGGGAGTGGGAGCATACAAGAGAAACCTAAGCTAACAATGGTGACAATGCACTATGGCAGTGAGCAAAGCAAGGTAAATAGCATGAACCAAGGGTGCAAGGTAAAGCAGCAAAGAAACAGCTAAGAAAACAGCAAGGTAAAGCAGCAAAGAACCAAGGCTTGGAAGCCAAGGGCAAGGTGAGGATTGTGCACTGACTTCAGTGCACAAAAGGCTTCAAAGTGCAAGAAAAAAAAGGCAAGAAAATAAACTGAATTGAAAGCACACAGAACTGAAAATGTAAGTGACTGAGAAGGAATTGGTGGGTAAGCCAAGGCTTAGGATCCACCTTGTGTCCTAACCAAATGACATGTTTCTAGGTTGAGTTTGATCCTATGCATACATCTAGAAATAGAAGAATACTAAATTGCTCAATAGTCTGCCCCTAGCATTGGCTGTCTTTTGACAGCACAGCCAATCACAGGCACTATGTGCATTGGTATCTCCCATTTGCTCAAGCAAAACAGAGCATGGAAGTAACTATCCTAGCTTCTAGTCACTTGACAGTGCACAAGGCTTCAGCTGAGCCTTGGCCTGATGCTATTTAGCTCATGCTAAACATGGATAAAGCAATAACATTCATCATATGTGATAATTCAGATACAACTAGCAACATTTGAGATAACTAAAAACATATGCAACTTTCAACTGTCAACAGTTATGCAAAAATCAGAAATTGGAATTGCAAAATTAAAATTGTTCTAATTCTCTACTGGCTAGTCCAGAGAGATACACAGTGTCTTCACACACTCCACATAACACCAATTTATACCCCCCCTATCAGAATTAGGGTTCACAGCCCCTTTTCCCCAAAATCAGAAAATCAGGTGAAATTGATTTACCTAATGTTGATGAGATACTCGCTCCATCTCGTCGACCCACTCTCCAATTACTTCTTCTCGTTCATCTCCTGCTCCAATTGCTGCTCTAACATCAACTTATATCCCCAATTTCTCACCTAGGGTTTCAGTGATGAGAGATGAGAAATTGAGGAGATTAGTTGATGAAAAAGAGGTAAAACGTGATAGTGATGATGGGTTTAGGTGTGGTGGTGATAGAGTGATTTGGGGAGAAGATAGTGGAGTGATTTGGGGGAAGGTAGTGGTGATGGAGACGGACATGGTGGTACTGTTGCAGAGAGGGGGGGGGGGGGAAAGATGGTTTCGATGGATTTGGAGAAGGGTGTGTTTGGCTAATGGGTGTAGGGTTCGGGTACTAGGGTGTTGAGCAGGTGGTGGCAGCGGACATGGAGGTGACAGAGGTGGTGGTGTACGGTGGCGGACGTGGGTTTTCTGCAGAGGAATGGGGGAGAAGAGGGAGGAGAGATCGATATTTTTAGGGATAGGGTCTGTTTGGCTTGAGGTCTAGGGTTTTCGACACTTGGGTGTGAGGCAAGTGTAGAGAGTTTGATGCACAGCAAGACTAAGCCGTGAGATGTGGAGCTGGTAGGTAGATCGGACGGTGATGCGGAGGCAAGCGAGGAGTGACCGTCAGATGAAGGGATACAACGAAACGAACGGTGCTAGATTAGGTTAGGTGCTGTAGTGTAAGGCGGAGATATCAAACTTTGATGAACAGCAAGGGAGCAACCGTTGGATTCAACTACCATCTAATCTGAAGGCTTGGAATTTCAGCGCTGTGGTGCTTGGCAGAGACTTCAGATTTTGATGCTCTATGAAGGAGCGACCATCGGATGCTTCTGAGAACTGATCTGATGGCTGAGAACGGAGGCGTTTTTGAGTGTAGAAAATGAGGTTGTGCGCACCATTCTTCGCGGCTTCCTTGCGTGATTTCTCCCGGCTTTTCACTACTTTTCTGCTCTTTTTGCTCCGCAAGTCATCCAGACTTTATTTATTACCTAAAAATGCAAAATTAATTAATAAAAATATTTATTCTCGAAAACAATGAAAATACAGAATATGGGATAAAATGTAGTATTAATGCATAAAAGATGAGTTAAATGCCAACAAAAAGGGATAAATATATACAATATTAGGCACTCATCAGTTGGTCAGAGGCTTGTGCATCTTGCTTATCCTTCCTTTATGCTTTTGAAAGAGCTGAGATATGATTGTGTGGCGATTCGGATTTCCGTTTGCTCCCATCTGCAACAACGTTTGTGGAAGGATGGAGGTTGTACTTCTTGTTAATCATACGTCTGCTACCTCGAGTGTCTCGGGTTTTTCAGCCTTTGTAGCTTTTGTTCTTTCCAGTAAAGCGGGTGCAGTAGTTGCCGATCTCTTCGCCGCTTCATAAAGCTCTGAGAAGGTCTGGAAACGAAGATTTCCCAATAAAGCTTTGTAGACCGGGATCATGCCGTTGATGCACAAGTCTACCAGTTGTTGCTCCGTGACGTTTGAATCATGACAGTCCAGGGCCTGGACTCTGAATCTTTTCACGTAGTCATTGGGATGTTCATTGTTCCTCTGAAACATTCTTCCAAGATCAGAGAGAGTAATTTTCACTGACACAAAGAAGTACTTTCTGTAGAAGGCGTTAATCATTTCTCCCCAATTGTTGATAGTTCCTGGTGCGAAGTTGTTGTACCAGGTGTATGCCCTGCCTTTCAAGGATTTTGAAAATTCTTTGAGGCGAACAACATGGTTATGTTCATGTTCACCCAAGGCTTCTAGGAACCGAGAAACATGTTCCCACGCATTGCATGTTCCGTCGTAAAAAGTGAAGGTTGGAGCGGTATAACCTTTTGGAAGAGGAATCCTTTGCATAGCAGCAGGGTATGGAGGCTGGTGACGATGGACATGTGATGTCTTGTCTTTTCCACGGTTCTCCAAGACGATTTCCAAATCTTCTAGAGTAATGAAATTTGATGATTCCTTTGCTGATGGATCGTCTGCAGCTTTGCGGACTTCGCTGTCATCCACTGTATGAATTTGAACTACTTCAGGATCAGCATCTGAGGATGTTTCTTTTCCTTTTCCTTGAGTCTTCTCTGACATCTTGTCAGTAAGAGTCTTGAGATAATTGAATATCTCCTTCTGTGTTGCAGCCATGTCAGTTTGATTCTTTGCAAGAGTCTCTTGCACCTTCATGAGATCGCCTATGGTAGGCGGATTTTCTCTAATTTCTTTGGGATGCCGGCCAAATAGTGAATCATTCCTGGGCGGAGTAACATCACCGCCATTGTCAAAAGCAGGAATAGTTTCTGGAAAATACTATTACTGGTATCATCGCTAGTGCTAGCATTATCCGTTTTAGGATCTGCAATTGTGCATGACCTAAGATCAACCATCTTGTGAAAGCTTGAGATTGCAACCGAGAGATTAATCTCCCACTATGGTCGCCAATCTGTAGATGGGGAAAAACGATTTGCTGGTTTTTACGGAAATGAAGAGATGACCGTACGGAGAAGACTCCTTGAACCGAGAAAATGCTCAACCTCGCACAGATGCAGTGCAAGAAGGGAGTGCTTTAAGTTTGAGAGATCAATCTGTAGGACTTCGGCCTAAACCAAGACAATGGTCGTTCCAGAGTCAATTCGGTCACAAGGGAGGATGGGTTGATCTGTAGGAGGGAATCTGAGAAATGTGTAAGATCAATGGTGATCGAGATTGTAGGTGTGTTGTGTATTCTGCGTAGGACAGCTCTGAATGATTGAATTTCCTCAATTGAGAGTGATTTCTCAGACGATGAGTTCGTGTAGACGAAAGATTGTCTGTATGAACTTGTCGAGAAATTCTTTTCTAGACGAATGTTGTTTCTTTCAATCATGATTCAGTGGTCTTTTATATTGCTGAATTGAAAACACCATGATCCCATGAAGTGTGACAGTTGTTGGAGTCAAAGAGTGAGGAAGTGAAAATCGTGTTGAAACCAGTTGCTCATTGTGCGGAGACTTGGTTAACTTTCCACCCACTACTTTGCTAACTCCTCCAACTGATTGCACGACTTTCCCATATTCTCATCATGTGTACGAACACACGTGTCGTAGACCGCCAGACCAAAACCCTAGTTAATATCCCCCATGTGACACGATTGACATCTCGTGATTGTGGAGTCAGTTGCTGACTTTATGGGACGATGAGTCCTTGTGTTGCTGAGTTGAACGTGACTTTGCAAATGTTCTGAGACTCATGAATTGAACATGTCTGTTGAGACAGAGGTATAACTATGTTGGTTGTTAAGGTGAATAAATATTGCTTGTATGAGCAAATGTTGCTCGTTTGATAAATTGTTGAATGTTGATAATCAATAATCATGGACTAAACAAATATTGAATATTGATAGTTGAACCAATATTCATGAACTGAACAAATATTGAATATTGATAGTTGAACGAATATTCATCGAACAAATATTTTTCATCTGAGCAAATGTTGCTCATTTGATGAAGTATCGGTAGCATGACCAAATAAATATTAAATTAAATACTGGCGACCAAACCAAGATAATTAATTAGAGTGATGATCATGGGATCGACATAAAATTTGGTGTTTGAATCTGGAATTATGAACCTTGAACTCAAAACCCTAATTTTGATCCATTGCTGAATTGATGATTTATTGAAAATCATTTTTTAAATGAAGGAGGGACCGGCAACATGGGATGATGAATCGACTATGTAGCCCAGATGTTGAGGTGAGCAAAATATTAAAGTCTCTTGAAGACCAGTTGGTGAAAGGATGATTAAATGTTGGTTTAATCATTTGTTGCTGAAAAATAATGCTTATTTCAGCATTAGGTGTTAAAACCTAACTATGAAGAGATCAGAGGCCGATCAACGACTCAAGGAACCGGCCTTGGTTGGTCATAGGATCGTCTGTTGATCATTTTTATGAAGTTCCAAGTTGTTTGGAAGATTTTAGGACCTAATACGTGCAATTATGCAAATTAGGTCAAATCATGAAAAGTATATGGGACCGGCTCCTTGCAAGCGAAAGAGCCAACCTTGGTTGGTCAAGGTAACGTGCTCATGTCATCAAAGTGTCCGCGTCTCAGTCCTGAGAATTTTGATATTTTCTGGTGTGCGTTTGAGCAACCTTTTGAGAAAATATGAAGAAATCAGAGATTTTTGCTGAAACCATGAAAACTTCATGAGATGAAGGAAAATAATAATAAAAAATGAAGGAATCATGAAGTGTGGGACCGTATATGGCCAAGGCATGGCCGTCCGACCAAAGAGCCCGGTCCCAGGGTATTTTTCCTAATTTTACAATATTTTCATGATTTTAGGGAAATATCATAAAATCAAGGAGTTTGTTGAAATCAAGGAGTTTTCATGAGATGAGGGAAACAAAAAAAATAATAATAACAAAATAAGGGGTGTGTGGGACCGGCTAGGGCATGACTGGCCGGCTAGGGCTCGGTCCCACGAGTTTCCCTAATTTTATATTATTTTTCATGGGTTTAGGGAAATATCATGAGATCAGGGAATTTTCATGGATGAGGGAAATAATAAAAATAATAAGGAACCATGAGGTGTGGGACCGGCCACGGCTAGAGCATGGCCGGCCGTCTAGTGAGCTTGGTCCCACGACACCTTTCCTAATTTTTATTATTTCTTTGTCTTGAGAGAAATTTCATGAATTCAAGGAGTTTCTTCATGAAACGAAGGATATTTGCTCAAATAAAAAGAGATTTTCATGAGATCAAGGAAAATAATAAAATATGATAAAATATAAAATTGGGCATGGGACTGGCCATGGAACGACCGGCCGTCCGGTGGTCCCAGTCCCTTAGCGCCTTGATTAATATTTTATTATTTATTATTTTATTCCTATTTTTCATATGTTCATCGTTCGTTCGTGTTTTGGAATGCTCGTTCGTGCATTCAGGTGCTCGTTTGTGCATTATTGCTGAATACACTTGCATCATTTTAGTCGGGGCTTACTCGATAGTTGCTCAGATGCCCGTAAGTTGAATATTTATCACTAACCCATGGAATTTTGCTGGGAAGAACCACAAATTGAAGTGATAAAATATTACGAAGAATCATAGAATATTGTTGAATATTCAGTTAACGATTATAGATAATTAACTGATGGCTCTATACTAGCAAGCACGCTGTCTAGGAGAATTAATTATCTGAGAATTGAGAGATATGAGCTTGTTGAAACGTCATGTTTTCTTTATATAGTCAAGGAAAACCTTGTTGCACCCTGAAGACGTTATTGCTCTATACTAGCAGGCAAGCTGTCTAGGAGCCGTCCAATACTTCGATTCTATATAGAAGTAATTACTGAAATTGCTTAGCATTTATGAGATGTGTCGTTGCCTCAGCTGAGAGATTACACATCTACATATACTATGAGAGACAGTATTCTCAGTCAGAGATTTTATGGCATGAGATTTCATGCTTCAATGAGAGACATGAGCCTCAATACTCATTTGATTGCTGGATCAAGAGCATGTATAATTATGGTTTTACGATTTTAGCCTTTGTCGAAAATCCACCATCTACAATCCCATAAAAAATTGCAATATAACAAATCATAAAGATTAAATACTGCAAACCATCATCCTCCAGATATTTTTAGAATTTTAATACCCAATAAACCTAAAAAAGAACAAGAAGATTAAAATGATAGCTATGTGTAGTCACAATCATTGCTATTCAAGCACTAGTTATTCTTCCAACTAAACCAAAAAGAAGACATACTAGGAAACAATAAGAACACGAATTACTCATCTTCTTCCTCATCAGAAATACTCCAAGATACTTGAATTGTGTTCAAATCTTCCTTGAGCTCGGGAAACTTTGTTGCAACTAAGCATAATTGTTCTTGAACACACTTTACTCTTAAATCAATTTTACACACACCTTTATGAATTTTTTGAAGAAGGCTTAAGATATTAGGGTCACTAAAATGAAGAGAAGCAATTCTTTGTCGCTTGCAAGCATTTTCCCTTATGCGCCTAAAGGTACACGGACGAACCGGTTTGGGGACCCCAAGAGAGTTTCCAATTGAATCACATCCACAATCACGACAAATTTAACTAATCAAGCAAGGGTAACCCTACATTTTGACGGGTGAAATCATCGAAATCATTTGAAAGATAATGAAACCACAAATATCGAGACTTGGAATACCCGATTCAAGGAAATAGACCAATTCTGCAAACTCATGACTCCACCAAGAATTTTCAATTGTGGAGGGATAAAGATTGGGGATACCAAGTTTTCCAAAATCCATCAAAGCAATACTAAGATCATTAGTAGGGAACTTTCCTTGACTCCAAACGATCTTCTTGCCACAAATCCCAACCGAAATATCATCACAGGATGGACGTTCATCACATGGTCTAGGGAGTTGTATGTTCCCCAACGGGATTTTGGTAATCCTTGAAATTAATTCTCTATCAACAAGGAACCTCTCTTTACCAATCATGGATTTGAATTCCATCTTGTTGTAATCAACATCATGAATATTGGCATAGAAAATCCTTGTAAGAGAATCAAATCCTTGACCAAGACCATCAAAGATATTTCTAAACTTGAATTTTGTAAAGCATACCAAATCCTCTTCATGCCAACTAGAGAACTTCAACATCTTTTCTAGAATGAAACCTTTTGAAGCAATCTTATCAAATATTCTAGCACAATAATCATCCACAAACCTAATTCTAAGAGAGTTTTCGTCACAAGGAGGATTCAAGCTAGAGGATTTTGAGTTCTTTGAAATCCTTTTTGTCCCTTTAGAATTCATCATAGGTCTAAGAAATTGAAAGGAGCAAGAGGATTTTACTTACTTGGAGTGAGATTTAAACACTCTTTCTTTCAATTTCTCCAAGGAGGCTTTAATGGAGGAAATACACAAAACCATAGGTTCACGTATGCAGACGGGTAAAGAAGAAGACTAGGGTGCGCGAAATTCTTCTTTATAAGACCACATATGGGCTTGGACCCGTTTATGAACCGCGACCCACATAAGAAAGATGGGATTTTCTTATCCATTTGCACATTGAAGGTTATGCATTCAACGACAACACACATGTGAACAACAAAGGATGCAATATAAATCTAAACAACGAATAACAAAATTGTATACAACTCAAACCATTTCTTGCCCCATTCCAAGATATATACAAATGGGGAAATGCCATCCTTGTTAACAAGAGGCATAATGCACAGAGGAATTCTCATGCGACATTTCTGGTTGATATGTGTGAACAGTCCCTGTAGTATAATCAAAGTAATGATGATAGTCAGGACAGTTAGATCTTTCTATCCTTCGTTTGTTCTGGCTAGAAGAAGGATACCTCCGATTTCTGGGTTGCACAGTATTAACAGATTTAACACATACAGAACCCTTTTCGGAATGATTCTTAGACTTAACAGATTTAAGTTTTTCTAAGAATTTAAAAACGCCTTCGAACGCTTTGAACAGATTTTTATCAATTGATCCGTTACGATAGTATTCCTCAAAGGGATCAAGAGTTAATCTAGTGAGGTTCCATATCCTTGAGAGTATTGAGCGTTTTCTCAATCTTTCCTTCTTTTTATTTTTTCCTTCTGATTGATTCTTCACATCTAAATCTCCCCTTTTAGATGAAGTAAGATTATCATGAGAAACCATAGATTTTAGCCATAATAATCTTTGAACAATCTTTAAGGATTTTTGGCGTGCGTTACAGATGCCAAGAGCAAGTTTTCCAAAGAAATTTCCCATAGGACAAATTATAAGGAACAAACACAAACTTATCAGGTTTACGGTGTTTGCCTGCTCTGATACCAATTGAAAAAGCGGGGGTCTAACAACACCACGCAATATTTTGCTTAGCAATCTGTATGGACAAACTCGAATATACTTTTAAGAGAATCAACAAGACTCAATCAATTAAAAGTACATCAACGAGTTTATATATCTCTCTCTCTTGATTTGATTTCCTCAAACAGAAACTGCGAATACTAATCAAATACAAGGAATAACTTGGATGGTACCAAAGACCAATATCCAAGGATCAATAAATGACAATCAACAACCAAAGGTTGGATTACTCTAATTGATGATCTAACGCACAACCTGTATTATTTCAATTATAAAGATAAAACAATATAATGCGGAAACTGAAATAACACAGACACCATAAATTTTGTTAACGAGGAAACCGCAAATGCAGAAAAACCCCGGGACCTAGTCCAGATTGAACACACACTGTATTAAGCCGCTACAGACACTATCCTACTCTAAGCTAACTTCGGACTGGACTGTAGTTGAACCCCAATCAGTCTCCCACTAATCCAAGGTACAGTTGTACTCCCTATGCCTCTGATCCCAGCAGGATACTGCACACTTGATTCCCTTAGCTGATCTCACCCACAACTAAGAGTTGCTACGACCCAAAATCGCAGGCTTTGACAATTAACAAATCTGTCTCACACAGACAAGTCTATCAAAGGATCAATCTGTCTCCCACAGAAAAACCCTAAAGTTTTTGTTCCGTCTTTTGATAATAATCAAGGTGAACAGGAACCAATTGATAATCCGGTCTTATATTCCTGAAGAACAGCCTAGATAAATCAATCACCTCACAACAATCTTAATCGTATGGTAGCGAAACAAGATGTTGCGGAGTCACAAATAATGAGACAAAGATGTTTGTGACTACTTTTTATATCTTGCCTATCGGAGATGTTAATCTCAATCCAATCAATCTGATTGTACTCGTACGATAGAAGATGCGAGATAAGATCACACAACTACGATAAAAGTAGTATCGGTCTGGCTTCACAATCCCAATGAAGTCTTTAAGTCGTTAACCAGGTTTTAGAAGAAGAAAACCAAATGTTAAAGGAGAAACGACTCTAGCACGCAAACTAGTATCACACGTGAAGTGTGGGGATTAGTTTTGCAGAGTTGCTAGATGTCCTCTTATATAGTCTTTCAAATCAGGGTTTCGCCTTGGTCACAAAGCAAACAATATCCACTGTTAGATGAAAACCTGATTTATATTCAAGCTAATATTTCTCAACCGTTAGATCGAAGACTTAGCTTGTTATACACAAATGAAATGCACACTTCTAGGTTTGTTAACCGTACCCAAACGTGTACATTGTTGGTTCAACAATAGTTAACCAAAAGGTTAGCCATATGAGCATTTCATAACAACCATATTCTTCTTCACCATAACTAGTTCAAATGACTCAATTGAACTAGTTAGAGAGTTGTTCAATTGCAAGGAAATCTTATGTACTACACAAGACACAATTGAAGCGAAGATGATTTGATTCACTCGAATCGGTTCATGAACTTTATAGCCACGGTTTGCAAATTGCATTCCTTAGTCTTTATAAGTTTAAGTTCAGAAATCATCTTCAGATATATAACCTTCTCAAGTTCGCATACTAGGTTCGCGGACTTAAGCAACCGGGAAGAGTTTACAAACTCCAGCAGAAAATCTCGGCAAAGACTTTCCGCCGGTTCGCAGACTGGTACTCACGTAAAAATTTTGTCAATTCCAGCAGAATTTCTCGGGATGAGAAGTTCGGCAGTTCGCGAACTGAGTTCGCGGACTTGGAAACAAGCCATTCTTCCGGTTTTTCTTGATCAACAAAGTTCGCAAACTTTGGTTCAAGGAATAGGATTTATGCACATATGTGTTTCCACAACAATACTTATGTCCATCATTGGTTATGTAATCTAAACTCTCATTCCAACCATTGAAACATTCTTAGAGGACGTTATATAGTTGTTACACCATTTCTCGTCAAAGCAATTTTCAAAGTGATTGAAACATATCATGACTTTCGTCACTAGGTAAAGATAAACATGGTCGAAGCGAAACGCTTACCAACACATATTTCGAGATATATATAGGCGAGGTATACTCGGCTCGAAATACCAAATGTGTATAATCTAAGTCTGTATATAGCATACGACTTTTTGTCTCAAGAAGTAGGAGATAGAGTAGATAGACTTTTGAGTGACAGATAAGTTCAAGTCTTCACATACCTTTTTGTCGAGAAGTTCCACCGGTACCTTGAGTAGTTCTTCTTCTTGTATGATGAATCTCCATGAAGTCCTTGAGCTCAACTACACTTTCTATCCTAGTCCGAGACTTAGCTATAGTAGACTAGAAATCAATACTTATAGTTTTGATAACTAACATTGAAAAACATGCTTGAGATAGCAACGCATGCGAGTTCGACTGATCAATGCTCTAACAACGGGGATCTTTAGACTGTTGTTAGTTTCAAAGACGATCTTATGATAATCCATTGTTAACAGACTCCATTCTGTGCGCGATTGATCACAAGAGATTCAAGTGATTGTGTGCAGGTTTATATTGAAGATCTAAGAAGATTTGAAGACGAAGAATATATTGAAGATTTCTGATTTGTGAGTTCATAATCTTTGGTGTGCACAATACTTGCTTCGGTAAAAGAGGATCCAATTAATAATCGGTTTATCCTTGTGGTAATTTGGATTGATTAATTGAGTAGATCGGCATCAACACAATTCTTTGGATTAAGAGTGTTGTTGGCTTAATCTTAAACGATTACTTCGGTAATTGAACATAAGATAGATCTAAGGACCTGACGAAGGAGTTTATGTTAAGATAAACGAAAGAGCCTTTGTCCGACTCATATCACTTGGTTAAATAGAGTTGATACCAAACAGATTTGTTGTTCCTTTACTGTTTGGAATACGAACCAAAGGAATTGATCCAAGTACGTGACTTATTTATAAGTTGGAGGCGTGGAAATACAGACGGAACTAGGTGAACTATAGGTTTAGTTGCTTGGTCTCAACTATACGATGTTGGTGTAATTTTGTGTAGCGGATTAGTCCTGAGAGTATTCAATTCTGGACAGGGTCCCGGGGTTTTTCTGCATTTGCGTTTTCCTCGTTAACAAAATCTTGTTGTGTCATTTACTTTATATTTCCGCATTATTATTGTTTTATTATATTTTAAGTAAATTACACAAACGTTAATTCCTATTTACTTGATAAGCAATCCTATTGTGTTTGGTTAAGTCCGAACCTTTGTATCAAGTAAACATACTTCGTTGTTGTATTTTCTCGATCTCGTATCCATAGACGAATACACGAAGTGTGAACCGATTAGTTGTATTGTCTCGACTCAGTCCATAGACAATCACTTTCGAAGAAAGGACTTATAGGTAGGAAAAGTTTTAGCTTGAGGTATATTTGGGTACCCTCGCCTTTTCATTAAGAATCTTTTAATTAAGGTAATTAAATTCATTGTTAAGAAAATAAGAATTAGTAATTTGTATTTACTAATTAGAGATTTCTTGAGAGATTTCGATCATTATTTTTGGACAGAGCATTTCCAGGAATTATGGAAACCGAATTTGTGCTTTAATGAATATCTTGAGAATATTTTCGGTTTTGGAAATTCCTTGGTGTTCAAACTTCCTTGTCTATAAATACTTGACGTTTGCCTTTCTAGAAAACTAATCCTTCGTAACAACAAACTTCCTCTTTGTTTTTGTTACTGGTGTAGCCGCCTATTCCGAGAAAAGAGTAACCTAATTAGGCGAAATCTCATACGACCGCTCAATTTAAAGTTTTATTTGGGATTGAGAAGCTCTGGCGTGTACCATTGGTGGGAAACTAGATAATTGCGTTTTATCTTTTGTTTTCGATTGATTTGATTGACTAACGGTGGTTGAAATCTGATTGCACCTGGTTTGTTTATGCTTCAGAATCTTCTCTTCTGGTATAAGATTCACTCAAACTAGTTCAGAGTTTCGACAAGGATCTTTAGACTGTTGTTAGTTCTAAACACGATATTATGATAATCAATTGTTAACAGACTCCGTTCTGTGCGTGATTGATGATAGGCACATTTTTGTGTCTTATATAATCTCAATTGTATATATTATTAGTGCTCGATTCTATATTTATTATGGCTTTTTATGTCCTTGTAGGTATTTTTGGAGAAATAAGCTTTTGCGGCGAAATTGGCTAAAAAAAAATGGTTTTGCGCTCGTGGGAGAAAATTACTATACGGACTCTCAATTTGGATAAGGGGTACTCAATTACTAAGGGGCGGCCACTTTCTATTTACACCCTGAGACACCCAAGTGCTAAAGGCACCCAGCAGTTGGTTAGGGGGACTCCACCTTCTTCACGTTTTAAAGAGAAAAATGGCGGGAAATCAAGCTGGTTTGCTGCGGTGAATACTGGACGAGTTCTGTTGGATTCTCTTCATGGATACGAGTTGGATTGGGCCTGTTGAGATAAAACAGGGTTGAGAGGTGTTTACAAATCGTAAGAAAAAGGAAGTCAACCTATTTTCCTCAACTAAACAGCGTACATAGAATATCATGGGTATGATCTATATTAGGAAGTTATGTAAAGCTAGGGATATATTGACGGCTAAGATTCAGCCTTCCGAGTTCGAATATGTTTCGGATACTTTCAGCAATTACAAAGACGCGTAGAGAAGTGAAGAAAAGGAAAGTTACGTCACTTTGAGCTAAAACAGGGAAGGAATAATACTCGGTTGTTGTTTTTAGGGAATTACGTGGAGTAGATGATGAAGAATATCTCCATGAAGATTCAGATATGTTAATTAGAAGAGTTTGAAAGGAAACAAAGGCGTGCAAAAGGAAACATGGAGAATAAAATCTCCGGTGACTTGCAGAGAAGAAAAGGGAGTTATTACAAAGATATTCTCGGGATTTACGTGTCCTGTTGTGTATATAAGGTGCTTGGGTATCACAGTAGAGGGGGTCGAGAGTTTGGGGTCGATTGGGAGACCACAGGGAGGTTGCAGAGGCGAAGAGAAGAAATGCAGGAAAGTTTCCTGCTGCTATTGAAGAAGAAGGAGAAGACGAAGAACAGACGTCCCAGGACCGTCGTTCTTCAACAGTGTCAACAGCAACAGCTAAGTATCATTGTTTTACAGCAGTACACTTCTATCGTTGATTTTTGGACGCCTTTTGTGGATCGTAGATTCACTGTTTTATACTTTTTCACTCTTTTAATCAAATTTTGAGCATCAATTATGTATTTTGAGAACATGATTAATATGACGTGTTAAACCCTAAGCACTGGGACGACGGAGGAGGGCGTGTTTCATCCATGTGGTAATTTAAATTAATTCTTTATTTACTTTTTGCACCAATTTTAATTGAATTAAGATTTTAATTAATTATTTGTGATTTTATTTGATGGAGCATGCTTAGTCTTAGGGATTCTTGATGCGCTATGCTCATAAAATACAAGTAATATTTTATAGAATCTACTTTGGCAAAGAATAGAGTTAATATTTGTTTTGTTTTGAACTATAATCGCCTAGAATTAAATTCTGAACCACTTGAAAATGAAAAATGGCCGAATCTTTAGTCCCAGTTTCTCGCACCAGTGTTAATATTTTTATTGTATATATTTATTTATTTTAAGTTTAAAAAATTATCCTTCACAAGTCCGAGAGTTTGAACCTCATTATTACAACATCATCAAAAATCTATAATCATTTTGGCGCCGCCGACGCGGATTTGTGCTTAGGTAGAATTTTTAGGTTTTTATTATTTTTTATTATTCCATTTGTTCTTTTTACGTCTCTTTGGTTGTGTCTTTGTATTACAGGTTTGAAGTTGGATACTAAATACCTTGGAATCAAAGCTTAAAGCTAAAAGAGAAGGAAAAAAGACAAAGCAAAAAAATAAAGAAAAAAGAGAGAAAAAAAAAGAGAGAATTATTATTTTTATTTTTTTTAGAGACTTTCCATTTTTTTTATTTTTGTAATTATTATTATTATTTTTTGTATTTCTTTTCATTGGACTGGACTTTGGACAATTTATTTTAATTTTAAACCCTACGGAAGGGTTATATAAAAAAAAAAAATTATATATAAACTGTGTGCAGGGAAGGACGACGATTACTATATCGTCTCGGCCCCTCGGGTTCGTACATGACATAGGAGTCGCGGCCCGAGTCGACTTCAACGGTTCATCCCCCGTCTGGTACGGGAGGTAAGCCCATCGAAACACTCGCGAATCTCCTGTAAGCGAGTTACTGTATTCCTTAAGGTGATTCATTGATTGAGGACGAATTTGGACTGTTTTTAAATTCCTAGTAAAGGGCAAGGCCTGGCCAATACAAGATAAGGGTTCGGATTTCATCACCGCTCCCTTCTTGCCCGCCTTAGGAAAACGAAACCTAACGCGAACCCAAGCTTAAAATTTGGAATAGAACGAGACCGATAGGGTAACGATCTTAATAGGAAAGTCGTTCGAAAAATATTGGTTACTCTTTTAGCATACTTCGAAGTTCATGATGGTTTCTGTGAGTTGAATGCGTGATCGCGCCGCCTTGTGATAGCGGTGAGGCCTTGGGTATCAAAGCTCCACTGAGCTTCCCTCGCCTCAATTCAACTTACTTTGACTCGGATTGATTCCAGAGGGGTTTGCTTAAATTGTAACGAATTCCCTTTCGAAGGATTAGAATCTGGTCTAGAAACAATCTAAGTGGAGCCATCATGCTTTTTGTTTGCTAGAAATCAGTAGGTTTGATTTAGTCGAGTCAGCCTTGTTTGTGATTGTGTAGAATTCCCTTGCAATTAAGAATGTCGAACTGGTATGATAGAAGCCAATACAATGAGTATCGACCTGAATTTGAATATGGACATCATCCTTTTTATGACTATGGTGGGAATAGTAGTTGGGAACGCCAACCTTTTCAAGGTTATGGTTCATACCATGGTGAGCCCAATTACTATCGACACGCAAATTGGTCTTACGAGCAAGAAAATCAGGAACACTGTAGTACTGGTTACTCGTTTTTGGAAACTAGTCCTGATTATGATATTTCTGAACCTGTTCCATCTCTAGAAGAGACCCAACAACGGATTGAAAGGACGTATAAACGTTTAGTTGCAATGAATAGTTCAAAAGAAGAGTGTACACGATATTCTGAGATGATAAACGAGAGTGGTAAACGTATAAGTGTTGTGCTCAGTGAATTTCAGGCACGTCTAGAGGCAGAAAATGAACAGTTGGCTAATGCTGCTCGAAATAATCTAAATTTTCCAAAATAGTGTTTCTATTTATACCCTTGATATCAGTAGTGAATATTTGCCTAATTTAGAGGACGAGGCTAGAATAAAAGACACTACTTATTTAGATAAGGTTCAATCATCTTTGTACTATTATGATGATGAGGATAGTAGTAATGAAGAATCTGAAATATGTAGGCATAATGATCAGGAATCTATTAATCCAATTGAGCTTTATAATGATTATATTATTTCTAGTTCAAATCCAAATAATTTTTATGATTATTCACCTATTCAAAAGGACGAGGATTTGATTAAGGATACCACCGTTTTAGACGATGTAGTTTTTCCTTTTGATTACGAAGCCGATAGTGGTTTAGAGGAACGGGTTTATTCCGAAAATGCTATTTTAGAGTCTAGCGACTTAGAAACAATAGTATTAGACGAAGAAAATGAACTCGTAGAGCTATTAAATATGAGTGAGGATGCGTCACTTGAGTATAACCTCGAAGAAGCAATTGACTATTTTCAGGATTCCAATGATCTAGAAATTAAGGAAATTGTAGCTAGTCTATCTAGATATACCCAAAAATCTAAGTTTGGGGGTGATTATCATTCTCCTTGTGCCATACCTTTAGCTCTTACAGAAATCCTTCATTTTGGACTTCATATCTCTGCCTCGACCATTTTACAAGATTACCTTCATACTTGTTTTCCCGAACCTAATGATGTCCAGGAAGAAGTTCAGTCGTTAGAAACCCATCCTATGGTTGATGTGGTTTTCCCGGGCTATGATACCCAGATTGACTTTGTTTTCCCATCAAATAGTTTTCTTCCAAATGTGGGAACATATGAGTTTAAAATGTGTCAATTTTTAAGTTTTGAGACTAAACCTAATTATTTTAGGAGATTAGGGTCGACACATCTGTTTAAGGAAGACTATCACTCTCTGGCTTGTGGCAGTCTCCTTTTGTCATCTCTTTTTGGTTTTGAAGACCCACAGTTATTCCGATTACTGTTATACGGTTCGAGTTGACTAAACCTTTCCTAAGTCTGGCTGAAGACTTTAAACTTAGCACTTCTTGGGAGGTAACCCAATCTCATGCAACCCGGTAATATCCTTCCTTAACTCTTTTACTTCAAATGGTAACAGTTTCTCCTTGTTCATGTTTTTAATTTTATCTTTAGAACATTGAGGACAATGTTAGATTTAAGTTTGGGGGTATTGGGAGAAACTTTTTAGTTGCATAATAAATAAACTCCAGAGCCTAAAAATTTATGCTTATTTAGGATGGCACTAACCAATCTAAGTGGATGGAAGCATTTTGGTTTTAGGAGTTGAGGAACCAATCTGATTAGATGGAAACATCTATAGAGTCTATTCATAAAAGCACAGAGCTCAGGTGTTAGAAATAACATGATAGTTGCACCATATCTCGTTGAGTCCTTTTCATTTCTTTTTTTCATTTTATTTTTTCATTTTAAACTATGTTTCTCTAAGTGATTAGGTGGGGAACACGATTCAAGTTGTTACCACTGCTAGGGTGAATTAGAGTGACTGAGTTACTAAAAAAAAAGACCGGACCAGTTAGACCAATCGGAATAAGTATTACCACTTGGATAGAAATATGCGTGTGTTCTCCCTGTTTCCGTCGCCTAAGCAAGCGTGGAATGCAGGACCCGTGGGAACTATCGTGTAATATGCTGACAAGAAGCATGCGCTTGGATCAAAAAGATCTATTCATGCCGTTAAGTTTTAAAAAAAATGGTTATTGTTCTGTGTAGTCAACTGCTGGTTCCCTTGTATTTGCCAGTTTGTTGATCTAGATTTAAGTTATTGACCACTGGTTCCCTTGTATATGCCAGTTGTGTTGATATTAGTCAGACCGGTATCTCAGTCCATTAGGATAGGTTCATTCTGGCAGTGTCCTTCAGACAGATATGGGAAACGCCGTTCACTTAGTAAACATCAAAACCATCTATGTTTTTCTATATCCATCTTCTTGATCTATCCATGTGATTAGTTTTAACTCCGAATATGATGTCCATAGTGCAACTATCTGACTAGAGCTTTGTCACTTTATATGAATTTTAGTATGCTTGAGTGCAAACTCGTGTACATCAATTGGAATTTCGCATCAGGGTACTTCCTCCTGTAGTCAATAAGTATGCCAACCAAGGAGATTCTTTAGTGCCTTCCAAGGTTCTGCGTAGATAGCTAGGGTCTGGAGTATTAAGGTTTTGTGGGTATATCTCTAGTAAGCCCTCCGGAGACAACACTCCGCCACTAGGGACACCTAGGGGTTTAAAGGCTTATTGCATACGCTAAATGCAATCGACGATGCCTGCGACAGTGAGTTAGGATTTTATTTTCTATTTGATTTGCTCGAGGACTAGCAAATAATAAGTTTGGGGGTATTTGATAGGCACATTTTTGTGTCTTATATAATCTCAATTGTATATATTATTAGTGCTCGATTTTATATTTATTATGGCTTTTTATGTCCCTGTAGGTATTTTTGGAGAAATAAGCTTTTGCAGCGAAATTGGCTAAAAAAAATGGTTTTTGCGCTCGTGGGAGAAAATTACTATACGGACTCTCAATTTGGATAAGGGGTACTCAATTACTAAGGGGAAGCCACTTGCTATTTACACCCTGAGACACCCAAGTGATAAAGGCACCCAGCAGTTGGTTAGGGGGACTCCACCTTCTTCACGTTTTAAAGAGAAAAATGGCGGGAAATCAAGCTGGTTTGCTGCGGTGAATACTGGACGAGTTCTGTTGGATTCTCTTCATGGATACGAGTTGGATTGGGCCTGTTGAGATAAAACAGGGTTGAGAGGTGTTTACAAATCGTAAGAAAAAGGAAGTTAACCTATTTTCCTCAACTAAACAGCGTACATAGAATATCATGGGTATGATCTATATTAGGCAGTTACGTGAAGCTAGGGATATATTGACGGCTAAGATTCAGCCTTCCGAGTTCGGATATGTTTCGAATACTTTCAGCAATCACAAAGACGCGTAGAGAAGTGAAGAAAAGGAAAGTTACGTCACTTTGAGCTAAAACAGGGAAGGAATAATACTCGGTTGTTGTTTTTCGGGAATTACGTGGAGTAGATGATGAAGAATATCTCCATGAAGATTCAGATATGTTAATTAGAAGAGTTTGAAAGGAAACAGAGGCGTGAAAAAGGAAACATGGAGAATAAAATCTCTGGTGACTTGCAGAGAAGAAAAGGGAGTTATTACAAATATATTCTCGGGATTTACGTGTCCTGTTGTGTAAATAAGGTGCTTGGGTATCACAGTAGAGGGGGTCGAGAGTTTGGGGTCGATTGGGAGACCACAGGGAGGTTGCAGAGGCGAAGAGAAGAAATGCAGGAAAGTTTCCTGCTGCTATTGAAGAAGAAGGAGAAGACGAAGAACAGACGTCCTATGACCGTCGTTCTTCAACAGTGTCAACAGCAGCAGCTAAGTATCGTTGTTTTATAGCAGTACACTTCTATCATTGATTTCTGGACGCCTTTTGTGGGTCGTAGATTCACTGTTTTATACTTTTTCACTCTTTTAATCAAATTTTGAGCATCAATTATGTATTTTTAGAACATGATTAATATGACGAGTTAAACCCCAAGCACTGGGACGACGGAGGAGGCCGTGTTTCATCCATGTGGTAATTTAAATTAATTCTTTATTTACTTTTTGCACCAATTTTAATTGAATTAAGATTTCAATTAATTATTTGTGATTTTATTTGATGGAGCATGCTTAGTCTTAGGGATTCTTGATGCGCCATACTCATAAAATACAAGTAATATTTTATAAAATCTACTTTGGAAAAGAATAGAGTTAATATTTGTTTTGTTTTGAACTATAATCGCCTAGAATTAAATTCTGAACCACTTGAAAATGAAAAATGGCCGAATCTTTAGTCCCAGTTTCTCGCACCAGTGTTAATATTTTTATTGTATATATTTATTTATTTTAAGTTTAAAAAATTATCCTTCACAAGTCCGAGAGTTTGAACCTCATTATTACAACATCATCAAAAATCTATAATCAATTGATCACAAGAGATTCAAGTGATTGTGTGCAGGTTTATGTTGAAGATCTAAGAAGATTTGAAGACGAAGAAGATATTGAAGATTTCTGATTTGTGAGTTCATAATCTTTGGTGTGCACAATACTTGTTTCGGTAAAAGAGGATCCAATTAATAATTGGTTTATCCTTGTGGTAGATTGGATTGATTAATTGAGTAGATCGGCATCAACACAATTCTTTGGATTAAGAGTGTTGTTGGCTTAATCTTAAATGATTACTTCGGTAATTGAACATAAGATAGATCTAAGGACCTGACGAAGGAGTTTATGTTAAGATAAATGGAAGAGCCTTTGTCCGGCTCATATCACTTGGTTGAATAGAGTTGATACCAAATAGATTTGTTGTTCCTTTACTGTTTGGAATATGAACCAAAGGAATTGATCCAAGTACATGACTTATTTATAAGTTGGAGGCGTGGGAATACAGGCGGAACTAGGTGAATTATAGGTTTAGTTGCTTGGTCTCAACTATACGATGTTGGTGTAATTTTGTGTAGCGGCTTAATCCTGAGAGTATTCAATTCTGGACAAGGTCCCAGGGTTTTTCTGCATTTGCGATTTCCTCGTTAAAAAAATCTTGACGTGTCATTTACTTTATATTTCCGCATTGTAATTGTTTTATATAATTTAAGTAAATTACACAAACGTTAAATCCTATTTACTTGATAAGCAATCCTATTGTGTTTGGTAAAGTCCGCACCTTTGTATCAAGTAAACATACTTCGTTGTTGTATTGTCTCGATCTCGTATCCATAGACAATCACACGAAGTATGAACCGATTAGTTGTATTGTCTCGACTCATTCCATAGACAATCAATCTTGGAGAATGGACTTATAGGTAGGAAAAGTTTTAGCTTGAGGTATATTTGGGTACCCTCGCCTTTTCATTAAGAATCTTTTAATTAAGGTAATTAACTTCATTTTTAGGAAAATAAGAATTAGTAATGTGCATTTACTAATTAGAGATTTTCTGAGAGATTTCGATCATTATTTTTGGACAGAGCATTTCCAGAAATTATGGAAACCGAATTTGTGCTTTAATGAATATCTTGAGAATATTTTCGGTTTTGGAAATTCCTTGGTGTCCAAACTTCCTTGTCTATAAATACTTGAAGTTTGCCTTTCTAGAAAACTAATCCTTCGTAACAACAGACTTCCTCTTTGTTTTTGTTACTGGTGTAGCCGCCTATTACGAGATGAGAGTAACCTAATTAGGCGAAATTTCTTACGGCCTCTCAGTTTAAAGTCTTATTTGGGATTGAGAAGCTCTAGCGTGTATCGTTGGTGGGAAACTAGATAATTGTGTTTTATCTTTTGTTTTCGATTGATTTGATTGACTAACGGTGGTTGAAATCTGATTGCACCAAGTTTGTTTATGCTTGAGAATCTTCTCTTCTGGTATAAAATTCGTTCAAACTAGTTCAGAGTTTCGACAGGGATCTTTAGACCGTTGTTAGTTCTAAAGACGATCTTGTGATAATCCATTGTTAACAGACTTCGTTCTGTGCGTGATTGATCACAAGAGATTCAAGTGATTGTGTGCAGGTTATTATTGAAGATCTAAGAAGATTTAAAGACGAAGAAGATATTGAGGATTTCTGATTTGTGGGTTCATAATCTTTGGTGTGCACAATACTTGTTTCGGTAAAAGAGGATCCAACTAATAATCGGTTTATCCTTGTGATGGATTGGATTGATTAATTGAGTAGATCGGCATCAACACAATTCTTTGGATTAATAGTGTTGTTGGCTTAATCTTAAACGATTACTTCGGTAATTGAACATAAGATAGATCTAAGGACCTGACGAAGGAGTTTATGTTAAGATAAACAGAAGAGCCTTTGTTCGACTCATATCACTTTGTTGAATAGAGTTGATACCAAACAGATTTGTTGTTCCTTTACTGTTTGGAATACGAACCAAAGGAATTGTTCCAAGTACGTGACTTATTTATAAGTTGGAGGCGTGGGAATACAAACGGAACTAGGTGAACTATAGGTTTAGTTGCTTGGTCTCAACTATACGATGTTGGTGTAATTTTTTTTAGCGGCTTAATCCTGAGAGTATTCAATTCTGGACAAGGTCTCGGGGTTTTTCTGCATTTGCGGTTTCCTCGTTAACAAAATATTGTTGTGTCATTTACTTTATATTTCCGCATTATAATTGTTTTATTATAATTAAAGTAAATCGTACAAACGTTAATTATTATTTACTTGATAAGTGAATCCTACTGTGTTTGGTTAAGTCCGAACCTTTTTATCAAGTAACATACTTCGTTGTAGTATTGTCTCGATCTCGTATCCATAGACGATCACACGAAGTGTGAACCGATTAGTTGTATTGTCTTGACTCAGACCATAGACAATCACTTTCAGAGAAAGGACTTATAGGTAGGAAATTTTTTAGCTTGAGGTATATTTGGGTACCCTCGCCTTTTCAAAAGGTGTAACTGACATTCGGATGTCTAAACCTATTGGATTTAGTACTCACACTGTAAATTCTTCCAGGAAATTCAATTCAATCTGCTCATCGAACGTTCGAACTAATTGTAGCATTAATATAAATCGGTCAAGGAGATTTCAAAAAGGTCCTTCTCAACATAAGGTGAAGGATGATGTTCAAGATGTAAGAAAGGTACCAGTAGGTGAAAATAATGACGGAGATATTAAGGACAACCTTAATTTGATATTTGAAGGATACAAGGATCTTATCAACAAGCTGTCAAAATCCTGCAAACAAACTTCTTCTTGTAAAGATTCAAACGTAGTCTCATATTTTGATGATGGTAAGTTTTATGATACTTTTTCACATCAAAAAGGGTTTCCTCCAAAAATTAGAAGGAAAAGGAGGATTAACCTTGAACAATATTCATTTGATGAGCATAAAGCTCACACTTGTGTTAATTAATCACAAGGGTTGAATTCTTACTCATGAAAATCTTGTTGAGTAAGAATGCTAATAATCAGGTATACTTATTGGTAAAATGCTTTCTGATTAGTTGAGTTATTCTCTTATCGTTCATAGCTAAACTATTGTCTAGAGATAGTTTTTCATAAGTATAGTTTCGTTTCGAGAATCCCTTCGATTGTCTACTTTTTAATTTTGATTTTTTTTTTTTACAATTGAGTTGTGAGCTATGTTTGTGTCCTAAATTTTTTCCTCATGTGAGAATATAAAATTTATTGAGCCAAAAATTGTGAAATAAAAATTTTCACGTAGCAAAATTTTTTTGTGTTGTTTTTACCTTGTAAAGAGGTACTTTACAGTTCTTAAGTTTTTTGGGGGTTCGAATTGTGTTCGTACGGGTACCCAAATATTGCTTGCCAAGAACCATCTCTAAAAATACTAAAAAATTACATTCCCTAAGAAACCATTTAAATACCAATCCTATTGAGTCACGTACGCATATCCTAGGTTATTTTCTTTTTGTCAAGAATGTCATCACCTTCTCGCACTTGTGATTTTGCAAGAGGTTTTCTTGATAAAGGTATTGGTTTCGGGTCCAAATGGAAGAAGAAAAGAACCCTATTAGAAGTTGATGATATCAAATATCAAAAACTTGTTGATTATTCTGATGTCTCATGCTACTATGCTTATACTCATCAAGATGTGGAGAATGATGAGATGGTTTCGGTCGACGTGGTTTATGATTTTATTAAATTCTTTGAGGAAGCGAAACTGCATTTCGTTGATACTGTGTGAAGGGTCTCGATGTTTTACGAATTGAGTTGAAAAGGGTTAACACTGACCTTGCTCTCATGAAGACACATGTTAAAGATCTTCTCAATGAGGATATCTTCTCCGAATAAGCAGTGGATGCTGTCAATCACAAGCTCAAGGGTCTCAAGATCCGTGAGGGTTCCGGAAGTGTTCTTTAACTCCTGTTTGAGTTTGGTTTTTTTGGTTTTTAAGAGTTGTTTTTTATTTTTGTCTAGGAAACATCTTATGAGAATTTATTCTTGTTTTAAGAAGGATAACTAAGATTTGGAATATCAAATATTGTGATTACACATAGCTATTGCCAACAATTTTCACCTTGCAATGTTTTAGATTTATTTATTTAAATTCTAAGTTATTTGGAAGATGATTTTGCAGTATTAATTTTTTTTTTTAGATATTACAAAATTTTTATGGGATATGTGTTTATGTCCGTGAACTATGATTATCTCATATATGTCAAAGGTTAAGTCTATTGTGTCATTATGCAAATATTGATAAAAGATAGAATGAACTTTTGAATAATCTGCAGTATTGATCTTTCCCTGATTCACTTCTATGTGAAAGTACCGTATGGCTCCATAAGTTTTCTTATGTTGAGTGTTTCCGATTAAATTAGTCATTAAGGTTCTCTTGTGATTAATTTGTTCGAGTTTTCTGGATACAAATTCATGTTTCATGTGATTTGTTAATGTCCAAAGACATCTTTCTTTTCTTGTAAGAGTAAGGTCGCTCTTGTTGTTCTTCCGGGAATGACATTTTACGGGGGAGAGTTCTTAATTAAACTTGTGCTTAATTTCCAAATCTTTGTGGGGAGTGCGGTTGTGGAATATTGAAGGAGTTATCTTGTATCTTTATAATCTCCTTAATGAATACACTAGGTCCCGGGGTTTTTCTGCATTTGCGGTTTCCTCGTTAATAAAACTTCTGGTGTTTGTGTTATTTATTTTCCATATTATATTTATTTATACAATTGAAATATCACAGGTTGTGCGTAGTTCGATCAATTGGTAAATCCAACCTCTGGTTGTTGATTGAAATTGATTGACACTTGAACATTGGTCTTTGGTACCGTTCAAGTTGTTTCTCATAATAATCAGGCTCATGGATTTCTATCTGTTTGATTTGCTGATTACATTGAGAAACAGAGATATAACCCTTGGATATATAGTTTCTTGATTGAGTCTAACTGTCTGGTTGATTCTCTTGGAATTATATTGGAGTTAGTCCATACAGATTGCCGAATGAAATATTGAGTGTGGTTGTTAGACCCCCGCTTTTTCAAAAACCAAACTAAATTTCCTTAAAAATGGTCGAAACACTTCATTCATTAATGCCTGAAAGGTAGCAGGTGCATTAGTAAGGCAAAACGACATAATTTTAATTTCAAAATGGTTATGATGAGTACAAAAATCTGTTTTCGGAATATCAAGTACATAAACTCGAAATTGGTGATAGCCAGACCGTAAAACAATCTTAGAAAAGAAAATATACCATTCAATTTGTCAAGTAACTCATTTGTAACATGGATATGAAACTTATCCATAATAATCGGCTCATTGAGATTTCTGTAATCTACTCGGAATCTTCATAAGCAATATTTCATTCTGATAAGGAAGATGGGAGAAGCAAAGGGGCTATTGAAAAGATGAGGGTACCGAAATACACCACAATCTTTTTGTTTCAACCTATAAGTCATCTTACCAAGTGTGATCGTCCATGGAGAAAGTAGAGACAATAAAAAAACTTTGGTATTCACACTTTGTGTGATCGTCTATGGATATAAGATCGAGACAATACGTCAATCAAATTATGTTACTTGATAATAGGTTCGGTAATAACCAAACTCTATAGGATCACTATCAAGTATAAGAGAGTTGACGTATCTGATTCTAGTTGGATCTTAGCCGACCAAAGTTTGTGCACACAATTCACAAGATACGAAAACCAATAATAAATATTCTTCGTCTTCAAATATTCTTTAATCTTCAATAACCTTCATAACACCACTTGAATATCTTGTGATCAATCACGCACAGAACGGAGTCTGTTAACAACGGATTGTCACAAGATGTCTTTTTTTTTTTTGCTGAATCACACAAATTTCATTAAAGAAAAAGAAAGTTACAGATTACAAATATGCAAGAAAGAAAACGAACAAAATAACCCAGCCCAGAACTAAAACTACATTTTGCTAATTAAAGCCCATAAGCCCAACTAACTAAACCTGTAGTAAACAATTTCAGGCATCTCCACTCTTTTCAGCCATATAGGTCTGCCAACACAAACTAGTCTTTCACCTGCAGACAGTCTTTCTCCTCTCTTAGTTGCACTATCAGCAGAAAAATTCACCTCTCTGAAATAGTGATTAAACTTGATAACTGTTAAATGCCTGACTGCATTGGACCATCTGGATTTTACAAACCCATGGAATTTGGTTGCAGGGAAATTGATTTATGACAGTTTTGGAGTCTGACTGGATGATAATCTTCTGAAGCTCCCATTTCACAGCCAATTCAGCAACAACCACAACTGCATAAACTTCTGCAATGTAATTAGTAGTTGAACCCAAGCCTCCGGTGACTGCACCCACTACTTGACATGAATGATTTCCGAAAACAATTCCAAACCCAGTTGCACCTGGATTTCCCAGAGAGGCACCATCATAGCAAAATAAAGTGAAGTCAATTTCAGGAGCAAACCAATAAAAAGGTGTTATGAATTGAATTTTGGACTTTGTTGCACCCAGATTAAAGAAAGATATTAAGTGAAGATCATAAGATTGATCCCATTTATCCCCTGCAAGTCTCATACTACCTTCAAGCACCATCTTCATTATTCTACTTTTGAAAGAGGATATATTTGGTTTAATATTATCAAAAAAAATTATGTTCTTCTGAAACCATAACTCCTTCAAAGTACTACAAGCTGCAATTATCCACACTTGCTGAACTAATGGACTTTTGATACTTTCTCTTTTTCAAATATCCTCAAAAGAAGTAGGAATTGCAAAGTTAAAGATGGCAGCCAACCAGTTCCAAATGTGCAAGCTAAACTCACAATCCCAGAGCAAGTGATGCATACTATCTTCAGCTTTTCCACATATACAGCATTGAGAAACCATATCATAGCCATGGCTAACTCTTTTAACATCATCCATATAAAGTCCATAGAGTAATTTCCAGACATTGCTAGCTGTACTTGGATGAAGATAATCATTCCATAAATATTTGGACCATTTAACTTTCCTCTCTTTTAATCTCATATTCTCCACTGCAGCTGAAATAAGAAAATCACCTGAGATTGAAGCATTCCAAATTAATTCATCATTTCCACCACCAATTGCAGGCATACTAAGAGTAGAAAAAATATCTTTCACATCATCAGGAATAGACCACTTCCTATTCTGAATGAGGTCAATCACCTTCAAATGAACATTATTTTGAACATACTGATTGTCACAAGATGTCTTTAGATCTAACAACAGTTCTAAAGATCATGTCGATAATTCAATCTAGTTTGAGTGAATCTTATTTCAGAAGAGAAGATTCTCAAGAATAAACAAACTAGATGCAATCAAAGTTTCAACAACCGTTAGTCAATCAAATCAATTGAAAACTAATAACACTGCAATTATCTAGTTTCCCACCAACGGTACTCGTAGAGCTTCTTGATCCAACAGAAGTCTTTAAATGAGCAGTCGTAAGAGATTTCACATAATTAGGATACTTTCGTCTCCGAATAGACGGTTCCACCAGAAACAACAAGAAATGAAGTTTGCCTGGCTCTTAGGATAGTTTGTTAGAAATGCAAACTTAGGTATTTATATACCAAGGATGTTTGGACACCAAGGAATTTCCAAAACCGAAAATATTCTCAAGATATGCAGTGAATGGAAAAATTCGGTTTTCATAATTCCAATAAATGCTTGTCCAATATTTCCGAAATCTCTCAATAAAAAATCTCCAATTAGTAAATGCACATCACTAATTTTTATTCTCTAGAGATATGCGTTTAATTGCTGGTAATTAAAGCATATAAACCAAAAACCTTAATTAAAAGATTTTCAATTTATTTTGGCACAGGATCAACTTGAGTACTAAGGAATATCTTTGAACAATAAATGATAAGATTTACTGTTACTGTTCATGTTCAAAGTATGTTGACATCTTTTCACTACAAATCCTTATTTCATATTTACATGGATTTGCATTCTTGGAATTGGTTAACCACACCTCCAAACAAGTTTATAATTGGTTCACCCGTATTCCAAGACTACTATGTGATTGATCAAATACCAAACCACATGCATGGGTTCAATCGGTTCTACCAATCACTAGGGTCGATTATACCTAATTATGGAAATACTTGTGATCGGTCACACCAGTCACTATGATCGGTTCCATATACACATGGTATTACTTGTGATCGGTCACACCAGTTACCAGGACCGGTTACGCCAATTACAAGGATCGATTACACATACTCATGATCGGTCACACCAATTACTAGGATCAGTCACACCAATTACAAGTGTTAGAGCACTGCTCGGTCGAACTCGCAAGCGTCGCTATCTCAAGCTTGTTTTTAGTTGCCAAAACTATAATTCTTGAATTCTACTCTACTTATAGCTAAGTCTCGGACTATGATAATAAGCCACGGCGTTTATCATGCAAAGACGAAGAACTACTCAAGGAACTGGTGGAACTTCATCGACAAAAAGGTATATGGAGACTTGAACTTATCTATCACTCAAAAGTCCATCTACTCTATCTCTTATCTTGAGACAAAGTCGTATTGCTATATAGACTTCGATTATACACATTTGCTATTTCGAGTCGAGTCTATCTCGCTTATCTATTTCTCGAAATATGTGTTGGTAAGATTTCGCTTTGGCCAAGTTCATCTTTACTCGTGACGAAAGTCATGTTGATCATTTCAATTTCTAGAAAATCGCTTTGATGAAAAATAGTTTGTGAATAACAAATATATAACATCCTCTAAAAAAATTTCAATGATTGAAATGAGAGTTTAGAATATATAACCTTGAATTGATATAAACATTGTATGTGAACTCATACTTGTGTAAGTCCAAAATCCTTGAACCAAAGTATGCGTACTTTACTGGTTTAGGATGACTGGAACCAAGTCCGTGTACTGTCGGAAGTTCACATCCCGTGGATTTTGCTGCAGTTTGTGAACCAAAAACAAGCTCAATCCGGGTACTTAAGTATGCGTACCCGTATGCGTACTTAAGTGGGTTATTTTCTAAAAACGGTTTATTCGTGAACTAAGACGTTTATAAATTAAGGAATGCAATCTTTGCAAACCGTGGCTATAATGTTCACGAATCGATTCGAGTGAATCAACATTGTTATTGCTTCGATTGTGTCTTGTATACTTCTATGAGATCTAAGCAATTGAAAAACTCTCTAACTAGATCATTTGAGTCATTTGAACTAGTTATGGTGAAGATGAATAAGGTTGATATGAAAGTGCTCATATGGATAACCATTGGTTAACTATTGTTGAACCAACTAGGTGTACATGTTTAGGTACGGTTACTCAAACCTAAATAAAGTTACATTTGATTTGTGTATAACAAGCTAAGTTGCATCTAATGGTTGAAATATATCAGCTTGAATCTAATCAGGTTTTCATCTAATAGTGAATATTGAATGCTTTGTTACCAAGGTAACTTAGATTGCAAACCTTGATTTGAAATCTATATAAAGGAGAACTCTAGCAACTGGGAAACCTAATCCCCACACCTCCTGTGTGATACTAGTTGTATAAGCTAGAGTCGATTCTCCTTTAACCTTAGGTTTATCTTGTGACCCTATAGGTTAACGACTTGAAGATTTCATTGGGATTGTGAATCCAGACCCAACTATTTTCTCTGTAGTTGCGTGATCTGATCTTGCTGTTTCTATCGTATTTGAGTACAATCGTAAGACTGGCTTGAGATTAATTTATCTGATAGGCAAGATAAAAAAAGTAGTCACAAACACCTTCGTCTCATCGTTTGTGATTCCACAATATCTTGTTTCGCTAGTCGATTAAAATTATTATGAAGTGATTGATATTTTTAGGTTGTCCTTCGGGAATATAAGTTCGGTATATGAATTGGTTCCTGTTCACCTTGATCTATCAAAAGACGGAAAAAAAATCGTAGATATCTCTGTGGGAGACATATTTATCTATTCATATAGACTTTTTTGTGTGAGACAATTTTTTTTATTAAAGTCTTCGACTTTGGGTCGTAGAAACTCTTAGTTGTGGGTGAGATCAACTAAGGGAATCAAGTGCGTAGTATCCTACTGGGATCAGAGACGTAAGGAGAACAACTGTACCTTGGATCAGTGTGAGACTGATTGGGATTCAACTACAGTACAGACCGAAGTTAGTTTGTAGTAGGCTAGTGTCTGTAGCGGCTTAATACAATGTGTGTTCAATCTGGACTAGGTCCCGGGGTTTTTCTGCATTTGCGGTTTCCTCGTTAACAAAACTTCCGGTGACTGTGTTATTTCTTTTCCGCATTATATTTTGTTATATAATTGAAATATCACAGGTTGTGCGTTGAATCGATCAATTGGTAAATCCAACCTTTGGTCATTGATTGAAATTGATTGATCCTTGAACATTGGTCTTTGGTACCGTTCAAGTTATTTCTCTTGTATTCAACCAGGCTCGCAAATTTCTATTTGTTTGAGTGAGGATTGAATCGAGAAATTGAAATATAACTCTTTGATATACTTTTTTATTAAGATTGAGTCTGACTGTCTAGTTGATTCTCTTAAAAGTATATTGGAGTTAGTCCATACAGACTGCTAAGTGAAATACTGGGTGAGGTTGTTGTACCCCCACTTTTTCAACAAGGATAGATCATACCATCATATGGTGATTACTTAGGATCGGTTACACCAATTAATAAAAACCAGTCATACCAAATCATAAGTCAGGCATTGTGATTAGTTATACCAAGATACATAACATAAGTTAAGATCGGATCTACCATCTCACATATATGGTCATCCAAAGATTTGCAATGAATAGCTCGACCAATAAGCCTAATGATTTCCCTTTCGATTCACGAAACAAGTTCATGAATGTACTTCCTTTAAACAAATGTAAAACATTGTTTCCTAGGATGAAGTCTTCACCATAACCCATTCACATAATCATAACAATATATACAAGATTATGTCGATGTCATATCAACGAAGTTCAAAATATAAGTGTTATACTTCTCAGTCTAATTCCCTAATACTATGATCATGTCACATCACTAGAGTATTATACAATATGTATAATATACACAGCTTCGTAGTTATGGTTTCAATATAGCACGACTTGAAAGATACGTTAGGAATGAAACAGTTCAAGTCAGTATTACTAAACTCAAGTTGAAGGATGATGTTGTCATTGTAGTTCGCTACTTCTTCACATTTTTCAGGTCTTCGGAGTAATACTTGTATGTCTCAACATTCATAGACTTTCTAGTCTAAAACTAAACGAAGTTGACTCTAGTATTTAAGCAAGCGACTCTAGATGAGTTTTGATACTAAAATATGACAACCAAACTTGACATACCAACGCTTGGTGAGTTCAACCGAGCTATGCTCTGACAACTATGACTACTTTGTATCAACTTAGCTAAAAGCATTTCCTGTACTAATTTTTCCACTTTAGACTTGTTAATATAATGACATCTATAAGGTCTATGTGATGTTGGCATGCAATTAGGTTTGAAGGAATTTTCTATTCTAAAGCTCTGTTAGGTGGCAATGTAGTTGGTTATGCAAATAGTCCAATTAAGGTGTATATTTAAGGAGGAATACGAGTAATAGAAGTAGTAGTAATGGCAAAAAAAAATATCCAATAAGAGCTGGAGCTTTAATTTCAACAAACTTCTTAAGTGATGGCCCACTAATAAACCAAAATAGGGTATTGAAGAAATTCCTTGGAGAGTTATCTTATTGTCTTCATTTGCTAATGCAATTCTGATCTGAAAAAAGTTGAATCACATGTCTCCAAGCTGTCGTAGACAATCAGTTTCCAACACCATGTCAATCCACCAAGTGGTAAAGCACGTAAGTCAACCGAAAACTGGTAAACTTGCATTCCCCAATGGAGATTCTAACATATACTTTTGCTAATATTATCATCATTATTTATCATTGTAACAACCATGTGACCCGTATGAGATATATGGAGACCAAGTTTATCGGGAATGTTAGATTCAATGAAGTTATGGGTACTACCAGTGTCAATCAAAACCATAATAGGATATTTGTTGAGGTGACCAGATATATGAATAGTATCATGTGCCACATTCCATGTCAAAACATGTAAAAAAAATCATAGTGGTGTCAAGACTAGAGGGAGAATCAGTATGTACTTCTTCAAAAGATATTTCACTATTATCACTGGTCTTTTCTTCAACAATAATTAACACGAGTAATTGTTGACGCATATTTCCAAGTTTATAAAATTCATCACAATTATACATAAGCATTTGTCCCTTCTAACTTTCATCTGCATGGGAATGAGTTTTTTGATGGGTGGTAAGGAAGTGTCGGTTCTAGCGGGTGTAGTAGGGTAAGTAACAATGAGAGTTGTTGATGAGACAATGGTGATTAAGATTTTTGATGGGGTTGTAGTAAATAGGATTCGTTTCAGACTTGTGAAGGAAATGGAATTTTTAGATTTAATAAAATTATATATACAAAAATTTTCACAATGGGTGCGAGAGGTAACCAAGACACTAGATTCCACTATTATGCAAAATTGAATGATAAATATTTCAAAACTCTATTCAATTCTTAAGTCCTCTTTTATCTTTAATTCACTATCAATCATACAGATTCTCAAACATTATTTGTAAACCTTAAGCATAGATTATCAAGAGATTAAACCAAGCATAACCTATCAAACTGAATAACAAATAATTAAGACAACCATTCAAACAATTTAAAACTCTGCAAAAGCAGCGATTAGGTGAATTATATAATTAAATGAAATAGTTACCCATTTATGTTACGTGAATAGCTTCCTCCATTGCCTTGGTTACGAGGGAATTAGCTCATCATAGTATAAATGCTCTCAAAATAATTTATTATGGCTCAAAAATGGTTTACAAATGATGAGAAGAAGAGAAAATGGTGTAAACAGCTAATGTGCGACCCACAGGAAGCGTCACACAAGAACGATAAAAGAGAAGTGCTATTGTCGTTGTGGTTCTAAGACCCACACCTATGACCCACGAAGACTTGTCGTTGTCACTGTTGAAGAACGACGGTTCCTGGACGTCCGTTCTTCATGTTCTTGAGTTGCAGCAGCAGAAAACTTTTCCTGCAACTCGTGATTTCTTCGTTCTCTTGTCTCTGCTAACTCCCCAAACTCTTGACACCCTTCTCCTCAACCCCAGCAACCTATTTATACTCAACAGGTCTATCAAATCTTTGTAATAACTTCAATATAATCCGGCAGTGAAGAGAATATTTCCGATATATTTTTTTTATTCTTCTGACTTGTTACGGGATTTGTTTCCTGGTTTATCTCTTTCACGCGTCTTCTCTGAGCTGTAGAATTTGTTTCCAACCAATACAGTCGCCCCGTGCACGTATCTTCCATCCAAAAATTCCGAGAATAGAATATCTTCCCTGTTTTGAGAATATCTTTCCTGTTTTGCATCCCACGATTATCCAGCCCAAATAACTCGATTCGAACACCCATACCATCCCTGTTAGGCTATAACAGGTCCAACCCAATGAAAACTAGCCCTTGAATCTCCTTATATCACGTCCAAAATTTGCTTCAACAATTACGCAGGTGAAGAACTATTTTTCCCGCCAAAACTCGGTTCAAATGGGGAAGAAACTGGTAGCCCCCTATCCAGAGTAGGGGTGCGAATAGCAGCTGCCTTGGGGGTGACCTGGGTTACCCTTTAGTAATTGAGTTACCCCTTATCCAAAAGCGAGAGTCCGAATAACACTTGTCCTCCAGGTGCCAAAATCAACTTTTCGAGTCGAATTTTCCAAAAATGTTTATTTCCTAAAAATACATAAAAACACAATATTAGTACAAAAATAGAGTTCCAACAATACGGACATTGAGGACAAATTAGACACAAAAATGTGTCTATCAAATGGGTCCATGGAATTTTGCTGATCGGGAGAAAAAAAGGTTTGATAGTAGAAGGTGGTTGAGAAACATATAGAAGCGTGGGATAAAATGGTCTAGAGGTGGATTTCAATATCCTAGGATGGTTATTTACTGAAGCATGCTTCATTCTAGCTAAACAAAATACTCTAAAAGTAGACTTTGGTTTAAACTTTTGCACAGTGGTATAAATTTATTTCTTTAAGACGCTTATAAAACTGAGTGTATAAAGACTCTTAGGAAGATTTGGGTTAAAGGCATCCATAAAACTCTTAAAGTGATCAAACTGGTCATAATACTCTTCAAACATTAGTTGTTTGTGAAATTTTGTTAAAGCTACCAACATAATTTGTTAGAGCATTGCTCGGTCGAACTCGCATGCGTTGCTATCTCAAGCATGTTTGTCAATGTTAGTGATTAAAACTATAAGTCTTGATTTCTAGTCTACTATGGCTAAGTCTCGGACTAGGATATAAAGTGTAGTTGAGCTCAAGGACTTCATGGCGATTCATCATACAAGAAGAAGAACTACTCAAGGAACCGGTGGAACTTCTCGGCAAAAATGTATGTGAAGACTTGAACTTATATGTCACTCAAAAGTCTATCTACTCTATCTCCTACTTCTTAAAACAAAAAGTCATATGCTATATATAGACTAAGATTATACATATTTGGTATTCGATCCGAGTATACCTCGCCTATCTATATCTCGAAATATGTGTTGGTAAGCGTTTCGCTTCGATCATGTTTATCTATACCTCACCTATCTATACCTAGTGACAAAAGTCATGATATGTTTCAATCACTTTGAAAATTGTTTTGATGAGAAATGGTGTAACAACTATATAACGTCCTCTAAGAATGTTTGAATGGTTGGAATGAGAGTTTAGATTACGTAACCAATGATGGACATAAGTATTGTTGTGGAAACATATATGTGCACAAGTCCTATCCATTGAACCAAAGTTTGCGAACTTTGTTGATCAAGAGAAACCGGAAGAATGGCTTGTTGCCAAGTCCGCGAACTCAGTCCGCGAACTGCCGAACTTCTCATCTTGAGAAATTCTGCTGGAGTTGACAAACTTGTTGCGTGAGCACCAGTCCGCGAACCCAGTCCGCGAACTTAGTCTGCGAACCTAGTGTGGGAACTTAAGAAGGTTATATATATCTGAAGATGATTTCTGAACTTAAACTTATAAAAGACTAAGGAATGCAGTTTGCAAACCGTGGCTATAAAAGTTCATGAACCGATTCAAGTGAATCAAATCATCTTTGCTTCAATTGTGCCTTGTTTAGTACATAATATTTCCTTGCAATTGAACAACTCTCTAACTAGTTCATTTGAAGTCATTTGAACTAGTTATGGTGAAGAAGAATATGGTTGGTATGAAATGCTCGTATGGCTAACCTTTTGGTTAATTATTGTTGAACCAACAAATGTACACGTTTGGGTACGGTTAACAAGCCTAGAAGCGTGCATTTCGTTTGTGTATAACAAGCTAAGTTTTCGATCTAACGGTTGAGAAATATTAGCTTGAATCTAAATCAGGTTTTCATGTAACGGTGGATATTGTTTGCTTTATGACCAAGGCGAAACCCTGATTCGAAAGACTATATAAGGGGACATATACTATTGTGCAAAACTAATCCCCACCATTTCACGTGTGATACTAGTTTGCGTGCTAGAGTCGTTTGTCCTTTAACCTTTGGTTTTCTTCTTCTAAAACCAGGTTAACGACTTAAAGACTTCATTGGGATTGTGAAGCCAGACTGATACTACTTTTATCGTAGTTGTGTGATCTGATCTTGCATCTTATATCGTACGAGTACAATCAGATTGATTGTCTTGAGATTAATATCTCCGATAGGCAAGATATAAAAAGTAGTCACAAACATTTTCGTCCCATTGTTTGTGATTCCGCAACATCTTGTTTCGCTACCATACGATTAAGATTGTTGTGAGGTGATTGATTTATCTAGGCTGTTCTTCGGGAATATAAGACCGGATTATCAGTTGGTTCCTGTTCACCTTGATTATTATTAAAAGACGGAACAAAAACTTTAGGGCTTTTCTGTGGGAGACAGATTGATCCTTTGATAGACTTGTCCGTGTGAGACAGATTTTTTAATTGTCAAAGCTTGCGATTTTGGGTCGTAGCAACTCTTAGTTGTGGGTGAGATCAACTAAGGGAATCAAGTGCGCAATATCCTGCTGGGATCAGAGGCGTAGGGAGCACAACTGTACCTTGGATCAGTGGGAGACTGATTGGGGTTCAACTACAGTCCAGTCCGAAGTTAGCTTGGAGTAGGCTAGTGCCTGTAGCGGCTTAATACGGTGTGTGTTCAATCTGGACTAGGTCCCGTGGGTTTTCTGCATTTGAGGTTTCCTCGTTAACAAAATTTCTGGTGTCCGTGTTATTTCAGTTTCCGCATTATATTGTTTTATCTTTATAATTAAAATAATACAGGTTGTGCGTTATATAATCAATTAGAGTAATCCAACCTTTGGTTATTGATTGTCATTGATTGATCCTTGGATATTGGTCTTTGGTACCATCCAAGTTATTCCTTGTGTTTGATCAAAGACTCACTGATTTATATTAGCTCAAGTAAATCAAAACAAGAGAGAGATATTAACTTCTTGAGATATTTTTACCTAGATTGAGTCTGATTGTCTAGTTGATTCTCTAGAAAGTATTTAGGAGTTAGTCCATACAGATTGCTAAGCGAAATATTGGGTGGTGTTGTTAGATCCCTGCTTTTTCAATTGGTATGAGAGCAGGCAAACACGTTTAAGACCTTACAAGTCTGTGTTTATAGTGATATGACTCTATGGATAGAGGTATTATCTCTATTAAAGTACCACAAGTCTTTGATGGCTCTAATTACTTGTGGTGGAAAATTGATATGCGAGGTTTTTTTTCAAGCGCGTGATTTTCAATCATGGGTATATGTTGTTAATGGCTATGATGCTCCCGTCGTGGCAGTTGGAGATATAAACGTTCCCAAGAATATTGGTGAATATAGTACTGCCGAGCTACTTGCTGCAAAGAAAAACTCCAATGGTTTGAATGTCATCATACATGCCATTACCCCACACCTTCAGCACCATGTGTCAAATTGCACTAGGTCTAAAGATGCTTGGGTTATCTTAGAAAACGTATTCGAAGGAAATACCAGTGAAAAGGAAGCCAGACTTGAAAATCTGAATTCCAAATGGAAAAAAATCTTCGTATGGCAGATAATGAATCGATTGATGATTTTTACCACAAAGTGTCTGAAATTGTTAATGCATCATTTGCATTGGGTAAGACCATTTCTGAAAAGGACATTATGATGAAAATCCTCGGATCCCTGCTATCAAGATACGATTCTAAGAAGCATGCCATCATTGAGGGAAATAACCCTGATACACTTTCCAAGACTTCACTAATTGGAAAGTTAAGAATTCTTGAACAAGAGACAGGAAAAACGTTCGCGCTTAACGCTGTGAACAAACTTGAGATGTCTTCCTCTCACTTGTCCTGGGCTGATGAATGTGATCATTCACTACTAGTCAAAGAGGTCAAGAATCTAATAAAAAGGAAGAATAGATTTGCAGGTTTTTCATCTTCTCCGGTTGCTGAAAATAATTCAACAGAAGACAATACTTCTCTATATAACTCAGATGAGTCTAACTGGTGCAATGGATTTACTGCCCTTACTTCAGATTCTCTTTAAACTTCAAATTCTGACTCGGAACTTGAATTTGACACTGAGCTGGTTGATCTCCTGAATAAAGAGATTCTTCAAGAGAACCTTCGTCTTAAAGCCTCCTTGAGGAATGTTAAATCATCACTCCAGATGAAAAATATTGAGATAGAGTATTTTCATATTAAATTCGTCAAAACCATGTCTCTAAAGGAATAAGAGATTAATTCTCTCAGAGATGACCTGCAAAGGCTGTCTGGAAGCTCTGACAAAATTGCAGCAATGTTGTTTGGTCAGAGATCCTTTGGGAAGCAAAACAACAAAACTGATGGATTCTGCAAATCAGGAAGCAATGGTTGGGTATTGTGTCAAACAGGAAAAATTACATGGAGATGAAACATCTACATTGATCTGCTCCTTCTGTGGACATTCAAGGCATGATAAAGATACCTGTTGGAGATTCAAGAAAAACAACAAAAGAGTCACCAAACATCAAAAGAACATGCAAAGAGTGAGTTTGGATAAAGATAAGCGAGGTAAATATTCCAGAAGAAGTAAGAAATCTGTTAGCACAACCAACAGTGACAAGCCACGAAAAAACAAGGTAAGTGGGCATTTGGCCCATCCGGTCACCAACTGAATGGTGACGTTTGCCTTCTCATCTGTAACTTGGGAAAGATGAGAAGTGTCTGAGAAGTGGCTCAAGTCAACGTTCGTGAATTTCAATTTGTGTAGGTAATCTTATTTTTAGATTCTTGGAAGACTATGTCAAAATGGTCTAGGGTTTGACACTTATAAATCTCCTTTTATTGTTTGTTTTCTCCTTCTTTCAGTTACGTTCTCATGGCTCCTGTAAGTAGAGGTACTACCAAAAGAGATGCAGTAAAAGCAGTCAATGTACATCTGTGCAAAGGAATCACTTCCTCGAGAATGATAAAGAAGAAGTCAACAATTAATGGAGAAGGTTCTTCCTCTAACTGTCTCTTTTCTGTTTGTCGTGCTAGAGACATGGTGAAAGTTTTCATCAACAAGCGAAATGATTTAAATCTCAAATCATTTCCTCTTTGGAAGAGATAACTCACTATGAACAAAGTTTGTCTCTGACCAAGAATACCCTGCGTGATCTAAAAAGAGAACTTAGTGAGTTAACTGATATTTCTGAAGATCTGGAGGAATTGAGCGATCCCATAATCAATGGGTTTTTCAATAATAAAAAGGAATTTTATGTAGTTGTTCTGAGAAAGATCTACAATGCCTAGTAAGTCTTCTTTTTGATTTAGTTGGAAGAATAACTAGTGCTCGAATATCAATGATTGTGACTACGCATAGCTATTATTTTCATCTTCTTGTTCTTTTTTAAGTTTATTGGTTTAAATTCTAAAAATATTTGGAGGATGATGGTTTACAGTATTTAATCTTTATGATTTGTTATATTGCAATTTGTTATGGGATATTGGTGTTTACGTCCGTGAACTATGCTGTCCCATATTTTGTCAAAAGTAAAGTCGTTCATGATCGGTATTCATGTATTGATTTAAGGATGAATAGACTTTTGACATATACAAAAGTTAAGCCTATATTGTCAATTATTCGATGGAAGATAGGTTAAAATCTTTTGTGTTCAAGGATTATGTCTATTAAATATAGTTATGCAAATAGTGACGGAAGATAAAATGAATCCTTGTGTATTCCACAGTATTGATCTTCACTGATCCATATTTTATGTAATACTGTGAGGCTCCGTAATGTGTCTTATGTTGAGCACGATACAACCAAGTTGATTAATTTTTTATTAGCTTTGTTGGTTGTTCCATAAGATACTTTATGTTGAGCATTCTTGAACTAAATTAATCATCTTGTTTGGTTATTTAGTTATTGCTCCATAAGTCTTTTTATGTCGAGCAAAACAAATGACAATTAAATTGATTACTTTTGTAATTAGTTTGGTTGTGTATTCCAATTAGATTAATTATGGGTTCTCTTGTAATTAATCTAGTTGAGTATTTTCATACTCCGTAAGATTCCTCTTATGTTGAGTATATGAACAACTATCCTATTCATTTTCTAATGGTTATGTTTAGTCGTATGCTCCGTAAGTTCTCTTATGTCGAGCATAATCAATTAAGTTGATCACATTTGTGTTTAATTTGATTGTGTATTCCGATTAAATTAATCATGGGTTTACTTGTGATTAATTGGATTGAGTTTTTGGATATAGAAAATCATTCTCATGGTTTTTGGTGTCCAATCAAAATCCTTATTTTCTTTTGAAATTAAGGTCGCTCTTGTTGTTCCCTTGGGAATGACATCTAATGGGGGAGAGTTCTTTTGAACTTGTGCTTAATGGTCATATCTTGAGGGGTGTGCGGTTGTGGAATTTTAAAGGGGTTATCTTGTATCTTTAAACTCCTTGATGAATGCTATTAGCTTCGGCTATATGATTGCATCTAAATTGGATGGTATGTATTTTCTTTTAGTCATGAAATGTCTCTTACGGAAATTTCATTATGATCCCGTTCTTGTACCTTTGCCAATTTCATTGACAAAAAGGGGGAGAATTAATATGTAGTTCACACTACAAATACATATGGTTTTCGGATCATTGTGTAAGGGGGAGTGGTTTCCATGTGAGATGGACTATTGACCAAAGGGGAGTGATACATATCACCATAGTATTATTTTTGAAGTTGTGATACAATTGGACTTTGACACTGTGTAATAATACTATGACACTGTATAACAATGATCGAGACCGATGCTTTCTCGTTGTTATAGCTACGGATCTTCAACAACGGTGATGCTAAACTTACAACCTTTGGGATCATTGGAGTACTTGGAAGTGACGAAGATTTCGAGGAATGTTGAAGATTAGACATGTGGAATAGGAGCTACTAAAGTTTCTTTATCTTTTTTGTATTCCATATGTATTGATATTTTTGTCACTAAAATTGACAAAGGGGGAGATTGTTAGAGCATTGCTCGGTCGAACTCGCATATGTTGCTATCTCAAGCATGTTTGTCAATGTTAGTGATCAAAACTATAAGTCTTGATTTCTAGTCTACTATAGCTAAGTCTCGGACTAGGATATAAAGTGTAGTTGAGCTCAAGGACCTCATGGCGATTCACAATACAAGAAGAAGAACTACTCAAGGAACCGGTGGAACTTCTCGACAAAAAGGTATGTGAAGACTTGAATTTATCTGTCACTCAAAAGTCTATTTACTCTATCTTCTACTTCTTGAGACAAAAAGTCGTATGCTATATATATACTTAGATTATACACATTTGGTATTTCGAGCCGAGTATACCTCGCCTATCTATATCTCGAAATATGTTTATCTTTACCTAGTAACGAAAGTCATGATATGTTTCGATCACTTTGAAAATTGCTTTGACGAGAAATGGTGTAACAACTATATAACGTCCTCTAAGAATGTTTCAATGGTTGGAATGAGAGTTTAGATTACATAACCAATGATGGACATAAGTATTGTTGTGGAAACACATATGTGCATAAGTCATATCCCTTGAACCAAAGTTTGCAAACTTTGTTGATCAAGAGAAACCGGAAGAATGGCTTGTTTCCAAGTCCGCGAACTTCTTATCCCGAAAAATTCTGCTGGAGTTGACAAACTTGTTGCATGATTACCAGTCCGCGAACCGGCGAAAAATCTTTGCCAAGATTTTCTGCTGGAGTTTGTAAACTCTGCCCGGTTGCTTAAGTTCGCGAACCTAGTGTGCGAACTTAAGAAGGTTATGTATCTGAAGATGATTTCTGAACGTAAACTTATAAAGACTAAGGAATGCAGTTTGAAAACCGTGGCTATAAAAGTTCATGAACCGATTCAAGTGAATCAAATCATCTTTGCTTCAATTGTGTCTTGTATAGTACATAAGATTTCCTTGCAATTGAACAACTCTCTAACTAGTTCATTTGAAGTCATTTGAACTAATTATGGTGAAGAAGAATATGGTTGGTATGAAATGCTCATATGTCTAAACTTTTGGTTAAGTATTGTTGAACCAACAAATGTACACGTTTGGGTACGGTAAACAAACCTAGAAGCGTGCATTTCGTTTGTGTATAACAAGAAAAGTTTTCGATCTAGCGGTTGATAAATATTAGCTTGAATCTAAATCAGGTTTTCATCTAACGGTGGATATTGTTTGCTTTGTGACCAAGGCGAAACCCTGATTTGAAAGACTATATAAGGGGACATCTACTACTGTGCAAAACTAATCCCCACACTTCACGAGTGATACTAGTTTGCGTGCTAGAGACGTTTGTCCTTTAACCTTTGGTTTTCTTCTTCTAAAACCAGGTTAACGACTTAAAGACTTCATTGGGATTGTGAAGCCACACCGATAGTACTTTTATCGTAGTTGTGTGATCTGATCTTGCATCTTCTATCGTACGAGTACAATCATATTGATTGGCTTGAGATTAATATCTCCAATAGGCAAGATATAAAAAGTATTCACAAACATATTCCTCTCATTGTTTGTGATTCCGCAACATCTTGTTTCGCTACCATATATCTAGGCTGTTCTTCGGGAATATAAGACCGCATTATCAGTTGGTTCCTGTTCACCTTAATTATTATCAAAAGACGGAATAAAAACTTTAGGGTTTTTCTGTGGGAGACAGATTGATCCTTTGATAGACTTGTCTGTGTGAGACAGATTTATTTATTGTCAAAGCCTGTGATTTTTGGTCGTAGCAACTCTTAGTTGTGGGTGAGATCAGCTAAGGGAATCAAGTGCGCAGTATCCTGCTGGGATCAGAGGCGCAGGGAGTACAACTGTACCTTGGATCAGTGGGAGACTGATTGGGGTTCAACCACAGTCTAGTCCGAAGTTAGCTTGGAGTAGGCTAGTTTCTATAGCGGCTTAATACATTGTGTGTTCAATATGGACTAGGTCCCGGGGGTTTTCTGCATTTGCGGTTTCCTCGTTAACAAAATTTCTGGTGTCTGTGTTATTTCAGTTTCCGCATTATATTGTTTTATCTTTATAATTGAAATAATACAGGTTGTGCGTTAGATCATCAATTAGAGTAATCCAACCTTTGGTTGTTGATTGTCATTGGTTGATCCTTGGATATTGGTCTTTGGTACCATCCAAGTTATTCCTTGTGTTTGATTAAAGACTCGCTGATTTCTATTATCTCGAGTAAATCAAAACAAGAGAGAGATATTAACTCTTTGAGATACTTTTACCTAGATTGAGTCTGACTGTCTAGTTGATTCTCTAGAAATTATTTCGGAGTTAGTCCATACAGAATGCTAAGCGAAATATTGGGTGGTTTTGTTAGACCCCCTCTTTTTCATAATTATCATTAGAAACATCTTCAAATCGAGCATATAAATCCTGAACAAAAGTATCCCATGAAATAAACTGTTTACCTTGGTTATACTTGAGAAACTACGGATCTACCTTAGAATCAAAGTGAACCGCATCCATATCAACTCGTCACTAGATAGGAAACTTATGAAGGTAAAAGAATCGCTTACACTTAAGAACCCAACCACGAGGATCGGTATCATCAAATATCGAAAAATCCACTTTAGGAGAACGAGAAAACTTACCTGGTTCTTTATGAGACATACCCTTGATAAGATAATGAAGCCCACTGAAGTAATTTTTTGGATTGGTGTGAGAATAGGGAACTGAACCCGGATCTGCTTGATTATTTGATGATGATTGCATTTGTGGACTGAACTAAAACACCTTACAAAGTCCAGCAACATTAGAACTCAATTGGTTAAAATTAGAATCAAATTTAGTAAAAAAAACATCATCTCATTCAAAGACTCTTTGTGTTGCTGAATAATGGAGTGGGGTTTATCAGGGATAGACATGATACAATGTTAGAGCATTGCTCGGTTGAACCCATCCAAGCGTTGGTATGTCAAGTTTGGTTGTCATATTTTAGTGAATCAAAACTCATGTTAAGAGTCCCTTGATTATGTACTGGACTCAACTTCGTATAGGTTAGCTTGAAAGTATTAGGATATGAGACATTACAAGTATTGCGAAGACTTAAAGATGTGAAGAAGCAAGGAGCTACAATGACAACAATCATCCTTCCACTTGAGGTTAGTGATATTTGACTTAAACTGTTTCATTCCCTAACGTATCTTTCAAGTCATGCATATTGAAAACATAACTGCGAAGCATATTTGAACTCTAGATAGACATAGTATTAAGGAATACAATACGAGGTTAATTGCTTAACCATTAAACTTTGTAGGTAAGACATCGCCATAATCATTTGAATGCTATTGTGATTATGTATGGGTATGAGGTGAGGATTTCATCCTAGGGAACAATGTTTACATGTGTTCTAAGAAAGTAAGTTCATAAACTTGTTTGTGAACCGAAAAGGAAATTGCCAGGTGTTATTGGTTTTGTTATTCATTGCATATCTTATGAATAACCAATATGTGTGATTGAGTATAACCGCTCACAACTTGTTTGTGTTCTTGGTAGAACTATTCACAAAGGCCCGACTTATGTATTGGTATGACTTTTATTAGTGAAACTGATCTTAAGTAATCACCTGAGATGGTATGATCGTGTTTGTGTTATGTCTGACCAAATTTGGGAAAGGGGAACCGATCCTAGTAAGAGGTGCAGTACATCACAAAGGGGAACCGATCCTTGTATGAGGTGCAACAAGGTTTATAGCAGAAAGGGGAACCGATCCTATGGACATGTGCAACACGTTTTTAGGAAAAGGGGAACTGATCCTATGGACATGTGCAACACATATAAGTTAGATACCATATATATGTGGGGAACCGATCCTAGTACCTAGTCAACCGAATTTTTGGAAAGCTAGTGTGACTATGCACAATACTCACATGGAGGTAGAACCGAAACTTGTTTTGGTAGAACCGTTAAACCCATGATTGTGATTAAATGTTTGTTTGATCAATCACATAGTTCATGAAAGTCAGATGAACCAATTCTAAACTTGTTTGGAAGTGTGGCAAATCGGTTTCAAGGTTGTAAGTGTGAAAGAGAACTTACAAAGTAAGGATGTCGACATACTTTGAACACGTGCTGTGAATGTTTATTTCTTTAATTGTTCAAAGTTAGTCCTTAATAGCTAAAGGAAGAAAATCCCAGGATCGAAACATAAGTAAGTTAAGAATCTTTTAGTTAAGGTTATTAATTTCATTTTGTAGGGAAATATAAGAATCAGTAATATGCATTTCCTGATTAGATTTTCCGAGAGAAATTTCGATCATTATTTTTGGACAAAGCATTTCCAGGAATTATGAAAACCGAATTTGTGCTTTAATGAATATCTTGAAAATATTTTCGGTTTTGGAAATTCCTTGGTGTCCAAGCTTCCTTGTCTATAAACACTTGAAGTTTGCCTTTCTAGCAAACTAATCCTTCGTAACAACAGACTTCCTCTTTTGTTGTTGTTACTGGTGTAGCCGCCTATTCGGAGAGGAGAGTAACCTAATTAGGCGAAATCTCTTACGACCGCTCAGTTTAAAGTCTTCTTTGGGATTGAGAAGCTCTAGCGTGTTCCGTTGGTGGGAAACTAGATAATTACGGTTTATCTTTTATTTTTGATTGATTTGACTGACTAACGGTGGTTGAAATCTAATTGCACCTAGTTTTTTTATGCTTGAGGATATTCTCTTCTGATATAAGATTCGCTCAAACTAGTTCAGAGTTTCGACAGGGATCTTTAGACTGTTGTTAGTCCTAAAGACGATCTTGTGATAATCCATTTTTAACAGACTCCGTTCTGTGCGTGATTGATCACAAGAGATTCAAGTGATTGTGTGCAGGTTTTTATTGAAGATTTAAGAAGATTTGAAGACAAAGAAGATATTGGATATGACTTGGGTTTATAATATTTGGTGTGCACAATACTTGTTTTGGTTAAAGATGATCCAATTAATAATCGGTTTATCCTTGTGGTAGATTGGATTGATTAATTGAGTAGATCGGCATCAACACAATTCTTTGGATTAAGAGTGTTGTTGGCTTAATCTTAAACGATTACTTCGGTAATTGAACATAAGATAGATCCAAGGACCCGATGAAGGAGTTTATGTTAAGATAAACGGAAGAGCCTTTTTCCGACTCATATCACTTGGTTGAATAGAGTTGATACCAAACAGATTTGTTGTTCCTTTACTGTTTGGAATACGAACCAAAGGAATTGTTCCATGTATGTGACTTATTTATAAGTTGGAGGCGTGGGAATACAGACGGAACTAGGTGAACTATAGGTTTAGTTGTTTGGTCTCAACTATACGAAGTTAGGTGTAATTTTGTGTAGCGGCTTAATCCTAAGAGTATTCAATTCTGGACAAGGTCCCGTGGTTTTTCTGCATTTGCGGTTTCCTCGTTAACAAAATCTTGTTGTGTCATTTACTTTATATTTCCGCATTATAATTATTTTATTATAATTTAAGTAAATTACACAAACGTTAATTCCTATTTACTTGATAAGCAATCCTATTGTGTTTGGTTAAGTCCGAACCTTTGTATGAAGTAAACATACTTCGTTGTTGCATTCTCTCGATCTCGTATCCATAGACGATCACATGAAGTGTGAACCGATTAGTTTTATTGTCTCGACTCGGTCCATAGACAATCACTTTTAGAGAAAGGACTTATAGGTAGGAAAAGTTTTAGCTTGTGGTATATTTGGGTGCCCTCGACTTTTCAATTGGTATCAGAGCAGGCAAACACGAAAAGATCTAACAATCTGTGTTTGGTGCGATCCAACCTATAAGAATTGAATCTAATGAATGATTCAGTTAACGTAAAGCAAGACATCAAGAGTTATGAATTAACACTTTATGATGGCATCTACGATTCAATATCTGAAGAAATCATCTCTAGAGATTCTACGAGACAAGTTAATCTTGTTAATAATGTAGAAACCAATGACGACTGGAAAATACGTCTACAAGAAAGGTTAGATGAAATTTCCGATGATGATGACTCAAATTTTAAACAATAAGTAGAAGAGGATATCTCAGAATACTCTAAACTGCTGGAACCTTTGAAAAGTGAAAAGCTGAAGACTTCATTTTTTCTTGGTTTGATGACTCCTCTTTGTCGTGAGAACAAGAAACTGAGGAGGGTTTTTCATGGAAAATATTGTGGTTCTCGCACCACTAAATATCTTCTTGAAGATCGTACAAACGATCTAAATTCTAAGAAATTAGAATGTGAAAATCTTCGAACAGAACTGTTTTTGTCGTAAAAGAAACGTGCTGAATCGGAAGCCATGTTTAATTCTCGACAAATACAGGGTCTTGGAGAAAAAGCCAGTGCTAGTCTCTCTCAAACAAAATTGTTATAGAAAGAGTGTGATGTTGCTCTTGAAAAATTCACTTTTTGGAAGAGAAACTTGTTGAGTCTGATGCAAGGATTAACTCTCAACAAAAGAGTTTTAAAGAGAAAGAAGGTGTATATCTCTCACAAGAAAAACGCCTTGAGGCTAATCTAGCCAGTGCTCTTGATAAAATCAAGATGTTGGAAGAAGAAAATTTGGAATTGAAAAAATCCAATGAAAGCACAAACAAGTTAACCTCAATGCTAGAAGCAAGTAGAAATCATCTTGACACACGAGGATTGGGCTATAAGGGAATAGATGCTTCAAATATTAGCAAAGAGGAATAATTTGTTAAAGCTACAAATTCTTCTCAACCAGAGGCTTCCATTGATGACAAAGATGCTCATATTTCTTGTAAAAAAGTCTGTCAAGCCTAAGAATAGTGTTCAACCAGCAGCAATCAAAGAGAACACTTCTGCTAATGTCAAGAAAGCAACAACGTTGAACAAGGATAAGAAGAAAAAGAGACAGAAAATTCGTCGAGCCCCAATGCAAGAGGATCCACAAAAAGGTGACACTAAAACTCATATTTCGTATATTTATACTAAACATTGTTATTATTGTGGTAATAAAGGACACTTGCAATGGGGATGCAAAGTTCGTAAGATACAAGATGCACTTTGTTTTGTATCAAACGAATTGGCTAAGTTTTCTCCTCATAAGAACTCAGATCGTTATTGTCCTAAGTTTAGGCAAAAGAATTATTATAATGATAGTTTAAATTTTGCATATCACTCGACAAGGTCATCTCATAAAAGACCCGAATATAGAAAGAGAGATAACTTTGTAAATGCAAAGACAAGATCCGATGTTCCAAATTGGAGAAAGGGTATTTCGCAAAATATTCAAAAATACAATGATCCTAATGGTATTATGAAGGAGAAAGCTTCTCCTACGAAACCCAACTCTAAGTGGGTCCCTAAGTCCTCCATAGCCAAGAAGGGACCAAAAGTTAGTCACAAGAATGACTCTCAGCTGTTAATTGTTGGTGACAATAATTACAAGAGTTTTCTTGAAACACTAAAGAAAGACATTATGTCTGAAATATCTTGTACTAGTAAAGATTGTGATAATGACAAGAGGAAACCAGAGATGGAACAAGAGAAAAAAAAACAAGCAAGAGGTCAAGAATGATGATTCGGTCTTAGTCACTCGTGACGAATAAGACAAGGATCAACTCAACACAACCTAGTTGTGTTAGAATGTGTATACTCACCTTAGTGCTCAATGATAGGATCTGGGAAGAACCCTATATGTGATAACCGCAATCGCATGGTATCTAACTAGTAAACAGAGGCAAGTACGGGTCGTTCCCACGAGGAGCGGTGGAAATACTCTAATCAATATCTCTAATCGTTTAACCAATAAAGATGTTTTTGGTTTTTTTTTGAAAATAATAAAAACAAAGAAAATAAAGTAAACTAATTGAATGAATCCAAAGGAAATATTCGTAACCAGTGTTTATAGTATCCACCACAACTTCTATTCAGTTACTGAAATGAAACATAATCCATGAATTATTTATTGTTCGCTCTATTGACATCACCTATTATATGTATTAGCATCGCAAATATCACGGGTATACCCTAAGCATGGCACATCAAAAGACTAAATCTAAGCATGAACCATCATATTGCATCAGCGAGAAATTTATACGAAACTAAAATATTGATTCACAAATAATTTATGGATCTTCTAAGCATAACCCATCAAAGATATTAACCCAAGCATGGAATTATCAAATAATGAGACAAAAAAAATGTATTTATGAACCTAACAGTTACGCACAAAGGTTATATAAAACCGGTGAAGCAACAACTCATTTTTATCATTAAATCAATAAATAAAATCATGGGATTAATTTATTCAAATCAAAATAGTCTTTGTCAAATAACTCAATTCAATTGACCTATACTTAATGTGGTTTCAATATAAACCCTAGTTATGAAAATCTAGCAAGACATGATCATGGGTTTCTTAAAACCCTTCAAAAATAATAACAAAAGAGGAAAGATTAAACTGATGGTGTCGTCTTCTTCCCTTGTTCTTGAGCTCTCAAACACGTCGTCGCCTGTTTTTCTCTTCTCCGGTTTCTGTTCGGCGTGTAGCCTCCCAAAACTCCATCCGGCCTCCCTCCTTATAACCTTCCCTTTCTTTTATTTCGTTAACCAAATAATCAAAATAAATTATTCTATGAAAATATCTTGCATGCAAGTTGATGTCGTCATCAGTATCTTTCCCCAAATAGTATTGCCACCTCGTTCTTCCAACAAAATAATAATCTCTCCTTATTTCAAAAATCTCCCAAATGAAGAAAGAGTTACTTTATTTCCAAAATAATCTCACGTGTAAATATTCCTCAATTAATTCTTCACATGGCAAATAAATTATCTTTACCGGTATAACATATTTGTAATAAAGTAAGAAAGATAAAATACTCTCATTTTCAGTTTGCATGTGTCAACCCCACTTTGATTTAAATTCATTTGTTGCGTTTGTGCCTCGCCTATGAAACAATTTTATGCTGCTGATATATATGGAGATACCAGGCCAGCTACATTTTGTCATTTTTTTTCATTGTGGTTGCTGATATATGGATATACCAGGCCAACCTCATTTCATCATTGTGGTTGCTAATATATGGAAATACCAGGCCAACCCGGCTGCTGATATATGGAAATACCAGGCCAGTATAATAAGTGCTGCTGATATATAGAAATACCAGGCTAGCATAATTGATCAATGTGGTTGCTGATACATGAAAATACCAGGCCAACCACATTTCATCATTGTGGTTGCTGATATATGGAAGTACTAGGCCAACCACATTTTTCCATTTTTGTAGCAAACACCATTAAGTCTCACATTTTGCTGTTTATTCGCTGGATGATCGAATTCATTTGTACTTTCTACAAAAGCACAAAAATAGTATTAGTAACTATAATATTGTATCATAGCTAATATAAATATGGGTATAAAATTTAGCATATACATGCTTATCACTCAATCTTTTTAAAGGTGAGGAAGCACATGAAAAACTGAGCACATGATCTCTCGATTATTTTTAGGGAGATTTATCTTCTATACTCATACCTTCTCTATCTATTTTTGAGCTTTTGATAGAAACGGTAATTTTGAGTTGATGATGTTGATATCTATTGATCATATATGTGTAGCTCTTGCTTTTGTGGTTTGACCGATTTCTGGAAGCAAATTCATATGAATGAATGTTTATATTCTTGCCTTGAATATTCAGTTTATGGGATGATTGATTTCGGTTTTACTACCTTGATATTCGATCTCATATATTGTGAACCCTTGTGGTTTGGGTGACTTTTTTGATTTAGCAGGATTAAGTTCTAGCCCATGTTGGTAGGTTTTATCAAAGAATCGTGAGGGGTTGTGGTAGAAACAATATGTTGAATCGGTTTTGGTTTAGCATAAAAGCATATGTGTTTCGAAGGTCTTCAACTTTTGCTTGCAATTGTTAAAACCGATTTTCAACCTTTCTATGGTAAAGTTTGGTTGTTGTTATTCTTTTGTTTATGCATAAGGATGACAACATGATGACATTTTGATATCAATTCTCCCTGGACGAAGATACAAACATATTGGAGAAGTGGATGCGAAATTTGAGGTAACAATCTTGTTAGTTAATTGTTTTCCTGTTTAAGAAAAGCCTGAGTTTATATCTTATATATTTATTGCTTTTGCTTAACAAAATTTCGGTACAATTGATGTTTATTCCATGATGTGTGTGTGGATGTGTGTGATTCAATTGGTTCCGGTTAAGAAAAACTATTGTTATCTTGCGTTTGTATAGTATCAATTGTTTAGGCTTACAAAATTTCGGCACAATTGATGTTGTGTGTGATTCAATTGGTTCCGGTTAAGAAAAACTATTGTTATCTTGCGTGTGTACGGTATCAATTGTTTAGGCTTACAAAATTTCGGTGCAATTGCGGTGCTTTTAAATGTCTATGTTGTTTCAATTGCTTCCGGTTGAGGTAAATAATTATGCAAGTTTATTTATGTTAGTTTGTATGAATTATTTATGGCTTAACGAAATAAAAGGTGTAAGGGATGAGTTGTTTAGTCCAATTTGATTCCGGATAAGAGAAACTAAGTTAATTCTGATCTTAGTTAGACTTATCGAAGTGAGGTTTCAGTTATTCAAGTCTAATCGAATGCCTTAACGAGAAATGCTAGTTAACTAACCTGGTACTTGTCTTGTTTAAAATTGAAAGGTCTAAGTTTATGGATAATTAGAACCTGATGAGAAAAATAGAGTTATCTTTATTTTGGTCTTATCAAATTAAGCAGTTGTTTTTGAACAATCGTTTTAGCAAAGGGACTAAGGTGCTTAGTTGATTTGTGTTTTGCTAAACTAAAGTGGAAAAATTGTTTCGGACAATTGTTTCCTTGGTAACATATAAAAATAAAACTACTTGTAGTTTCGGTTTTGATATTGGTTATCAGAACATGATGTGTGGAACCCTTGTGCCTAACTCTACAAGTTGCAAGTCTATTGAGATTTGTAAGATTCTTCCGTGTTGTCCTTTATTTTTTCGTTTCTTTGTCATTTTTGTGACAAAAGGGGGGAGAAATATATGGAGTAAATATGTGATACTGGCATTGATTTTATATTGATTGGTATCGCTAAGGAAAAGAATAGTGGTGCTTGAACGTTTATCTAACGAAAGAGTGAAAGCACAGACTAAGGAGGAGTAACATGTCATATGAATTGGTATAACAAAGACGTGCGGATTGAATATCTACCTATCTTCCTTAGGGGGAGTAATATCTTTGTTATTATAATGTCAACAATGACATTTTCAAGGATTGAATGTAAGTAGTTTTACTGTGTTGTTGAATTCGGGAATCAAGTGTATGTGTAATGAATTCTTGTAATTTGTTTATCCATATGATGTAAGAGTTTTGTCACTAAAATTGACAAAGAGGGAGATTGTTAGAGCATTGCTCGGTTGAACCCACCAAGCATTGGTATGTCAAGCTTGGTTGTCATATTTTAGTAAATAAAAACTCATGTTAAGAGTCGCTTGATTATGTACTAGTGTCAACTTCGTATAGTTTAGCTTGAAAGTATTAGGATATGAGACATTACAAGTATTGTGAAGACTTGAAGATGTGAATAAGCAAGGAGATACAACGACAAAAATCATCATTCCACTTGAGGTTAGTGATATTTGACTTGAACTGTTTCATTCCCTAACGTATCTTTCAGGCCGTGCATATTGAAAACGTAACTGCGAAGCATATTTTAATTCTAGATAGACATAGTATTAAGGAATACAATATGAGGTTTATTGTTTAACCATTAAACTTTGTAGATAAGACATCGCCATAATCATTTGAATGCTATTGTGATTATGTACGGGTATGAGGTGAGGATTTCAACCTAGGGAACAATGTTTACATGTGTTCTAGAAGTAAGTTCATAAACTTGTTTGTGAACAGAAAAGGAAATTGCCAGGTGTTATTGGTTTTGTTATTCATTACATAACTTATGAACAACCAATATGTATGATTGAGTATAACCGCTCACAACTTGTTTGTGTTCTTGGTAGACCTATTTACAAAGGCCTGACTTATGTATTGGTATGAATTTTATTAGTGAAACCGATCTTAAGTAATCACCTGAGATGGCATGATCGGGTTTGTGTTATGTCTGACCAAATTTGGGAAAGGGGAACCGATCCTAGTAAGAGGTGCAGTACATTACAAAGGGGAACCGATCCTTGTATGAGGTGCAGCAAGGTTTATAGCAGAAAGGGGAACCGATCCTATGGACATGTGCAACACGTTTTTAGGCAAAGGGGAACCGATCCTATGGACGTGTACAATACATATAAGTTAGATATTATATATATGTGGGGAACCGATCCTAGTACCTAGTCAACCGATTTTTTGGAAAGCTAGTGTGACTATGCACACTACTCACATGGAGGTAGAACCGAAACTTGTTTTGGTAGAACCGTTAAACCCATGATTGTGATTGAATGTTTGTTTGATCAATCACATAGTTCTTGAAAGTCATATGAACCAATTATAAACTTGTTTGGAAGTGTGGAAAATCGGTTTCAAGGTTGTAAGTGTGAAAGAGAACTTACAAAGTAAGGATGTCGACATACTTTGAACACGTGCTGTGAATGTTTATTTCTTTAATTGTTCAAAGTTATTCCTTAATAGCTAAAGGAAGAAAATCCCATGATCGAAACATAAGTGAGTTAAGAATATTTTAATTAAGGTTATTAATTTGATTTTTTAGGGAAATATAAGAATTAGCAATGTGCATTTACTAATTAGATTTCCGAGAGATTTCGATCATTATTTTTGGACAGAGAATTTCCAGGAATTATGAAACCGAATTTGTGCTTTAATGAATATCTTGAGAATATATTCGGTTTTGGAAATTCCTTGGTGTCCAAAATTTCTTGTTTATAAATACTTGAAGTTTGTCTTTCTTGTAAACTAATCCTTCGTAACAACAGACTTCCTCTTTTGTTGTTGTTACTGGTGTAGTCGCCTATTCGGAGAGGAGTAACCTAATTAGGCTTACGACTGCTCAGTTTAAAGTCTTCTTTGGGATTGAGAAGCTCTAGCGTGTACTGTTGGTGGGAAACTGGATAATTGCGGTTTATCTTTTGTTTTCGATTGATTTGATTGGCTAACGGTGGTTGAAATCTAATTGGACCTAGTTTGTTTATGCTTGAGGATCTTCTCTTCTGATATGAGATTCGTTCAAACTAGTTCAGAGTTTCGACAGGGATCTTTAGACTGTTGTTAGTTCTAAAGACGATCTTGTGATAATCCATTTTTAACAGACTCCGTTCTGTGCGTGATTGATCACAAGAGATTCAAGTGATTGTGTGCAGGTTCTTATTGAAGATTTAAGAATATTTGAAGACAACGAAGATATTGGAGATGAATTGGGTTTATAATCTTTGGTGTGCACAATACTTGTTTTGGTTAAAGATGATCTAATTAATAATCGGTTTATCCTTGTGGTAGATTGGATTGATTAATTGAGTAGATCGGCATCAACACAATTCTTTGGATTAAGAGTGTTGTTGGCTTAATCTTAAACGATTACTTCGGTAATTGAACATAAGATAGATCTAAGGACCTGAAGAAGGAGTTTATGTTAAGATAAACGGAAGAGCCTTTGTCCGACTCATATCACTTGGTTGAATAGATTTGATACCAAACAGATTTGTTGTTCCTTTACTGTTTGGAATACGAACCAAAGGAAATGTTCCAAGTACGTGACTTATTTATAAGTTGGAGGCGTGGGAATACAGACGGAACTAGGTGAACTATAGGTTTAGTTGCTTGGTCTCAACTATACGAAGTTAGGTGTAATTTTGTGTAGCGGCTTAATCCTGAGAGTATTCAATTCTGGACAAGGTCCCGGGTTTTTTCTGCATTTGCGGTTTCCTCGTTAACAAAATCTTGCTATGTCATTTACTTTATATTTCCGCACTATAATTGTTTTATTATAATTGATATAAATTACACAAATGTTAATTCATATTTACTGGATAAGCAATCCTATTGTGTTTGGTTAAGTATGAACCTTTGTATCAAGTAACATACTTCGTTATTGCATTGTCTCGATCTCGTATCCATAGACGATCACACGAAGTGTGAACCGATTAGTTGTATTGTCTCGACTCAGTCCATAGACAATCACTTTCGGAGAAAGGACTTATAGGTAGGAAAAGTTTTAGCTTGTGGTATATTTGGGTACCATCGCCTTTTCATACAGGTTCCCAAAAGTGAATCTAATACCAATTGTAATGTACTTGGATGTACAATTATAAAAGGATGATGATATGAGTAGCAGAGCTACTTTCTCTCTGATGAACAAAGCCTAAAACTTTCTCTTGAAAGCAATAAATTTTCGATTGGTAAATTTTAGGTCTTACAATAATTGATTATACATAATGCCCCTGAAATAATTGCCCATCAACAGTTATCCTTACATCAATACTAACACACAAAACTCGAGGAATTAAAACCTAAAACATTTTAGCAACTAAATAAGAATCTAACCTTATTTTAGCAACAAACTAAATATAAACCAACTTAAGAAATTACCAGTCTCATGGGTTCATGACACCTTCCAGCAAAAAAACAACATCTTAGATAAGACGTTCAACCATTAATTGCATCCCTCGTAGCACCAATCCGTTGATCAAAATCATTACTTGTAATAGCTTTTGAATCAAAAACCAAACATTTAGTATAACATATAAAAAATCAAATTCTTATAAACAAACCACTGAAACATTATGACTAACTTTCTTTCGTCTCTTTGAAACCTTCTTAATGCTGGTTCTTAATGTTATCGACAATTCTTTACTGACATTAGTTTCACTGTGAAGTAATGACTCACAAATTTATGGTACATCATGATCTAACAATTGAAAATTTTCATCACAACATATATAACAGTCTTGGATTCAAGGTTATTAATATCTCGACTCGTACAAGTCATTCAAATATTTTGATAATCGATTCAAATCGAACATACAAATCGTTTTTCATCAGAATCGTGGATTTGGTTCCAATTCCATGACCCATGTTTTTATTTTATTTTTTACATTGAAACTACACTGTAAAAATGATAAAGTGATATTCCCCAATCTTTAATATAGGTTTTCTTCTTCTATATACAAATCGAGTTTGTGACAAAATTAAATTAAGTTTTTATGCTTCAAAGAGGAAAACAAAATCAAATATTGTATCATGTTTTTATGCTTCAAAGAGTAAAACAAAATCAAATTTGTAATCATGATTATATATGACCTTGTTTATCATTAGATGACCAAAGTCCTGATCGTAATCTCTGGTTGGACTTCAAAACCATCACTGGATTTGATCTCTTGTTCGACTTCAAATTCTTTATTTTTGAAACTTTAATAAGAAAAATTCATTCAGGGAAAAAAATAATGATATTTGTGATAATAACCATGGCAACAACCAAATAAAGTTGTATAGATAGATATGAGTGGTGTATTTTTGATATTTTCCGTTTGAGCAATTAAAAAGAAAAAGAAATTAAAAAACACGTATAACAAAGTTTAGATTAACATGTATAATTTTTATTTGTGCTTGTGTAGTTAGAATTATGGTTAGATAAGAAATATAGCTAGGAGTTTTGAATCAAATTTGGGTTTGATCTTGAATTCTTAAATGACCTTATATCAGAAGAGAATGACCTTATAATTGATAATAATTATAATCAACACAAATAGAGATTCAAGTTTCGAAACTATCTTTCTTTCAAAATCAATCTTGGATTTTTAGGTTTTGGAGGACAACTTTGTAAGAATATACATGTGAGTGTAGGGATTGTTTTTTGTGAGATATTTTTTGATGGGGGCAAATACCGATGGGGGCACAGGGGACGAATAATAATTCGACACTTGTCTCCCTTTTCCTTACGATTTTTAATTAATTAAAGTCTTCAGTTTCTACACCCGATTTACCCTTCCACAAATCTGGATAATCTTATTTATTTTTGCTGACTTTACTCCAATATTAATGGCAGTTTTATGTATCATAAGCACCCATGAAATATCGCTAAAAAGGAAAAAAGTACAAAATGATTTGCGACACCCAATCTTGTTTATCCCATGTACTTAACTTAACCTTCGTCATCTAGGTAAACTTATGCTTCAAAAAATAATAAAATAATAATAATTACTAGAAACCAAGATGCATCTTAGGATCATAACATTTTGAAAGATTCTGATAATGGGACGATCTCAAGTATAAGACATAGCTACCGAATCCCAATACAATCTCAAGCTCTCATTTTTTGGTTGAACTATGATTATTTCAAGTATGCCAAATTGTGATTACAATTGGGGAAAAAATAAAATATCACTCCAGGAAAAAGATGATCAGATTGTACAAGTTTATTTATGATAAACCAAAAGTATTTAGGAACTCCAGGAATTGATATATGTATAACGCAGTAGTTAACACCTCATATGTTTGGATGATCTAGGACATAATATCCCAATCTTAACGAAACCAAGATGAAATAATTATAAAAGAGTCTTGTATTGGCTAGAAAAGGTTATGGAAAGTACCCCGCTTAGGAGCATCGTCTACAAGGATACTGATAAAGCTTAATTCTTGTTTGCATGGAGGCATCTAGAAGTTCTGAAGCTCATCTTAATGATTGTGAAATTTCCCACAACCTTGAGGATTTGCCAATTAAGATTGGTGCATTGGGTGCCACAAATCATTTTTGTACTTTTAGCGATATTTTGTGGGTGTTTAAGATGTAGAAAACTTCCATTAATATAAGAGAAAAGTCAGCGAAAATTAATAAGATTAGTAAGGTTTATGGAGGGGTAAATCCGGTACAGAAACTGAAGAGTTTTATTAGCTAAAAAAGTTAATAAAAAGAGGGACAAGTGTTGAATTTCCATTCGTCCCCCGTACCCCCATAGAAATTTTCCCCCATCGAAAAAATTCTCGTTTTTTGTGTTGTTAATATCTCCAATTTATAGTGACCGATCAAGGATGGATTGCTTAGATCGTCCACAGTGGTGCGAGCATAACTAAAGACCAGAGACTAAAAAAAAAGATCAAATTTGGGTTTAGTCCGTCCTGTGGCATAGCGGGTGACGAGTAAATTTGGTCGCGCGTTGATATAAAGTCCGCTTCATCGTCCAGCGTAGATAAAGATTACGCCTGGTATGGGGCGTTGATAAAGATAACGCCTGGTATGGGGCGTTGATAAAGATAACGCCTGTATGGGGCGTTAACTATAGCAACGCCTGGTGTGTGGGACGGAGATTATACGTTCGCTGACAATTCAAAAAAAAAAAAAAATGGGGCGTTGATAAAGACAACGCCCCAAGCAAAGTTTTCAAAACTTTGTGAACAACAGTATATGACTATATCAACGCCTGGGTGTCGGGCGTTAACTTTACGTACCCCCCATCCAGGCGGACATTATACCAACGCTCCATGCCAGGCGGACATTATACCAACGCCCCATTCAGGCGGACATTATACCAACGCCCCATCCAGGCGGACATTATACCAACGCCCTGCATCAGGCGTTAACTTTACGAACGCGCGGCTACAGGCGGACATTATACCAACGCCCGTCTGGTAGGCGGACATTATATAAACGCCCGACTATATTTGGATTTGGTCTTAATCGCCGACCAAATTTGGTCCGAGTTTTACTCTTTGATCAAATTTTGATCGATGGTCCGTCCCACTACGCCAGCCCACTCGACACCAAATTTGGGTTTAGTCGTCCACTGCAGTTGCTCTTAGGATCTAAGCAATGCATTCCTCGTAGCCCAAGTTTATTCTCAATTGCTAATAAAAATCATTTATAAGATTGTTTCATTAAAAATGACTAGGCTTGCAATGATATTCTTTTCATGGTTTGAAGTTTGTAAACAATTGTTAGCCCAAGCAAAATCATATGAGAAGGATTACCACCAAAGGTATCTTCAGATTTTCAATGAAAAAATATATACTTTCTATCCAAAGGAATTAAGCTAACTAATATCAATTTGTAATCCTGGAGAATTCCAAATAAGATACAAATGATATGGGTTCGACACATTTAGCTTTCAAGTTCGCAAACTCAATAGGTAGGTTCACGAACTCACACACAAATAAAGTTTCATGAGAAATCAAAACTTCTTAGGTTCGCGAAATCAAACACAAATAAGGTTCGGGAGCAATATTTCTTTGTCAGGTTCGTGAACTCAAATGCTCTATAGGTCTAACGAGAATTCTCTTTAAATAGGCTCGTGAATTTAACGTACATGTTCACGAACTCAAATACATTGAAAGCTCATGATAAATTTTTTATCTTCTATTTTCAAACTCATCGTAACAGGTTCCCAAAGTCAAATGACAAAATTTCTCAGAGAAGTTCTCTATAATAAGTTCGTGAACTCATCGTAATATTTTCACGAACTCAAAGACCTTATTTTCCTTGACATTTGAGTTCAATAAGCTTTAGGTTCACAAACTCAATTTCTAATTCCGTAAACTCAAGCAAATGAAAATCATTAGTAGTAAACTACAAAAAAAAAACCTTACAAACTCAAGAATGAATTTATAAGCCTTACATTTTTCAATATCACTTATGTTTTTTTCTCCCAAGCTTGGTCTCGAGTTCTAGACAAGCAAGCGCTTGGAAATCGAAACATCACTACACTTAGGAAGAAGCTAATCCGTGATATGTTCTTCTTTCAATAATGATCAACTAATAAATCATACGACTTTTGTTGCGATTGATAGATAGTTAAATGGAAAAGAGTTCGATAGGAAAAAACTAGTGCTACTTACCTCGATGAAGTTTCTTCAAATTATGTCTTTGTATTATCTTCAATCATTCATCCGTCTCAAGTAATTTGGAAAATCCTAAAACTCTAATACCTAATCTATTCCAAACCGAATATGACTGTAGTAGACTAATATCTTTTCTTTTTTCAGTAGGAAAGTGATAGATTACAATCACAAGTTAAGCTACATTGTTTTCCTCTAAAGAGGATAATAACCACATAGGCAACTCATTCATTCTAAGCAAACAAGAAACGGAATTATGAGCTTCTTTCGTTAATATATCTGCAAATTATTAGCCTCTATTGGCGCATAACTGCATTCCAAGATCTGAAACTAGATAAAAGACTTCTACAATACCTAATTAAAGGATTTGTTGTCCATTTGACAACTGTTTCTTCCCCATTTAGAATAGAAATTATATCAAGGTTATCTTCCTCTAAATGCAGTGCATTTTTTTCACCTTCTTTGCCCATAAATTACCATTCACTGCACCTAGCACCTCAGCCTGCTCCTCATCTTCTATCTTTACTTAGATGCCATTAGTTCTTATGCATGTATCTACAACATATTAAATTATCATACCAATACCCGCAGATTTAGTGTTATCATGGAAACTAACATCAAAATTATATTTTTTTTGTATGGAGTATACTCCATCCAACAGTTACATCAACCCTTTGATGAATGTTTCAAATATTCCTTGTACCGAAAGTAAGAGACTTTTCTCATTCAAAAATAAAGTTGTGTATTACTCTAACAAGGGAAACATCTGTCATTTTACTATTTTCAAAAATTAAAGCACATCTGAACTTCCATAAGTGCCACAGAGTGACTCCCACCAACTGAATAAACCTATGTCTTTAAGACATTTGTGAGCCACACTTTAATTCCATGGGGTTAAATCCTAGTTAGTAGGTTACGATCAAGGAGCACCCAAGCACTTTTAGCAAAGTCACACTCAATAAAAAGATGTTACGTAGTTTATACATGATCATAAGAATTCTGACAAGCAATACCAACACTATAACCGGAACTAGTCAGATTATCAAGTACACAAAGACAACCATGGATACATTTCCATAAAAAGATTATAGTTTTAGATGGCAGTTCGAGTTTCAAAAAGCTAAGACAAGGGAACTCACTATTCAGTATGCTAGACAAGTCAGTATTCTCATTAAGAATGGGTTTATAAGATGATTTAACAGTGAAAAACCATCATAGTTTTCCGTCCATCTAATTTTTTCTTGACCACGGGAATCCTAACAAGCAATATCTTCCTAACAATAGAAGCATCAAATAAAGTTTCCTGGACATTCGCCTATCAAGTTTTTGTATCACTACCTATTAATTGATCTACCGTTTTCATGTTACTTCTAAATCCAGTTATGAGTTCTATGAATTCAATACATTTCCTAACGTCCCGCCAAATCCAATAGTCATGAGTCGGCAAATATTAGTATAGTGTCCCCAAAGATCCAACATCCTCTAGGCCAACCTAGAGAGTAAAGCTTGGTTAAATATGTGAGATTTCCTAGTAGATTAATACCAAGAAATAATTTTGGTACCAAAAGTATGACAACATACTTCACATACCAAGGTATGTAGGTTCAACCAAATATTCGCTCTAATAATTTCCTCCTTTGTCAGTGTTAGTGACAAAACTTAAATTACATATGGACTTTTAAGATTTGACCTTAAGAACAACTTCCGTAATGCTTTCATGATTTCTCGAATCTTCAATATTTTTCTACGGTTCACGTTCTGTATGCGTTCAATGAGTATCTACAATTGAAAAATTCGTACTGCAAGAGATCTCTTCTTTATTTTTCTTATTTTTTTTTGGTGTTCTTGCTGCAAGTTTAAGAGTTGTTTTAGTTTTGATTTTCTCATTTTCCGTGTTATTTTTAACTTAATTATTAATTAATACTCCGTTCTAAAATGATAGGCTATCCTTTTTAACCACGAGCAACCGTTGTTTTTAACTTAATTTTTAATGATATGGTACGAAAATAACTTAGATTCAAAACTTAGATTCAAATTAGTGTAGCAATTTCAAGCCAAAACTCTAGCTATTTCCAATCTAGGTCCAGGATAGAGCTATTCCAGCATTCCCGAACTTATAAAATCCGAGTGAGTTCCAACTCAGTTATAAACGGTCACGATTGATTCTAATAAAAAAATTGACACCGATGATATTAGGTCGTACAAAGTGTCATTCATCTTAGGAGTACCGGATCACTTTAAAACCCTAAAATCCCATCCTTTTAAGATGCATAAAATGCTTCTCTCATTCTTTTCATCCAAAACAGCGGCGTGAAGCAGAAAGAAGAGGAAGGAGGAGGCGAAACCCTAAGTTTGCACCACCACCAGAAGAAGAAAATGGTACTGTCTCCCTCTCCCCACTCTCCCCTTCTATTCTCTGTGTCTTCACTGCTAACATCATTTCGATGGTGTTCTGTTTTGTAGGGTATCGATTTAATTGCAGGAGGAAAAAGCAAGAAAACCAAAAGGACAGCACCAAAATCCGATGATATCTACTTGAAACTTCTTGTCAAGGTATAAATCTAGAAACCCATTTCTCCAGTTCTTATAATTTTTGTATTATCACTTGAAAATCTCATTAAATGTTGTCTTTTGGTTCTGTGATGGATTTAGCTGTACCGATTTTTGGTACGAAGAACTGGAAGCAATTTTAATGCTGTGATCCTCAAGAGGTTGTTTATGAGCAAGGTTAATAAAGCTCCATTATCTCTCTCTAGATTGATCAAGTTTATGGATGGAAAGGTTTGTTTCTCTTTCTTTATTGGAGCCTTCTGTTTGTGATTTTGACACAACAAGTACTGTGCATAGAGAATGAGGTGTAACATTTTTTTTTTGTTGTTGTTGTGGGTTTGATTTGGTTTTTGTAGGATGGGAAGATTGCTGTCCTTGTTGGTACAGTTACTGATGATGTTAGGACTTATGAAGTACCAAAAATGAAGGTAGCTGCTTTGAGGTTTACAGAGACAGCCAGAGCTAGAGTTGAGAAAGCTGGCGGAGAGTGCTTGACCTTTGATCAGCTTGCTCTAAGAGCTCCTCTTGGACAGAACACGGTACGTCCTTAAAAAACCCTAATTTCTATGTGGAAGTTACATCTCATTGTGTATGTGCTCCTGTGATGTATATGAATAAAGAGTGTGTAAGTGAGTTGTGATTGGCTGGGTTTGATTATTATTATTGGTATTGGGGCGTGCAGATTAATTGTGATTTATTATTGTTGAATGAAAATTGCTTAATATATTTGCTTAAATTGATGTATGTGCTTTGTTTCCATTCATATTGCATTGTGTCTACTGTCAACCAAGACCAATAATGTCAATTGGAAATACAGCTACAGTTTTTTGAGCTTGATCTGTAAACCATCTGTTATTTATGTTGGCATAATTATCATAGGACAGTTACCAAGAGACTATTTGAGTGGGAACTGTTGTACTTGTTATCCTCATTTCGGGACTAGTCTGCATCATAGTTGATCAGTTCACCTGAAGTTATGCTAGTTTTGTCTTTATGATTAACATGAAGAACCCTGTCATTAGTTTATGAGGTCATCTCATCCTAGCTTCATTGCGATTGTTTGAAGAACTGTTTCCTGTTTTTCCAATAGGTTATAGTTAACTGTAGTTTCTGAGTTTTGTGCAAACCTAAGAAGATGATCTTGTAGGAAGCCAAAAAACCAACTTCATATGATGGCCTTCTGCATGTCTAAGATTTGTTGTAATGTATCCTTAAAGTTCTTTTTCCCCCTGTGGTTCTGTTGTGAACTTAATTAGCCCAACAATCTCCATTAGCTGTGTCTGTACTGATGTGTCAATTAATTTTGGTTTAATTGCAGGTTCTTCTTAGAGGTCCTAAGAATTCTCGTGAAGCTGTGAAGCACTTCGGAGCACCTGGTGTTCCACACAGTCACAGTAAGCCATACGTGCGATCAAAGGGAAGGAAGTTCGAGAAGGCTAGAGGAAAGAGAAACAGTAGGGGATTCAGAGTTTAAGTTATATTTTGCTGTGTCTTTTGTTGAGTTAAACTTAATAGTGTTTCAACTGAGTAAGGATCAAACTAAATTTGCCTGTTTGTTTTTCAAATTTTGTTAGACAAGAATTATTGAAGATATTTCAAGTTGAGATCATAGTTTTAGTTCTCCATATATTTGCGATGATCGTTTTTTTCCTGGTATGAATTATAGGTTTTGTCAATTATTCCTTAAAATCAATTTACTTTAGTTTGGTCTACTTGAAAGCATAATAATGCCTGAGATAGATCAATATAGCTAGCTGGTAGGAAATGTGTTTGCATTGGAGCCTGCAGCTGAAGCTTTGCTGATTTTTCCCACCAAGTTATGTGATGTGATGCAAGATTTTCACTCTTGTGAGTAAGAGCACGTCTTGCAATGAGGATGGATCTTTTGTTCTTCCTTTCTGCCTCTTTTTCTCTAGTTAAAATTTTAGGAGAAGTGGGGTGATCTTGATCCAACTAATGAATTCTCCTATTGTTTATCCTGTCCTGCACGAGCAATAAACCAACGTATTTTAGAAGAGAAGCTGGAATTGAACTGCGGCCTTAGTCATCACTAGCAATTACATCTTGCGAGCAACCAAATGATTTCTTGGACCTTGCAATTTCCCCCTCACTTTGTGATGCCGATTCTGGTTGTGCGCTACCTAGAAAAGATTTAAACTTGCATTTAACAAAATAACTGATCTGGGGTTTCGGGATCTATTAACTTGGCATCCGCAAGAATAGGCAAAATGGCTGGGGTTTCGGGACTTATAGGCCTCCCCAAGAATTGGGGAGGGTGGATCTTCCTCAAGTTGCAAAGGAAGAGGGTGAGATGCCACTGCAAACCTCATGCAGTTTCGTAGGTTGTCATCATAGATACCCATGCAAAGGAGGTTTAGCTGATCAAGGTCACCCCTTTTCTCTAAGATGAAATGATTCAGACATTGTCCCTCCCAAATGTCGATGTTTACTGAATGGCTTTTGTTGCTTGGGCCGGTCATAAGAGGCAAAAAGATTCTCGAGGAGACAGCTAGTTGAGGTAAGTAGTTATTTATATATATATATATATATAGATTCACTCTATGCAAGTACATAGGTCTATTCAGAAGCTGAATTTATGTAGATTTACTGGAGTGGAACACCATAAAGGAAAGAAAAACCAAAACTTAACATATTAGAACTTCTGGAAGAAATTATAAATGTGTTCATTAACTTCATCTGGTATTTCCTGGTTCATGAAATGAGCAACTCCTTCCAGTACAACTACTTCCTGCAAGAAAGGAACATCTTTCTTGAACTCGCCACCATGTATGTATTCCTTTGCCCCTGGTGTTGTATAGGTCACGTCTTCATTCCCAACGATGAACTTCACTGGCACTTTCACTTCTGCATTACACCATGGTGCAGTTAGCTCCCAGCTCCTGCACAAAAGAAAACCGTAAGTTCTCGAGTATGGGTATATTTGGGCGCAGAAATGAATCCACAAATAAACTGAAATTATGCGTACAAATCCAGAGCGCGGTAGTAATTCAATCCTCCTGTGAAGCCTTTAAGGTCGAATTTGCTGGCATAGTAAGCGACATCTTCTTCTGTCAACCAAGATGGCAAGGTAGCTGGTTTATTTGGTGAACCTCCAAACCCAATCTCTTTAGGTACACATAGTGGTCCTGGTGTACGCATTGCAAAAAATTTCGTAATTAGATTCCTTGTGGTAGAACGAGCAAATTCTGCTTCTGCAACTCCAGGTTCCTGAAAACACCATTAAGCACTATAAGTTTGCCGTGTATGGAATTCACAGGCTCAAATTAGAAAGAAAATTAAATATAGTATCTTCTTGAAATACCACAATTCCAGTGATGCTTGCAGAGTATTCACAATTCCAGGCCAATTAAGTGACACCCCCAAGAAGCAAATCTCTTGGGTTACACACAATTTTGTAAAGGAAAAAGAAGACTAAACCTGAAATCTGCATATATAGTAGTCATCCCCAAAAGCAGCTCTTAATCTCTCAGTTGGTTTGTTTGCTGCTCTTCTTGGAAAAGCAACACTGGTATTCACCAAAGCTTTAACTCTGTCTGGTCTCAACAAACAAAAATACCATGCAATCAAAGCTCCCCAATCATGTCCAACAACAAACACCTATAAACAAAATTCAAAACATTAATCAGAACCCATTATTCTAACCCCCAACAAAAGCAACATGAGTTTTGCATAATTTTTTTTACCTGATCTAAACCAAGAGTGTTAATAAGAGACACAAGGTCGCCAACTATATGAAGAACTGAGTAACTTTGTATAGAAGTAGGTGCATCAGTATCACCATAACCTCTAAGATCAGGAGCTATACATCTATAACCGCGAGAAGATAATGAGAGAATTTGATGACGCCATGAATACCAAAGTTCAGGAAATCCATGAAGAAACAAAATTGCTGGGTGTTCCTTGTTTCCTTTCTCTGCTACATGCATGTTAATACCGTTTACTAACACATTTTGGTGTTCAATTCCTTCCATTTTGTATCTGTTGATCGACTTTGGGTTTTGTTTAGCTTTTATAGATTTGATGATTAATTTTTAGATTCCGATAGTGCAGAGAGTGAGAAGAGATAGTAATAAGACAAGCGTCGAGACTTAGGTTGTGGTGTTGGACAATCATTGATCCTACACGTTGTCTCATGTGGTTGATTCTAGATAATAATGAATTATTGCTACATAGGACTTATAATAATGAGGTCCACTTTATTGATGCCTCGTCCTTTTTGTTGCTGGATCCGAATATCTTTTTTTTTTCCGTTAGTAACGATAGTTCATTAAATCAGAAAATTAGTGATCTTGGATTGTATGGACATCATTTATCTACTAGGAAAATGCTTTTGGGGCATTCATTTCAAGGGCAATTAATTCCTTACCATGATTTTGCTCTACTTTTCTTCCCTAAATAGGTTGACCCCATTCTTAAATGATAGACCATTGCTAATGTAATGGTAAACCTCAATCCTCTCCTAATCAAAGTTCTTAAAATGAACTTGCTTAATTAAGCTTTTCTCTTTATTAACAGCAACTAAATATCCAGATAATCATTAACCAGAACCATTATTAGGAAAACTGTTGATATTTCACTAAAAATGGTACAAAGTTGAAACGAAACTAACCAACCTAGCAGCACTATATGAAGACAACCCATGAACATCATGACAATTGCCATCACAATTTGCTTTTGCAGGCCAAATTTTCTTCTTTTTGCTTTAATTTGTTCTGAAAGCTTTAGCAATGGATCATCACCAAACCATGGCTTCCGTTCTCTTGATCTTTCTTGTTTCAGCTCATCAAGTCTTTGCAGCTACATTACACCCTGCAGCTTCACCACACAATGCACCAACCACAACCGACTTAATCTCTAAAACATGTGCAGCTGTCCCATTCAAAGATCTCTGCATCAAAACCCTCAGCGCAGACCCTGACAGCGTAGAAGCTGACTTAGCCGGTCTTGCTTCAATTGCAATCAAGGTTGCCATGCAAAATGGAACTGACACATACAACTACGTTGACCAATTGCAAAAGAAGGCACAATACCAGCCATTCACACAACAATGCTTGTCCGACTGTTCTGAGCATTACATGGATGCAGTTGATCAGTTGGAAGACTCACTTGCTGCCATTGATGCTCAGGGTTTCAACGACGTGGCTACATGGGTGCAGGCAGCTATGACTGATGCTGAATCGTGTGAGGACGGATTTAAGGATGGTTCTGGTCCATCCTTGCTGACTGACAGATATGCCGTCTTCAATCAATTATGCAGCAATGCTCTGTCCATCGCCAACATGTTGGCTAAAGCTTGAGTGATTCTCTGCCTTGTTCAGTAATTGGTCTTGCTGCTATATATAATATGAGTGATGATATGAAATGAACTAACTAACTTGTCGGATTTAATATAATTCAATTTGATCTGTACACTCTTCTGCAGTCATTGTTTCTTTTCTTCTTCTTTTCAATGATTAATGTGCTCGATACAAGCAAGCCAACCAACACATCTAAAAAAAAAATCAGGAACAGAGACACAGAAACAAGGACAATTGAGAACTAAATTAGAACATGACATTACAAGCATACAGTACAATTTGTATATCCAACTAATCCTAAGTCACACTCACAATCAGATACCTACAGATACATGCGCCCAATCCACTGGTGTTAGAAAACCTCGGGTTTCAGTAGGTTAGCTAGGGCAAATCACTACAATCTCTAATACCATACAATGCCTAACTGGTTATCAAAAAATAACCAGTATCTCATCATGCAGATTGCAAATCTACAGGCTCAATCAGTCGAGACTTTCGTCTTTTCTTCCCCTCCGGGGTACACCTCACTGCACTTATCTTTCCAACCTTAACAGAGAACTTTCCATTCGATTGTGATGACTTTGACGATGAGGCGATTCCCATAGAGGAAGAACCTACTTTCTGAATTTTTTCTCCACCGCCACCACCCTTCTCCTTATCAGCTTGATTGCCTGGTTTCTTGATAGGAGAATTTGGTCTCTTTTTCGAGGACCGAAGTTGCACTTCCTTTCTCCTGGCATCAGTAAGGAGTCGGACAGAAAAAGGATTTGTAGCAGTGTAACAAAATGATTGACCACCACTAGATTCAGATTTAATCAGGTCAACGTTTCCATTATTCACCTGTAAAAAGTAAATGACAGTAAGAATAAAGCATGTGATCTTCTACATGTACAAATTTCAAAAAGACGGAAGAAAAAAAAGCGCAAAAAGGCAACTAGTAATAATGATATACTATCATGGTCGATTGCAGAAATTCCCCTAGGAAAGCTTTGATTTTTGATTCTTTTAATCTAGGAAATCCATCTACCAATATAATAAAAGGAGACCAAAAAACTCTTCAGATAGTCAAAAGGAAATCACCAGCTGCAGTAGCGCAGAGAAAGTCCTCGCAACATCATGCTTTTCGTTTCCCTTAACAACATCCGTAAAGGGTATTCCACTACCACTTGCACTATCTGCCTCGAGCGACAATTTGTTCAAAACCCTTTCACCATATTCATGAATATCAAAAGGTGGGCGTAAATCCTGTCAGACAAAGTTCTTGTAAAGTGAGAGTGAGACCACTGGGAAAATCCAAGCTATTCCATGAGACAAGAAATGCAAATTCTAATTAGATAATATTAATATAGAACCAAATCAGAAATCTGAACAAGGCAAATGAAAAGCTTTGCAGTTAATACATTAATACCTGATCTTCCAAGGTTTGCTCGATTCTTTGTTTCCATGTTGAAACCCGGGTTGCCAACTCCGTTTGCTTCTCAGTTTCAGCTATGCTCGCAAGGAGGTCATCCTACAAAAGCGAAGATGAGGTTACTCACAAACATACTTGTCACAAGAATTAGACCTTGGAGACACAAATTTTTGTCATCAACATAAGGTGCATATAAATCACATGAAGACAGATAAACTGATGACAACACCCTGCAAGCATATACTGGTAGGACAGCCTAAAGAAAAAAAGTGCTAGCAAATTTCAAATGAAAGAAGACTCCAGCACCCTAAGTTCATACATATGTGAGCCTTGACATTACAAACTCGGCTTCGGAAATTAACCTCTGAGTTGCCTCTCATTATGTTGTCCACAATGCAAATACCTTTGGCTTAAGAATCATATCTTATTTTGTACTGAATGCTGATACGTGCACTTTTGTTAGTCTTCATCACTTCGAAAGTTTCTGGGTTAACTAAGCTACATCTATCTCTATACATGTCCATATGTTGTTTTATACCGACTGCTTAAACTAGCAACAATTACCACAATGTAAAACAAGTTCCAAAAATGGCATACCAGATGCGAACGGCAAAGATCTTCAAAATCTTCCAGTTCTGGTTCTACACGTCCAAAATCAGTACTTTCAAAGTGAACGATCTGCTCGTCATCCTGTAAATGAATCTTTTAATAAAACATTCACTGGTAAATAAGAAGTTAAAAAATAAAAAAGGTGCTGATGTGGTATTCTAGTATAAAAATTAAACGAGTTCCCCCACAATGAGGTCAGACATATGAGACCCCATCACACCAGAATAATCTCCTTAACAAATAAAAATAAGCAAGCTTACCTTATTTGCGTTTAAGAGTTCTTCCACATCCATGAAAGTATTTTCAGGCATGTCAAAGTCATCTTGGTCAAAATCTGGGATGTCATGCTCGGATTCATTACCTTTGTCAGCTTCAGCACTCCCAAAAGGATTGGACGGTTCACTTCCTCCGATAGTAAGTGACTGTCGAAGCTGTTATTGGGATATTATGTATCAGCGGCAACCTCGATATTCATAAAATCAAACTACACATTTGATGAAAACCAAACCTGTTCAAAAAGTGGAAGCGTTGTGGATTCCCGGATAATTTCACAGGCACGGTTCTGTGCCTCCCACATTTCTGCAAATTCTGGGCTTACAATACCAGTCAATTTTGCAATAGGAAATTGCATAGTAATAGAAATGCGTTTACTGGGATTCGGCTTCCTCCTTTTAGGAATATTTCCTGTTTAACAAATACAAGGAAAAAAACACGCTTTTAGTATAGAAACTAAGAGCATTTAAGGAACATCATCCTAAAAGAAAAATAAAAAGAACTAAAGAAAATAGGAGAGCCCAGATGCAAACAGGATACTTGGATACCTTTTTTAAACGGTTTTACTTTCAAAGTCCCTGGTTCATGAGGATTCAAAGGTTTCCACGGATCATCCTCATCGGTATCATCTTCTGACATACTCCCATGTAATGAATAACCACCATTATTGTTATCATCTCCATGGTAGTCATTGTTATCATCTCCATGTGAGTCATTTTTAGGAAAACTACAGTCAGGAGGATCCTGAGAAAAACTATTCTCATGGTTGCAACCGATCATAGGAGACTTTTCAGGATTGACATTTTGTTTTTGAGTTGATTTACGGCAGCCAGTTCCCCCAGTTCTAGACGGAGTTTGACCAAAAGTTTTGCGACCCTTGGACCTAATTGAGCTAGCTCTATGATTTACAGCAGCTCTGCTACGCTTTATGAATTTCTGAATTTCTACCGCATCACAAGGATCTAACAGAATAAAATCCTCATAGAGATCACATGTGGATAACTGCATCCATAAACAATAATATCACAACAAAATTCACATAACTTCGCGTGAATCAAGAAAGACAGTTCAGGTTTGCTAAAACAAACATAGTACCAGATATGTTTCCAGTTCCCCAGTTTCGCCAGTAGGATCAAAACAATCCCCTTCTAGTACAACCAAATTCGACGGTGGCTTCACAAACTGATTTAAGTTATCATCTTTCCCCGGCGCACCATCCAAAGAATTGTTAGCTTCCACTATATCAATACAAACAAACCATCAACCAACAAGCAAACTATACATCAAGAATACTTCACCAACACCAGCACGCATAGAATAACATCAAGTAAATTACTTACCCGGAACATCATCTAATCCCAAAAATAGTTCATTGCTTTCATCAACATCTGCTTGGTTATCACGTCTTCCTTCAGTACGCTGTACCGACGCTTCCGCTGGTTGTTCCTCTTGACTATTCACAACAACAATACCACCAACACCATAAATTTACTAACTTGGACCCCCTGACAAGACCCAGATTATGCAAACAACTCCAAACTTAAATATTTGTAAAGTTTCATAAAAATATCTCACCTTTTTTGAGAAATGAAGTCCAAAGCATGTAAAACTAATGTATAAAGATACTCAACTTTTCGACTATACACTTGAATTGAACCTTGAAGTAACAAAGCAGCTACATTGATACAACAACAACAACAACAAACAAAACTTTATCAAAAACCCTAATTTCAATACAAACCCTAAAACTGAAAGACTCCTAAAAAAGGGGTAATTTTTTTTACCTTCAGCGAAATTAACAGATAAGTGGGCATCTTCTTCGTGGTTAATAGGTTCACCAGAACATATCTTCAAGAGATAATCTTCGAGATTTTTAGCAAGATCAACTGACCAATTTGACTGTGGGTCACGAAGCGGATGTACAATATGAAATCTCGAACTACTACCACTCCCGTCTTCTTTGTCAAAGTTCATTTTTTGTTGTATGAATAGAAAAACCCATGCCTTGATTTCATCTCATTCCCATCTCAAAAACCCCTAATTTCAAAAAAAAAGGCCCAAATTTGAGGAAATTGGAAGAACCTAAATTGGATGTTTTTGAGAAACCCTAGAAAAGGGGTTGTGAGAAATCAGTATAAGGAAGTAGCGGGGGAGATGAATTGATGGTCAGTAGATAGAAAGGAAACTCCTTTGGTTGGATTTTGAGTTCTGCACTTCTGTGTTTTTTTCTAGAAGAGAGAGAGAGTAGAGGAGAGAGAATTAGGGTCTTTGATTTTTTGAGTTCAAATTATTAAGTTGGGACTGTTTTTTCCCGCTTAAGATTTGACTAAATGGTGACAATCTGGATAGTGTGAGACTGGTTCTTTTCGTATTCCGGTTACAAGTGAAGGTTGACGCAAGTAGTCAGCAAGCTACAAACTCAGAATGTATTACGGGGCCGGTTCCTATGGTAAGTTGTCAAATTGTGATTTTGCCATGCCAGGTGGACTGGCAAACGGTGCACGCCACTATGGGGAAAAAAATAAGCGGTCAAGCTTCCACCTAGCGGTCGAGACTACACCGTTAGAGGTCGAGTAGCTCTACCGCCTATAAATACCCTTATTTCTTATCCTTTTTCATTCACAAAACAAAAATCCTTTCTTCCCTTCTCTAAAGAGCAGACCAGAGCGATTTTTTAAAAATGAGTTCCAAAAAAGAAAATCAAAGGAAAAGAAATCGGAAGGAAAAAGGAAAATCTGTTGCAGATAGTGATATCGTATGGATTCAGGATAAAGAGCACGAGTTCGCTAATATTAGGCAACTAGTTGGATTTGGTGCAACATCTATGCATTTATCTAACCATCCCGAGCGAGTTTTGTTACCTAAATTAAGAGGTGGGTGGTCTGAGCTAAGTGAAATTTATGAGTTACTCCCAGAACCTGTTCAAGAATCCTTGAGAAGATATCCTTGGCAGCGTTTATATTTCATGAAAGGCAAAAAACACATGACTTGAATTGTGCGAGTTATTTGTGAACGTTGGTGGAACACTGCAAATACCTTCTTTTTCAAGGATTTTGAGTGTGGTAAGTTCTATTTCTTCCATTCAATAGTTTAATTTTTAGTTCAGAAACAAATTTTAGTTCCACATATAAACTTTGATTTTATGACCATGTTGTTTTTAGGGTTCACACCGTTAGATTTGTATGTGTTGACTGGAATAAAATGTGAGGGTGATGTAGTACAATTTAACCAATTAAAGTGGATATCAGAAGGAAGATGGAAACAATTACTCCCCTTGTACTCAAATGATACTGGAGGAGAGCCAAATTCCAGAGACATACACTCATTTGGATTAAAAGTGTCTAGGTTGAAGGCTTTTTTGGGCCGTTACAATGCCAGGGGGATGAACAGAGCTGAAGATTATCCCGAGCTTAAACGGATTTTTGTATTATGGATGTTAGGCCAAGTTTTTTTTCTCAATGCAAGCTCAGTGTCATTAGTTGGTTTTCTGGAATATTTACAAGATTTAAGTAAAGCGCCAAATTATGATTGGGGTATTGCAATTTTAGTTGAATTATACATATGTCTCAGTGATTGCTCAATTAAGAAGACTGATAGCTTAAATGCATTTTGGGTCGTATTGGAGGTAAGAACTATTTATTGTATCAATGTTATTTTTCAGTGGTGAAATGTACTAACACATCAATTTTTGTCAATGTTCTTTTTCAGTATTGGTGGTATACTTACTTTACGATCAGCAAACCTGATCTTCATGATAAACAATTAATATTTCCAGTAGTGTACAAGTACAGAGCTGATAACTGGATTGGCCAGATTAATGATGGTCAAAATGTTGCTACTATGCAAAGGATGCAACAAGTGTGCAGCACTAGTATCAACATTACGACAACGCCGTATACAGTAATAGATGAGTTCAATTCTGATTTGATACAAGACATGCTTCGGTTAAGCCTTAAGCGACTTGTATTTTACAGTCCACTTAGTGGTCAGAGTATTTGGTACTACGGAGAAAGACATCTTTTTCAGTTACAAGGAAGAAAGGTAAAAGCCATCAACCTGTTTCCAACTTCAATTATTTCACATGATGATTGGATAAAGTTGATAAGTAATGGACAACCTTGGGAAGAAGCTGATGATTTGATCCAAGAACCAGAAAATGATTATGATTACTACAGTTGGTACCAAAAGGTATGCAAGCTAAGTATTGTTGTTCAACCACAAAACTTAGGTAGTGTTGACTTTCCAGCAATTGGAAATTTTCCACTTACAGATCTTCAATCCCAACCCCCACCACAGACGGGCGAACCATGTACGTACCCTAACACTCAAATGGGGTCACATATGCCTCAGATATCTTGGGAAGTCCAGACTTTATCACCGACTGGAGATGTTATTATAGTTCAACTTACTAGTAAAGGTATGCAGCAGAGCTATCCATACGATGGTGTGGATGCAACAAAAGAAGAGTATAAGACCGAGTTGAACAACTTTTCGCATTTTACCAGACGATTCCAAAATTTTCACTTGAGTCGGATGCAGGCTTTGAGGGACAGTATGAGTTATGAATTGCCTGAGACTCCGTTAGGGTCAAGTTCTTAAATGCCCGGTGAAAGTAATACAAGAGTTCGTGCAAGTGGAGGTCGTGTAAGTGAAAGTCGTGCAAGTGGAAGTCGCGCAAGTGGAAGTCGTGGAGGTCGTAGAAGTCATCATGACCCTACGATGGAAGAGACTATGGTGGAAGAAACTCGGCAAGAAAACTTGGAGATGGAGATGGATTTTCATTCTCCTCTTGGTTTCATTCCTCAAGGTCCTGTACTTACTCCTAGTGGTGCACAGGTAAATTTGGATGCATTTAGGCAATCTGTAATGTATACCCCAACGATTTCAACATTTCACCGATTTCAAGCACCTCCAATGGGTCTGATACAATTTCAAGGTTATGACTCACCTGATGCTACTCAACCACCATCTTAGAGTCAGAATAATGAGTTTTCACAAGATCCAACAGGCTTAGGGGAATATGTATTTAGTGGTAATCGTTAGTTTGAGAGTTTTTCTTAGTTGTTTTTGTTAATTTCTATTTCGTGGTTTGTTTAAATCGTTAATGTAATTGCACTTTTGTTTGATAAATAATAATCTTCATTTAAAATTTTATATATAAGTTATAATTAAGAACTTAGAATTGATAATCTAGATTAAATTGGGGCAACACTTTTAAGATTTCATAACAACTTGCATATCTGAACTTCTCTCCGTTGTCACGCAGCCACTTTGCACGACATCTTTGATCAATCTCCACTAGGGTTTCACCACTTCTCATGTTTCGAGCCTCTTCCCTTATCATACCAATATACTTGTTAACATTCCTGGAAATTATGGAGAACCGAGCACCCAACCCCAACGAATTCCGATTGTAGAGGTTCGTTGTTTCTTCTTCAAATTTCATTAAAACGCGTTCCCAAAACGGAATTAGCCGTAATGCGCCATCAACGATTGGATGATTAGTGTAGAAAACATAATTCCTGCAGATGCGTTCATCTTCGAACGTGCTGAAATTGAGTTGATGTGCAACTCTCCAACTATTTGCTCTTCTTAATTCATTTTCCACACTGGCTCGAAGTGCAAATCTTTGATTTTCGGACGCATGTTCCTCTTCTATGAACTGAGCCATAGACATGTCTTGAACCATTGTAAAAACTAAGAAAATAAGAAGAAGGTGTGAGTTAAAATGTTTGAGGAATATGGTATTTATAAGGAGGAAAAATTATGGCCGTTGGATCAGATTATACTCAGCGGTGAAAACTAAACCGTCAGGTCATATAAAACCCGGTAGTTGTGCAGTAAACACCTAATTGGACCGAGCGGTCGAGACTCGACCGCTCGGTGGAAACTTGACCTGGCATGGCTCAGTGGCAAATTTTCCACTTAAACAGGCCAGTTTTCCCCCTCCATAGTGGGTGCTTAAATGGCAAGTATGGACCATGTGGTGATCTTGCAGGCACTTGATGACCTTCCAGCAAGTATGGATTAAACTTGTTAAGCACCCTCAAAATGGTGAAACAAGTTTCATGTTAGAAGCTGCAACCTTTGTGGGATCTTTTCCACTCTTCCCGACATCTTCGTTCCACATCCGGTTCGCCTTCACCACTTTTTCAGTTGTTCCACAATTGAGTGATCAAAGCTAAATATTCAGAAATGGATGCCGAAATTGAGTGAAAACGATGACACAACCCATCGACATCACGTCTATTAATGTTACCGGTTTCTTCACCAAATTTTTCTAAAATCTTACCATAAAAAGTTCTTTTTTTCTTGATAAATACCACTGATATCATCTAATTAAATCATTTAATTAAATAATACATAATTTCTGCAAAGTGACTCGTCTTCATCCATCGTATACTTGGGACCACGAATTCTTGTGTTCCTTTGTTGTGATTGTTGTGTTTCTTGTTGTGTTTGTTGTGGTGTTTGTGTTTGTTTTGGTGTTTGTTGTTGTGTTTGTTGTTGTGTTTGTTGTGGTGTTTGTTGTTGTGATCGTTGTTGTGAGGATGCCATATTTGTTAAAGATGAAATTTTTCTGAAAGATTGAATTGATATGAATAGTTTTGTTTGAAAACAAAAAGAAAAGTTAGAGACGATATGGAAATATATGATGTTGAGGTAGTGTTGAAAAAGGTGTGAGTTTAAGTATGTATACGAAATGAATTTATAGGGAAAGGAAAGGAAAAATGGTGTCGGGATGGAAAGAACAGTTGGCGCTCTTAGAAAGAACGCGTCGTCTTTACCAAAAACGCTGGCGCTTTAAGTCAAGTTGCGCGTTGGATGTACAAGCGCTGGAGTTTGTTCTTCAGACGCCAGCGTTGGTAGCAAGCTCGCTCGTCCTTACCACAGGCGCGCGCTGGGTTGTCCATCTCGATGTTCAAATCAACAAATATATTGATTTGAACATCCATTTTTCATGTTTGTTCATTCCATAGTGGGAGCAAAATGAACAAACTCCAAGTTTGTTCTTTCCATAGGAACTGCTCTTAATCCCATTGTTTGGTAAGCCATGTGATAAGCAAAGTGGAATTCCACATGGTAAAATGAAGTCAGACGGACGAAGTTGAGATGCACGGATGTAAAAGGACCACGAGGCCTAAAAAAAGCCACTAGCGATTTTAGATCAACCGCCGAAGGATTACCCAACACTGTTACCAGCTACTTTTCCAATGGTCATATTACTCAATTTCATCCTCTAAAATCGCAATACCTTTTCATCCAATTTATAGCTTTCTAAATTTTTTTCAATTTCAATCATTTTTACTTTTCAACCATTAATTCTTGTTTTGATTCTTATGAAAAAGATATATGGAAATAGATGAAACCTTGTATGAAGAAGGGGAATAAATGTACGTAAAGATTTTGCGTCAAATGGACGAAGACGCAATTCAGGATAGAAGGCGGAAATTTTTTATGTTGCAGTTACATTCAGGGATGATACCAAAGCCTTTAGAGTCACTAGAAGTTAAGATTTGAAGATGGACGTGGCGAGATAAACATTTTTACCACGACAATGTGATGCCATGTTATTCTAATCCTAGATGTGTGTATTCGGATGCAGATTTTCAGCGTAGATTCCACATGGGCCGCAACTTGACTCAAAAGATTATTGTTGAGCTTTGTCAAGTACAACCTTTATTTAATTATCAGTATGATGCATGACATGTACATTATTTGATCCTGAACAAAAGGTCACTGCAGCTCTCCGAATACTATGTTACGGGATACCAGCGGACTCCACTGATGAGTACATCCACATGGGCAAAGCAAGTGCATTTGGGTATATCAAAAAAAATTTGTGAAACATTAGTCGAGCATTTTATTTCAACTTTCTTACGAAAACCTACTCAGATAGATGTTGATATAATCACTACCTAAAACACAGCTAGGGGTTTTCCAGGAATGCTAGGTTGTCTAGATTGCATGCATTGAAAGTAGGAAGCGAGTCCGGTTGAATGAGCAGGTCAATATAAGGGTCACTATCCAAAACCAACTGTAACATTGAAAGCTTCGGCTACTTATGATTGTTGGATCTGACATGTTTTTTTTTTTTTGATTCCCCGGTTCACAAAATGATATTAAAGTTTTGCATAAATCACCACTGTGTGAAGATCTTAAACATGGGCTGACGTCACACTGTAATTTCACCATCAACGAGCATGAATACAGTCAAGGGTATTGTATAACAAACATGATCTATCCAGAATGGTCAACATTGGTTCAAGCCTATAGTCAGATAGGCTATGGACCAACGACTTCAAAGGATATGAAATATTTTAACACCTAAAAAATGGCTCTGAGAAAGGATGTTGAACGCGCTTTTGGAATTTTGAAAAGGAAGTTCGTTATCGTTTGTGGGCCGTGTCGCTTTTTTGATCTTAAAGAAATGAATAAAATTATGCTAACTTGCATAATTCTGCACAACATGGTCATCGAGGAAACCATACATGACCCCACCTGGACTAGTTGTCCAGATAAAGATTTAAGTCCCCGGCTTGTAGTTCGCCATGACCGCCCTGCAAGAGACATAGACTTGTCACTGACATAATTCAATATTAAGGTCTTCATGGATAACTAAGGGAAGATCTAACTGCTAACCTTTGGGCTAGAAAATAAGTTGCGTGTAGTAGTCAAAACCAATCAGTTAGAGGGTTTTCTATTTAAATGATTTTAATTATGTTTTAGTTTATGTACTTTGAATAAGATGTAATAGAGGTGAGACTATTTAAATTAAGTGATAAGTTAAAAGCTAATAAACTTTCTTTTGCATAAGTATTCCATTAAACATAAGTTGAATTAAACCATTATAAAGAGTTAACTACTACAAGTAATTTTCAAATTTAAATAAAATTTGACTGTTACAATTAAATTAAAATTAGCTACCACGTTTAATCAAGGTGGTATTATTCTTTATATTTTTCCGAGGCATTGGCATTGGCGTCGTCATCCTCATTCTCATATTGGACAGGTTATGGGTTTTTTTATTAATTCAGTTGTTGTTCCACCTCATACACTTCTTGATTCTATAACCTAAGTTGTCGTAAGTTCATTACTGAAGTGTTCATGAAGAGTAGTTTGTTCCTGTCAAAATCCATGAATGTTGTTTTTGTGAAACACGACTTTTTCCGAGTTTCCTTAACGCCATGCCTAGATCTTCTGTTCTATATTGTTCTACCTGATGCTCGATTTCCTTGTGCTCAAAATAGTTGAACTCGTTTGAACCTTCTTCTATCGCTTTTTGGGTTGCGTCTCTCGATGTTTTTTCGACCTTCTGACCCCATCCCCTTCTTCTTTTGACATTGGTATTAAAATCCAGATTGGTGTTACCCTTCAACAGTGTTATGTTGTTCCTGACTACTTTGAGACCCAACATGTGGAGATGCATATTCTTCCGGTGAGGCAACAGATGCACCATTCTGAAAATCCTGCGAAATTGGACCATATGGGGATCTTGCTGGCACTAGATTACCTTCCAATACGTATGGATTAAATTTTTTAAGTACTCTCAGAATGTTGAAACAACTTTCGTATTGGAAACCACCTTTGTGGGATCTTTACCATTATTCTCAACATCTTCGTTTCACATCTTGTTCACCTTCACCGTTTTTCTTGCATCAGAACATTTGAATGATCAAATCTACTTATTCACTAACATTGTTGTTAATTGGACAACCCTTCGGCATTATGAATATTGATGTTACCGGTTTCTTCTCAATAAATTTCAATAATCTTTTGATAACGTATTATCCCGTTGCTGGCAATCATTGATTTGATCTAATGTAAACAATATATAATTCTTACAACTTGATTCATCTTCATCCATCGTGAACTTGACACCACGAACTCTAGTGGATTTCTTTTGCGCTTGTTGTTGTGATTGTTTCGAAGGGGTTGCCACGTTTGTTATAAAAAATGATTTTTGGAAATTTTCTGGTAGATTGAGATGGTATGAATAGGTGTGCTTGATATGAAGGGAAAATGAGTATTGAGATTGTATGAGATTTAGCGGTGTGGAAGGTGTGAATTTGGAATTGAAATGAGTTTAATTTATAGGAAAAAGAATTAGAACTGTTGAATGATCAAATTCAGATAAATCCGTTGGCGGGCAAACAAAAACCCCGTAGGTTTAATTAAACTACATAGAGACGCGCAACTGAAGTTAATCTGCTGGTGGATGTTAATGAACCGCGCAGCTTTGGAAGAAATGCATGGTTCTTGACGGGCCGCAATAAAAAAACCAATAAATTTTCCCATTTGCCACTTTTTTTTTGTGTTGGCCAGTCCATAGTGGGACCAAGTGGACAAATCAAGGATTTGTCCGTCCTATACGAATTTATCTTAGCGGTTTCGATCCTGCGAGGTTATCATTTGAAAAATAGGTGGACCCATCAAGGCAAAGGAAGCAGGGAAGTACTATTTAAAGGGAGATTACAAATAGCTCATTAACTACAAATGACAAACAAGAATAGTAAAATTACATTGCGTGACGATACTTAATTAAGAAATAACTTTGTTATCAAAATACAACCATTTTTTTTGGGAATCATGCTGCATAAATCTAGGTAAACAAAAGAAGATAGTACCAATCTAGCTGAAATATATATATATATATATATATATATATTAGTTTAGACAAGTTTAATGTTAGTACTTTATCATTCAAAATTTCAAAAATGCTACTACTTATGTAAATGATCCAAGAACTGGTCAAAATGTCCCTAGTGACATGCTTGGTTGCGTCTACGCCTTGTGATGGGATAAAAGTATGTCGACCTCAAGAGCATGGCTGTTGACGAGACAGTATGAAAATAAGGGTCATCCTCGGAGACTAATTATTTCCTGATGAAAATTTCTATCAAGTCATAAGCTAAGACATAAATCAACGAATACTAATTCGAAATAATAAAAATAAACAAAGAAGAAAATAAAATAAAAATATGATTTTCGGATTCCACCAATTAATTATATAGATAATTCAAACAATCTCTAAAAATATTCATAATATAACCCAATCCCATGTTTCGGAATATACTAGGTCTCAACCCGTGCCGTAACAGCACGAGAAAGGATGTGTGTTTCAAATGTATCCATCGATTCATACATGTCGTAATTGTCTGAGAAGAATCGAACCGATCGATTCAGGTCTATACGTTTTGAGGAGTTGGTTGATAAACATGTCCTTATCCTCAAATCTTTTAATATTGTGTGTGTAAGTCATACAACCCTTTGGGACAAACATAGTTAATCGTTAGAGAAAATCCTATGGGCTGTAGAACATTACTTCGTTCACTACTTCAAAAAAATATCATCAAGGTCATTCACCAAACTTGTAGAAAAACTAAAAACACGCATCTAAAAATTACATTAAAATCAATTAAATTAATCTTGCAAAATCTGTTAGCATTAGAATTTATTTTTTCTCTTTGATATAAAATTGTTGAGTTCCCAATTTACATAGATTTGTGTTTATTCATTTTCCTAAAATTTATAAGAATATTTAATTCTTGATCCATTTCTTTTCTTGTCTCTTTACCTATTATCATGAATTATTTCTCAAGCATGCATAATTACACGAAGTTAGGGAGAAATGACAAAAACAGAAATCATGACAAAAAAGGGGAATAAAGAGAGATGTAAGAAACTGAATCGATTACAATTAATTCACGTGTAGCCTTGCATAATCCCATGAAGTAAGGGAGAAATAATGACAGAAACAGAAATCATGACAAAAAATGGGAACAAAAAGAGATGTGAGAACCTGAACCGATTACAATTAATTCGCATGTAGCCTTGTGTTTGGTCAATTTTTTTATAGGTTTCATTTTTCTTCCTGCCCCCTAAAATCTTAAAATCACAACATCTTCTCTTTTTTTTTTTTGAAAAATCCGGCCTTTAAAAATTGTTTTAATTTTAAAAAATAATAAAAAAAGTAATTTGAAAACTAAAATCAAATCAAATTAAAACAAAACAAAACAAGACAAAGAAAAATTAACCAAGTGTGACTAACTAATTTACCTATCTTAGGACACCTTTTCTCACTAAACTACCACTACTTTTCCCCCACCACATTATCGTTACCACTCGACCAGTCTCACCAATACCCACCACCATTGTCCCACGGCCGATCCACCACCACCCAACATCACTACCACCATTAGTGCTTAATTTACCTATCCTAGGACCACTTTTCTCACCCTACCACCACCACTTCTTCCATCACCATATCATCGTAACCACTCCACCAGTCTTACCAATACCTACCACCATTATCCCCACCACTGCCCACCATCACAACCATCATTAATGCTTATTGATATGGTTAGTATCAAATAAATTTATTATGTATCAACAAAAATATATTCATTTGATTTTATTATGAAATATTAATTGAACATTTATTATTATTATTATTATTAATTTTAAATAAACGTGATCATTTATAATGGTGGATTTATGTTCTGCAAGTATAAATTTGATCGTTCTTTATCTAGCCAAACTTGTCCAAACTTTTTTTTTTGTATTCTGGAAATGTAATCAATTTTATTTTAATACAAAATCCGTGATTTATTCAATTATGGAAATGTAATCAATTTTATTTTAATACTAAAAATCGTGATGTATTCGATCAAATATTATAAATAGCTGGGATCCCATTTGGGTGATCCAGAGGTCATGATTATATTGTCTTATATGATTTAGTATCCTCCTCAAAATATTTGTGTTTTTTCCTTACCAATTATGCCAAAAACAACCAACTACATCTATCACAATAAAATGTTGTCCATTTTGTAAAGATGCAAAACTATTATTGTCCACTGCTATTTAGTAACATCCACAAACGTACGCAAAAACCATCCACGCCTACTATTTTTTCCACCACCAGTAATGTTACCACCTCCACTACTCACAAACACCCGCCACTCTTTCCTCCACGCACTGCTTCTTTCGCTACCACTATTAAAAATTATTAATATAATTTTTAACCGAGGTCACTGTAGTACAGTGGTAAAGTCATTGGGTGATGATATCAGTTACCTGAGTTCGAAACTCGCCAGCACCAAATTCTTTATCGATCAATATATATATATATATATATATATATATATATATATATATATAGTTTTTAATAAACTTATTTATTAATAAAAATATGTATTTATCAGATTCATTAAATGAACATTTAATTAATCATTTATCATAAGCAATTAACATGACACCAATTAATAAAGTATTTATAATGATTAGTTGAAAAAACCATGGCCATAGATTTATCCCTCCTAGACAAATTTCAACCGCTCTTTATCTAGTCTAACTTAGGCAAGCTTTGTAAATTTATTATGTATCAACAAAGATATATTCATTTAATTAATTAAAGAAACATTTATTATGAAATATTAATTGAACATTTATAATTAAATTTTAATTAAACGTGATCATTTATAACGGTAGATTTTGCAAGTATAAATTTGATCGTTTTTTATCTAGCCTAACTTGTCCAAACATTGTTTTGTATTCTGGAATATGTAATCAATTTTATTTTAATACTAAAAACCGTGATTTATTCGATCAGGTACTATAAATAGCTGGTATCCCATTTAAGTGATCCAGCGATCATGATCATATTGTCTTATATGATTTAGTATCCTCCTCAAAATATTTGTGTTTTGTCCTTACCAGTTGTGCTAAAAATAGGCAACTACATCTATCATAATAAAACGTTGTCCATTTTGTAAAGACACAAAACTATTATTGTCCACCACTATTCACTAACATCCACCAACGTACGTAAAAACCAGTCACGCCACTATTTTCTCCACCACCAGTAATGTTACCACCTCCACTACTCACAAATACTCGCCAATGTTTCCACCACCCACTGCTTCTTTCGCTACCACCACTAAAAATTATTAATATAATTTTAACCAGGGTCACTGTAGTATAGTGGTAAAGTCATTGGTTGATGATACCAGTTACCCGAGTTCGAAACTCACCAGCACCAAATTCTTTACCGATCAATATATATATATATATTTTATAAATAAAAAAATATGTATTTATTAAATTTATTAAATGAACATTTATCATGAAAAATTAATTAATTATTCATCATGAGCAATTAATAGAACGCTAATTAATAAAGTATTTATAATGGTTAGTTGAAAAAACCACGACCGTAAATTTATCCCTCCTAGACAAATCTCAAACGTTCTTTATTTAGACTAACTTAGCCAAGATTTGTTTTGTATTCTTGATTTCGACTACAGTTATTACAACCTTTCGTTGTACCAAAACAATACAATTTCCTTCGCTTATAAAGGATCAATAACCGAAGACTATTCAAGACGCTTAAAGAACGAAACCCGTTAAAGAAGAGAAATTAATGAAATGAATTCCAACCATAAAGAATAATATTTTTCCATAATTTTTGTTTCCTTCTGTATTTTGTTTATTTTTCTTCATTATTAGTATCCTGCAATGGTCTCCACACTTCTACACATGCTATGACACAATTCTATACACGCTTTGAGTCTGTGACACATCTGTACAATGTTGTGTCATGCTTACTACATTCCCATATCCAAATAATTGGACCAATGAAATAATTTTCCATGTTCTTCCTTTTGGTCTTAGCCCATTCAATCATAAATCACTTCATTTCCTCCATTTTACCCGAAATTCCGCATTTGAGTCTATCGAGCTTTATTTCCTAAAAACTGCAAAAATAACCAAACTTATCAAATATGTACAAATTGTAGAACTAGTAAATGTAAATTTGAGAGGTAAATATGTAAGAATTAAGCACGTATCACACCCCCAAACCTAAATTTTTCTAGTCCTCGAGCAAAACTAATCTAAAAATGAAATGAAAATCCTAACTCACTTTCACAAGAACCGTGACTACACTTAGCATGTGTAACAAACCTTTAAACCCTAAGTGGCCGATTTATAATCTCTGGAGGGTTTACAAGAGGTATACCTACAAAACTTTTACTCCAAATTCTAATTAGCCACAAGTATCCAAAGAGTTACGGTGACATAAATTTTCTCAATCTATCGCCAAGTAATTAGAGTGCAGGAGAAAAACGTCTACCAATATATCTGCTCAACTTCGGAAGAGATCCGTTAAACAACTGGAGTAACATAGAAGAGAAATACCCACTCAACAATGAAAGACATATCCATTACAAAGTAGTATAATATCAAGAGAAGGAGACCCGCTCAACCTTATCCGCTCAACAGTGGTAGAGAGAGTATGTGTGATGAGTTGAGCTAGTGTCAGAAAGGTCTTGTGCCAGATGGAAAGTGGACTAACGGAGAAACCAATATGCATTTCTCCTCGACTGTCTCATAGTGCTCAATAGAAACATCGTCCTCTTCGGTTTAATTTTTGATGGTAAACCCTTGAACTTGGAACTTTGACAATGTATTAACTTTTCTCCTCAATTTTTTCTTGCTTGAAATTTCTATATAGGCTTATCTTCCCCATGGCCTTATTGAACAAATAACAAACTAACTATAAAATTTAAATGCAAATCTTTTTGTATAAATATATTTTTCTTCTTTTTCTTCCTTTTATTCCTGATTTTTCTGATTTTTTTTTTAGTTTTTTGATATTATTATTATTTTATTTTTTTAACAAAAAGATTACAACTACAATAATTGAGAAAATAATATTAATATGGGCACGAGAGAAGGACTTTACCACTTGGATCTTCACAACTTGTAATGTCTTGGTGTCATAAATTTCAACAACTTACATCATTTGATTTTCTATGTTGTTGTAGCTAAGTATGTAACTTTGGTTATGAATTTTGCCATTCCTTGTATTGTTTCTTATAAAATTTGAATGTCTTAAACTTCTCCATGAATTGTGTTCCTCCGCTCGTTGATAATGATAAGTTTCTACGAGAGAGCGTCGTACTCCAGTAACTAAGACTACATGATGAGGTTACTCTTTCTTTCTGGAATTTCCTTCTGGTTTAATGGCATATCCGGGATGGATGGGTAGGTCCACCACGATACTCTCTCAAAATTTAATTTTCTCTCCAAAATATCTGATTCTCTCATTTTCTCCCAGAAATGTCAAATTCTCCATTGTCTCTCAAGAATGTCAAATTCTCAAGCAATTCTAATTTCTATCTTTTCGGTGAGAAACATTGTGTAAACCTAGCTAAAAGAATACTACGTGACTTTAAATGTTAGAGATTTTGGCACATCTAAAATTTTCTCCCTTACCCCCAAATCTAAATTGAACATAGTCCTCGATAAATGAAAGCACGAACAAAAAGTAAATGCAAAAATTTGAAGGAGATAAGGAAAGATGTTACCATATGAAGCAGTATACCATCAGCATATGGGGTGCCTATCATATATCGCTAAGTTTAAAGTCTTCAACAGACAAAGAAATGATTAATCACAGCTTACGCATTATATAACAGTAACCTAGATAGTTATGGTGGATCCTAAAAGTCAATCAGATTTGACTCACAAAGTTAACCACAATGAAATTTATAAAAGTGGTAGTCATTATTACGAAAAAGTGTTAATTCTAATTTCCTAAAATATTTAGGCTTAGTTCCAAAATTCAATAACTGACTGTTTGAGGGTGAAAACAGTTTCTGTTGGTTTCGGTAATTTCATGTGATGTGGGTGAGAAACAAGTCTAAACCCTAAACAATGTACTGCAAGGCAGTACTTTAGGTTCGAGAGATCAATCTGTACAAGTCCGTCCTAAACCAATAAATGGCCGTTCCAGACTTGCTTCGGTCACAAAGTGGAGGAGAAGGGTTGGTTTTGGGGAGGGAAGCGAAGAGAGTATTGAGACCAGAATAGTTGATTCTGGAAGAGTAGTTGTTTTGACTTGTATCAGAAAGCGTAAGCTAACGGATGGGAAAGCTAACAGGTAATTTCTGAGTGTTGTATGCTCCTGACCAAAAACTTGTTTTCGGTGGAAATAGGTAATTCCTATTTATACAAGTCGAAGTGAAACGTACTCTGGTCTCATTAAGAAATGGAAAACAGGTGAGTAAATGGGAGGAGGTGGTAACTGGTAACGCCTGGAATTGATGTTCCATAAAAGAAAGTGTTTCATCATTACTCCCTGTATTTACTAACCGCCTCATCCTTTTGACACTTTCTTATAACGGGCGTAGTGTACGCCGCACGCTCTAAACCGCCAAACCAATACCCAATGAGCATCCCCCGATTTGTGACATGCGTTGATGTCTCGAGTGTTTTCGTGGAAAACATGTAGCACGTTTTGTTGTCTGGCAAGTTGAGCTTGGGAGACTTGCCGGCTCGGTAGTGACCTTCGACGGTCGAGATTTTGCATCTTAAGAGGAAAGGTAGCTGTTGATTATTACAACCCTTCGTTTGGTATCCAGTGGCATGAAAGCATGATCAATATGGATTTAATATGGCCTAGTTTAGGCGCGGCCAAAAGTTAGGGTTTTGGCTTTGTTTAGGCGCGACCAAACTAGGGCCAAAGGTTGCCATGCGTTAGCTGGTAACTTTGGACGACTAAGATCTGCACCTTAAATGAAAAAGTGGTCGTTGATTGTTTTGGTAGCCGCATAGGGAAGGCCGGTATGGCGTGGCCAAAACTAGGATTTTGGGCCAAAGGTTACCATGCGTTGTTTGGCAACCTTGGACGGCTAGGATTCGCATCTAAGATGGAAGCGTGGTCGTTGATCGTCGCACGCCTTCGTCTTGGTATCCGCATAGGGAAGGCTGGCATGGTGGTTGGCATGCCATTGGCACATGTGGCATGGCATGCCTTGGCGCGGTTTGAGTTTTGGGCCAAAGGTTACCAAGCGTGGTTTGGCGACCTTGGACGGCTAGGATTTGCATCTAGGATGGAAGGGTGGCCGTTGATCGTCGCACACCTTCGTTTTGGTAGCCGCGTAGGGAAGGCCGACATGGTATGGCGGGGCAAGGTGGTTGGCATGCCATTGGCACATGTGGCATGGCATGCCTTGGCGCGGTTTGGCGTGGCAAAAACTAGGGTTTTGGGCCAAAGATTACCATGCGTTGTTTGGCGACCTTGGACGGCTAGGATTTGCATATAGGATGAAAGGGTGGTCGTTGATCGTCGCAACCCTTTGTTTTGGTAGCCGCATAGGGAAGGCCGACATGGTATGGCACGGCAAGGTGGTTGGCATGCCATTGGTACATGTGGCATGTCATGCCTTGGCGTGGTTTGGCGTGGCCAAAACTAGGGTTTTGGGCCAAAATTTACCATGCATTGTTTGGCGACCTTGGACGGATAGGATTTGTATCTATGATGGAAGGGTGGCCGTTGATCGTCGCACGCCTTTGTTTTGGTAACCGCATAGGGAAGGCCGCCATGGTATGGCGCAAGGTGGTTGGCATGCCATTGGCACATGTGGCATGGTATGCCTTGGCGCGGTTTGGCGTGGCCAAAACTAGGATTTTGGCCAAAGGTTACCATGCGTTGTTTGGCGACCCTGGACGGCTAGGATTTGCATCTAGGATGGAAGGGTGGTTGTTGATCGTCGCACACCTTCGTTTTGGTAGCCGCACAGGGAAAGCCAGCATGGTGGGGCCAAGGAAAGGTGCGGTTGGCTTGGCATGGTGGGGCCAAGGGTTTGGCATGCCATTGGCGCCATGAAAAACCCTTGGCCCCTGGTGCGACTATCATGGTTGGGGCCAAGGTAAGGTGCGGTTGGCTTGGCATGGTGGGGCCAAGGGTTTGGCATGCCATTGGCGCATGGTGCGGCTAGCATGGTTTTCCATTGGCACAGTGGTACGGCTGGCATGGTTGGCATGCCTTGGCGCATGGTCGGCTAGCATGGTTTGCCATTGGCACAGTGGTGCGGCTGATATGGTTGGCATGCCTTGGCGCGGAGATGTGGCTGGCATGGTTTTCTATTGGCATAGTGGTGCGGCTGGCATGGTTGGCATGCCTTGGCGCGGAGATGTGGCTGGCATGGTTTTCTATTGGCACAGTGGTGCGGCTGGCATGGTTGGCATGCCTTGGCGCGGAGATGTGGCTGGCATGATTTGCCATTGGCACAGTGGTGCGACTGGCATGGTTGGCATGCCTTGGCGCGGAGATGTGGTTGGCATGGTTGGCATGCCTTGGCACGGAGATGTGGTTGGCATGGTTTTCCATTGGCATAGTGGTGCGACTGGCATGGTTAATATGCATTGGCACGGTAACATGGGAATTAGGATTTGACATAGATGATATCGGTCAATGTTAAGGGTTCTGCCGTGGAACATGACATATAAAAAAAGGTACCTTGGTAATTCTTGCGTAGGCATGCTGACCGATTCAATAAATGTGTTAATGGTCATAGTGACGTCATGTCAGATGTGCGGTTTTAAGATCTTAACCTTAAGCTAAAAACCACCATCAACACTGACACATTTGAAATTTTTATGTTCCCACATTTGCAAGATAAAATTTTGGTGGGACAACAAAGTTTATTATGGTATCATGGTCTGGATAAACCACATCAAAAGGATGACGGGTTTCTAACAACTGATTTTCATTTTGGACAAAATCATCCGGCTCATAAAAAAGTATGCGAAGATAATATATTAATATGGTAGAGGCACATACTCAAGTCCCAAGTGAGGGGCCTTTATAAAAGTCAAATGTGAACCACGGGGAGAATGATATTCATCAATAAACCTAGAGTGGTCGGTGGCCTTGGATAAACTAGTCACAATTTCCTTAATTTTTATATTATTAGATTTAGGAAAATGGTCAGTTATTTCATCTAGATTATAATTGGATAGTTTTCGTTCACTCACATTATCATCTTCGTCAGAGAGTATTGTCTTTGAATCGTTGGACTCTAAAACACTAGTTCCAGTATACACTTGTTCCCCTAAATCATCGTGGGTACTTATAATAACAATGAGTTGTTACATCTTCTGACATAATGATATTTCTAGTCCAAACCTCTTCCTTTTGAATAGGTGAATAATTGTTAATATCATCGTGATTGGATCCAGAAACAATATTACTATCAGGATACTCAATTATTGTAATTATTACCTCATCATTATGACTTCAAATCTCAAATTCTTCATTAAACCTATCTTCATCCTCATTTAAAACGTGTAGTGAGTTCATTGACAGTAATACTTAAAGCTGCAATTTTTTTTTTCTATATTTAAGCAATTCCAGTGTTCAGTTTCTATTAGTTGATTGGGTTTATTATCCATTAACATTTGTGTCCTACATGAACTTTCAATCAACTGCTTGAGTGAGTCTTCTAAAGAAATAATTTTGTCATAAGAAGAATTAAGTTGTAAAGAACATCCTGAAAAGACGAGGGTACCAAGTACACCACAATCTTTTCGATATCAACCTATAAGTGTTATACCTTGCGTGATCTAATATAAACAGAGATTGTCAAGAAGATGGCAACCATAAGATATACATTTGGTATATAGTTCTAGTTCGAAACGAACCTTAAACTAAAAAGATCAACCCAAGTGTTTGGGATTAATGTATAGTGTAGTTACTTTTGATCATAACTAAAACAATGATTATAATTGCGAAAGCAAAAGTAAAGACACAACAAGATTTTGTTAACGAGGAAACCGCGTATGCTGAAAAACCCCGGGACCTAGTCCAGTTTTGGATACTCTCATAATTAAGTCGATATACAAAGACACTACCAACTTCCTATAGTTGAGACCAAGTAAACATACCCTAGTTACCTAGTTTAATAAGTATCCCTGCGCATACAACCAATCTTGCCAACGCACGTGAATCCTAAGATAGATTTCACTATCTTAAGTTGTTTCAGCCTTTCTAAAGACTTTAAGCACTCAACCCTTTCGATCGTCTTACAAACAGTAAAGGACTAATATGTTTGGTAAGCACTCTCTTATCTCAAGAAATTATTCAGAGATATATTTTTTGAGTGTGACAAAGGCTTTTCTGTTTGAAATCAAATAAAATCCTTTGCGGGTTTAGATCTTCCAAGATCTGTATTAACAAGTTAACCAGATCAAGTCAAATAGAAATACCAGATTCGGATACTGAAGAGTACCACCAAATTATAACTTGTCGATCTAAATACAACTAGCAATAACAAGTCTATAAAAAGATAAAGTATATCTCGTCAGATCTCATCCGATCAAGTTTGTGCACTAAGAAAATCACAAAGATACGAAACCAATACGAAAAATCTTCTTATGTTCAAAAGTCTTTTGTACCTGCACAATAACAAACTTGATTCCAACTTATGATCGGTCATGCATAAAACAAAGTTTTTTAAAAATGTATGATCACAAGTTAATATCAGATCTAAATCTGAGTTGTCGTTAATCTCTCTATCTAGTTTGAGTGACCTTATGTCAGAAGAGAAGCCTCTCAAGAATAATTAAAATAGGTGCAATCAAGAGTTAACAAAATGTTAGTCAATCAAATCAATAATTGAATAAATAAATTTCACTATTTGTAGTCCAAGGTAGTTTGTACACCAAGGAATTTCCATAACCGAAAATATTCTTAAGATATGCAATAAAGCATCTAAATTCGATTTTGTCTAATTCCAACCAATATCCAACTGTATAACCTAAATCTCTTGGAAAACTCAATATTAGAACTAATATATCTTTCTAGAGATATGTTTTGATTGCTGGTAAAACAAAACATATAACTTCGAAAATCTCAAAAAGATTCTCTACTATTTCGATTTGGGATCTCACCTTGAGTATCAAAGAATATATTTGAAAAATTAAGAAATAAGTTTTCAGCACATGTTCAAATTACTCATTATGTCGACATCTTGAACTTTCCTATTTTTCAAACCCAATTTCCAAATCATGCAAAGCCTAAAGTGTACGTGATTTAGAGAAATCAGTTCTACCATGACTCCTAAAACAAGTTTGATCAATTCTACCTTGACTCCTAGTATAGGTAGGGATCATTTCTACCTTGACTCACAGCATAAGCTAGGATCGGTTCTACCTTGATTTCTTATATAGGTTAGGATCGGTCCAACCTTAAGATCTTCAATGAAAACTGGACCTTCAATCCTCTTGATTTCCTTTCAACTACGAAACAAGTTCGTACGTCTACTTCCTAAAACTCATGTAATTAAACATAGTTTTATAGGTATGAAATCAAACTTATGTTCACTACACAATCTAGTAACGTGTTACAAAGATTATGTTGATGTTGCAATTGCGAAGTTTAAAAGATAAGCATTATACTTCGTAATTCAATATACCAATATAAAGTACTTATCACTATTGATATATTATTCCTTGACACTTTGATATGAATATGATGATTAAGTCTCTTATACTAGAGTTTCATGTATATAACTTCGCATTATTATGTTTTCAATTAGGAACGACTTGAAAGCTTACGATATACAAATGGAAACAAGTCAAGTCATGTATTACTAACCTCGAGTGGAAGGATGATGTCATCGTTGATGTTGATACGTCTTCGAAATCTTCAGGTCTTCAGAGTGATACTTGTATGTCTCAACATTTCTAGACTTCCTAGTCTAACCTAACGAAGTTGACTATAGTAATCTAATCAAGCAATTTATGAGTTTTGATACTAAAATATGACAACCAACCTTGACATACCAACACTTGGAGGGTTCAACCCATCAATGCTCAATATTGCTAATTTTTCCGTTCATGTGACTGGTTCACGTGCGAATAGTAATTGGGATCACTATGATATGAACCATGTCCCTCAGAAGGTCGGTACGGGTCCAAATACTATCCACACTATGGTCATAGTACGGAGAATGCGCATTTATAAATTTAACGGATAATCATTGTATTGGTTCTCATAATACCAGTTCGACGTAGTTTTTTTGTGCACGTGCAAATACGGGTCAACTGTAGTTGGGTAGGCTCATGTTATCTTAACAAAATATCTACAGTCAAAGACTGGTCAAAGGGACAAGGCTAAGACTTGTGGTGGTTTGACCGATGACGCTCAGAGGGTTCAACGTATCCCGCGTGTTTTCCTATATACCAGTAGTAGACGATGCAATATGTTGTTCACTTGTATTTTTTCTAATGGAATAAAGATAAAAAAATTAGCCAAAAATAAAAATGTCCTAGTTATTTACAAAAATAATATAAAATATAATAATAGAATAAGATAGTACCAAGATTACCTACCTTAGCTAGCAAATTTTGCTTCCACTTTTAGTTTCCAACAAAATATACACACCAGATATATGAAATACCAAGAATAAAATCTCGAAAATAATAAAATCTAACCTAACCTAACCTAATATATACAAAAATCTACAATAACTAAAAGTAACAATCTTTTAGTCCCCGGCAACGACGCCAAAACTTGATGGGATAAAAATATGTAGAGCGCAATAGCATGGCTACGATGAGACAGTATGCAAGTACGGTTCCTCTCAGAGACTAATTCATTGCAATTGAAAATTTATATCAAACCCTAAGCTGAAAAATAAATCAACAAATACTAATTAAAATAATAAAATAAATAAAGTAAAAAATAAGAGAAAACTAGGGTTTCTGGATTCCACCCATTAATATAGTAAATAATTTAAGCAATCTCTAAAAAAATTGATAATGTAACTCAAGATAATATCGAACCTAATCTCATGTCTCGGAATATGTTTCAATTAAAACATTTATCACGACCTTTCATTGTACCGAAAAACATTATAATTTTCTTAGCTTATAAAGGATCAATAGCCGAAGACTACTCAATACGCTTAAAAAACAAAGCCGTTAAAGAGGAGAAATTGATGAAATCAATTAAACCTTAAAGATATTATTAAAACTATACGAGCCTTTTACATAATATAGTCGGCTTTATCTTCAACCCTAATGGAGAGGATTAGCTACCCATTATTACAAAAAGTGAAAGAAAAATAAAATAGAAGTAAAAATCCTAAATGCTCTACCGTATTGCTCGCACCCCCTTTTTTCATATGATTCCACCGCTATTTATATAGTTTTCAAAGGAAATCACTTTCCTTTCCCATTTCCACTACCATATCGTCGTCCAATGAAAGTGTGGCATGTGCCAACTAATAAAAGTTCCTCCAATCAAAACGTGTCATACATCAAATAATATAAACCACATACAATCAAAATTTTATTTATTTGGAAAATATATTATTCTTTATTAATTCTAGCCATAAAGAATGATATTTTTCCATAACCTTTATTTCCTTTTTTTTTATTAAACCAAATATCTCAAATATCCTTTTATCGTTATTTATATTTTGCAAATGGTCTCCACACTTCTACACACATTGTGACACATTTCTACACACGTTGTGGCATACTTACCACATTTCCATATCCAAATAATTTTCCATTATTTTCTTTTCAGGCTTAGCCCATTAAATCATAAATCATTTCATTTCCTCCATTTTGCCAACAGAGTTTCGCATTTGAGTCCATCGAGCTTTATTTCATAAAAACTGCAAAAATTACCAAACTTATCAAGTATGTACACAATGGAAAACACTCTTTGATGAACTCGCGTAGTATTAGGTAGTTGGTCGAGTAAAGGCTGACCAAGCCGATGATGCTTAGCTGGTATTTTCGGATAATCAGCCAAACTGTAGTAAATATGTAAGAATTAAGCACTTGTCAACTTGCATGAATCTCATAAAGATTAGTCATGCGTTGGACTAGCACATTGGCCATTTTGTTAACATTATTATGTCGCTAGATTCTTCTTGAACTGCGCATACTTGATTTTTCATAAGTCTTTTATAAGTCCAATATTGCATCATTTAATGTTACATTTGTCATTGACATGTTCTTGTCTTCAATTGTTCCGCTGCATAACTACATTAATGTAGCTTCATGATGATGACACTTAACTAGGGACTAACAAACACGCCCAACCTTTCGATTTAACACCCTTAGTAAGTACATTATCTCAGTAAATGCATCATTTATATCTATTGTATATGCTTCAGAAACTCCAATATCTAAAGTTCAGCAGCTTATACCTTCTAATGTTCTTGTCGACTTCTTTGCCTAGCACCGGTGTCATGACTTATTTTATCGCCTTATTGTCATTGCAATGAACTTAAACTTCGTTGTCCCCTTGTCGACTATGCTCCAAACCAAGTCAAACTATATATATATCAATAGTCAAACGCGACTCAAAAATTGACGTCTTTTTTTGTTTTTGAACCAACAACCAATTTTTTCCAAATCAATATGCGCAAAGTACACGTGTAATGATTCCATGTCACCCATACTTTTTTTTTTGTGTAAGTCCAAAATTATATTAATGGATCACAAATCACATAAGATATTTACATAAGATATCTACAAGAAAAGAGGTAAAGGACCCCCAAAACTGGCAAACTATTTATAACTATAATACGAAACATAAGGGAGATCCGGAGAAAGTAAAAAATTTAGGCATGCCCGTTTTTATATTTATAATACAACCGATTATATTCCCGCAAAGATCCCGTAAACTTCGACGATAAAATTATTGTTACACCAAGGCTCAATATCATAGCATCTAGAAAATTGCAATCAGTATCCCTAGCCACAACACCAACAATTGCAATTTCAGCGTTCCCTCTTACAACATCATCGCAACAAGTAAGAATCTCATCACTAGAAGGTGGCTGCCATAAGCATTCAACCGGATCTTTCATCTTCTTGATTTTTATATGCACCACATGGAAGTAGTTCACTGCACTTAAATCATCCACTATATTATGCATGTGAGCCTTATTTTTTTCGAATATCCATAAATCTACTAAAAAACTGTTGTCTTGAAGAAGTGAATGCAAGCCTTATTTTTATCATATACTATGTTGTTTCTTGTCTTCCAAAACTTTTATCTAATGACCAATATAACAATTAGCCAAAGATATTTAAACATGCGACTTCTTCCCTTTGCAACTCTATAGCAAGTTATTAAGCTAAACACATATCTTAGCCCAAAGTCATCTAAAATCTACGGCCTAACACTAGTTGCAAAAGTACAAATGTACAATACCATAAAATATGGTCCAGGATTCCTTATGCCTTATTACACATGAAACATCTGTTAAAAACTGTAATTTGAGTCTGCTTATCACTTTATCAATTGTAATATAAGTATCACGTAAAAACTTCCAGTTCTTATCTGTTAAAATAAGGATGAACCACTTGCTTCCAAACCAATTTTGCACCCTCCAAAGTCTCGAATTTATCCCTGATGTATTGTCATGCAAGCGCAACAAAAAAAAAAACCCCTTTGGTATGGGCATCTAAAATCTATAATCAACTCCACCCACAGGCCTAGCTAAATTTTTTATAACTTCGCTTGTATATACTATAATAATCTTATAATTATGAGAAATAACCCATGTATTATTCACGATCTAGTTACTTACCCTTGTCATGAACTGATTTGTTTCAGAACCAGGAATCCCATAGGGATCAACAATGCTTGCGTTCTTAAACCAGTTATCAAAGAAAAAAGATGTAGACCTGCCATCCCCAATCGGAGTCGTCGTACTTTTATCTACATCCTTATAGACACAACGAAACCTAGGAATAATTAACGATTTAACATGATAATCAGTGATCTCCCCATTCTTTTTTAAGTATTTGACTTTCAAGAATTTAACCCAGCCTTTACTATAATTTTTAATATTCCTACAAAGTGTCATAAGAAAATCCTTCATCAGTTCTATTCTTGTAAACCCTAAACCACCTTCTTCATATGGGCAACGGATTTAAGGGTATTCTTCGTTTCCTCCCCAGTAAATATTTAATTAGCAAAACTTCCTCCGGAATTTGAAAATTGGTAAACTTCCTATCGTTAAGTTTTCTATCCACTTTCTAGTGAGATGCTTAACATTAATATACACGTGCCAAAGACAAACTACTTATAATAAATTATCCAAAATACGCTCAGGTATGTGACAAATAATAGTAAATTATGCAAGGAGTATAATTTAAGATAAGAATAAAATGCAGGCAAATTTAGGGTCCCACCATCTTAAGTAAACTTACTCGTCATGTTCTTCCATATCTACTGCCAGTCGACAACATCATCAAGATAAATTCAATGTGAATTAGAGTTTCAACCCTAATTAGGTCGAGTAAATAAGAAGTAGATCTAGAGATTGAGTATCATCAAGATCAAGAACTTCGGGGAAATACTATCAAAAATGATCAGAAAGATTGATGATTTAGATAAATTTGAAGGTTTGTTCAATGTAATTGATCACACAATCATCAGTATATCCCATTTTAATCATTAGATGAAAGAATCTAAAACAAATTAAAATATATATAAGGCAGATGACATATTGAACCTGGTGATCGAGTTTTAGATAGTGGTAAATAGAGTTGTCGTTCACTCGGACTTTGTTGAAATTGATTCTATGCTTAAATATAAAAATAAGAAATTATATACAAAATATGTCACGGGATGAAGAATTCACCGAGACTCGGGATTTCACTGTTTTTCATATTCAAGTGGTTCAGAAATTAATCTCAGGCAATTATATATTCAAACACAAGAAATATTAACTCTATTCTTTGCAAAAATAGATTTCGTAAAACATCAATTGTAAATTACAAGCACAGTGTATCAAAAGCACCTAAGACTAAGCATACACTATCAAACAAGATAACAATTGATTAATAGAAATCATAAATCATTTATATTCGGTGCAAAAAGTAAATAAGGAATTAATTAAATTTACCACATGATGAAATTCAGCTTCGTCCATCGTCCCATCGATGGGGTCTAGCTTCTCATGATGAAAACACACTCAAAAAGATAACTCATAGCTCAAATGGTGTTTTTATTGGAAAAATAGTAGAAAAAAGAGATTTGCAATGGTATAAAGGTGTTGCAAAATAAACTGTTACAAAGAACGATAAATGGAAAATGCCACTGTCACCGTAGCAAATACAACGCTTCAGTATGTGTCGTTGTCACTGTTGATGAACGACTGTTCTTTGGCGTCTTATGTTCTTCGTTCTCTCCTTCAATGGAAGCAGCAGAGAAAAGCTCTGCAACTTTGTTCTACGCTATGTTTACTCCCCTCACTCTTCATCCTCTTCCTCTGATATCCAGTACCCTTTTTATACTCAGCAGGCACCGAAATCATGCGTCATAACTCCATATATTCTTTCATTGCTCGATAGTATTCTTCACTGCCAGTCAAGGATTTTCTTCGCTGATTAATCAACCCACGAGTTACTCCTTAGCTGTCATGCTACAAACACGTTCCAAAAGTCACCAAAGCCCCAGTTTCCACACACAAGCCTCCGTTTACAACACACACTTCCCGAAAATAAACCTGAGAAGATATATTCTCCCTGTTTTGCTCAAATATGATTCTACAACTCCATTTCTTCGAATTTGATGCAATTACCTGTCATGTTTAGCTGCAACAGGCCCAGTCCAACTGATTGTAGCGTTTTAATCTCACTAGAAGTCGTCCAAATCCAAAACAGCAATATCGGGTTTATCAAAATACGTAACTCCGTGATTTATTCCATCTGATGCTCCAGCCAATTCTAACCCAAACCATTGATCATACCATGCCTGCTAAACTTAATCAAGTCGTCCCATGAAATTTCATCCATCGAGTCTGCTTAAATCTCCACCAAAAGACGAACCCTAAACTATGTCGTTGATGAACACAGTTTCCTGCCAAAACTGGAATTTAAATGAAGATGATGACCTCCCCCTAGCAGAGATGGGGGTGCGAATAGCGGATGCCTTGAGGGGTGCCCGTGGGTGCCCTTATCCAAAATGAGGGTGCCTTTAGTACTTTTCTCCGGGGGTCCAACTAGCACTTTTCGAGCAATTTTTTCCACACAAGTGTATTTCTCCAAAAACACCTAAACCAACATAAAAAAACTATAATAAGTATAAAATCAAGCACTAATAATACATACACTGAGGACAATTCAGACACAAAATTGTGTCAATCACCTGGCTTGATTGGGGTATACCCAAATTAATTAGGGTATACCTAATGAGACAAAATCTAGGTCATTTTGAAGTAAACCAAGCCACTCCTTAACCATGTATTTTCTAAATGGCTAAACTACCCTTGTTTAATTAACACTAAAATTCTTGTTAGATTAATTAATTAAGTTTAAATTGATTGAATAGATTAAAACTTATGAATCTAAATTATGAAATTTTGTTTTTGATTGAACTTTTGTGGGATGATTTTTGATGATTTTTTTTTTTGAGAATATCTCTTGCAACGAAAATGAAAACACACAACCGAAACACTTCTAAAAAGGGGATTGCAAATCTGTTGTATGAAATCATACTCAAAATCAAAGAAGAAATCAACACTTTCAGTTCTGAAAGTATGAAAAGTCGGCACGGTCGACTAATGAATATCATGCCGACCAATATCGGCCGGCATGGTTCACGAATGAAGAAAATGCCGACTCAAAATGGCGGCAAGGTATACGAATGAAGAGAATGCCGACTTTATTATTTTTGACACACATGAGACTGTTGTAAATGCTTCACTAGTCGCCATGATATTGATTTCTTACCTTGTTGGCTATCTATATTCGACATTTATTAACTTTCTTATCTTGCCGGCTAGAATTTAGTCGACATAGTATTAATCTTACAACCTTGCCGACTTTAGTTATCCCCAAAAAGAAAAATGAATTCTAATAGATGCAATTCACTTTATTCATGCAATTTTGGTTACTACATTGATTGAAACATAAAATATAACTCCTTGTCGACGGAAAAACGAATGCACTTAGCATGTGCATCAAGCCTTTGAACCCCTAGGCGACCCTAGTGGACGAGTTATAGTCTCGTGAGGGTTTACATAGAGATCTACCCACAAAACCTACACTAAAACCATCAATCTTCGTTGAAGGAGTCCCATTCATCTTTGGCCTGCATGAAGTCCGGGGCATACTCTGGAATTTTGGATACCATGAATTCATAGCTTGAATCGGATGCGAATGCTTCCCCCTTTTCCTCCAAGTAGCGCGCTTTGACAACTTCATGCTACAAAAACAAAACACAAACTTACTTTGTTAGTGGTGTTTAGTAGGAAGATCAAACAACATGGATCACGTAAAATAAACCACAAAAACACTTATAAATTGTTCAATGGACAAGTTGAAGTTGGTAGCGCTAAAAATCCGAGGTTGGAGAGCTAAAAAAGAAAGTATCACATTTTCGATGACTAGGTTCCCATCATGGACTTGTTGAACACTTTTTCCATTAGGATTCCCAAACTCTTGCCTAAATTTGTTGTGTACCCTAGCCCAAAAGGTTACGGCATCCACCCTTACGGAGGACTGATGTCTAACTCGAGTTTCTGCATACCAAGCTCTGGTGATTTCCAAATCTTCATTTGAATCAAATGATGCCATTGTTGTATGTATAGAACTATTGGGTGAGTTAGATGGAGTGTATGATGATATGAGCTTAAGAGAGTATATGCAAATAGCTGTGTGTTGTTTTGTAGAGAGAAGTAGTGTATTTATAGGATGGTGCCCGAATTTGGCCGTTATAGTGCCTAAGTACAAGTCAATCAATGCAATTGTACTTGCAAAAAATTTGAATTTTGAATTCTCCGACGCGGATTTTATTTCCCAATATGCCGACTAAGCCTGGCCGCCAGGGTCTTAATTTTCTTACCCTGCCGACCTTATTATTATTTTAGGCATCATGAGTTCATTTTCTTTTGTATAAGCGTCAGAATGGTATTTGGTAATTAGCATGCCGACTACTATATAGTCGGCGAGGTAATCTTTTATAACCATGCCGACCTTATACTTTTAAGGCATCAGGAGAAGGTATTTTTGGCAACAGATAGTCGGCAGGGTCGATAATCTAATACCTTTCCGGCAGTCAAATAGCCACAAGGTGGTAATTTGCTTACCTTTCCGATCCTGGTAACTACACCATTTTTGCTGTCAGGGCCGGCCGTCTGACAGTTCACAACCCTGCCGGCCCTGGTTAGGTCGGAAATGTAACTTAACAAAAGCATGCCGGCTGAACTATTGAAACTTTACATAGATAAACAAACCATTCATTCTACAACTAGAAATCCAACATTTTTTGTCCAAAATACCAAAACATGTCCCATAAACCTTAAAAAAACATTTGTCCAACCATTAACCTTAACATTTGTCTACCACAACATAAGGAAATAAACTAGGAATGCATTCATTCACCACCATGGCCACGACCACGACCATGACCCCGTTTAGGAGCACCACCACTATTACTACATTCACCACCACGGGAACGGCCCCTCTTTTTGTCCGCATTCATCTTGGCCTGTGCTTCCCTCCTGGATTTTTCTTTCCTCTTTACTTCAGCATCAGCTTGCTTGAACAATTCATAGGCATCCTCATTGTCAGAATTGCTACCAAAGTCAATGTGCTTGCTTTGCTCTTCAATCGACAAAGGCTCTCCTCTTTCTCTCGCGCAACACATCACCCTCACAAGGCTCTTCAAATGGTCCTTCTATTTTCAATTAAACAACAAACAATTAATAAAATGATTCGATAATGTAATGTTAAAACAGTAAGAGCAACTCTAAAATACTTACAAAGAACTTAAGACTTGTTGTTAGGTCTTTCGATGTCATCTTCCTCTTACGAGCCAGTTCTTTAGAAGTCATTTCTCTAATCATAGTAGGACGAGCCCAACCCAAGTACCACAACATGTATCTCTCATGAGCTTCATGACCTTCTGTCACCTCGTCCAAAAGACTCGTATCGACTTTACGGCCACGTTTGTCGTTCTAATGATCGGTAACTGGAGCTGGAGTGTAAGCGACGTTAATAGTTTTTTGGGACGTGGTGCAGTCCTCCCTTAGTACTGTAAAAGACGTCTCAACATCGAAATGGGGTTCTTCTTGGACATAACCCAATTGTCGCATTACCCGATGTTGATCGTACATTGAATATCCATGGGTTAAAATAAAGGAACCGTAGTATAATGTAACATCATCTCTCGTTTGGATTAATCCTTGATTTCTAGCATCTCGGTACGGATCAAATATTACCTCTTCCTCAGTCAATTTGTCCAAGGCGCTTCGGATTTTGATAAGTTGTTGCGCCATTTCCTTATCCTGGCCACCCTTAAAACTGTATCTTTGTCCTTTTGGCTTATCAATCGCAAGCTTCTCATTCACTTTGACGTAGGATTGCCTTTCACTAAAGTAGGGAAGTTATCATATATACAAACCTATGAAAACACAAAGTTTAGTAAGAATCTTATCCTACTAGAATTTTGCAAATATAAATGATTTAGACAATAAAATTACCTAAAAGAAACATATATTTCCGTTAAGTTGCGCAGTGAGTTCCCTTGAAGCATTTGTCAACTCACTGTCCAAGAAGGAGACCATCGCAGTACCCCAAGAATACTCATGCATCTTATCTTAGGGATCCAATAGTTGCATATACCCGACGTCGACCAAGCTTCCGGAACTTTCGGGGAAGATACATTTTCCCAGGACGTATAGCAAATAAGATGACGTTGTAGCATTGATTCGCACCAATTTCACCCTTCCTTCCTTATCAAAGATTTTCTTCGTCCCAGATAATTTGTCCTTCAACTTATTCAGATTAAACGTCTTGCTTAGATGACCATCCATCATCACAAGCATGGACTCCGTCTCAATCTGATCTCAACCGAACAAAGTTTTGGCCAATTTGAAGATCTCCTCCCAAGAAATTTTATTATCGAAGCTCTCAATGATTGATTTTCCCTCAACCTTGGGTCCTATAATTTGATGAGCATCATCGGGAGTTATCGCCATACCATCGAATGGGAATAACATTGTATCAGTCTCCTCGTAGAACCTCTCACAGAATGCAGATACGGTAACTCTATCATGCTCAATATTCGAACTCTCCACCGCAGGCCACAACCCGGATTTCTTGACAACCACTTTCACCTCCTCACATTCATCCTCAAGATCCCAATTCTCAGTCACTGAATATGAAGCTTAGCTCCTCACGAGACGGATGGCATGCTTGTGATCCTAAATACCAAAAAAAAAAAAAATACAAACACTTCACACAAATTTAAGATAGATACACTTAAATAAAAAACAAAGACGGATTGAGATTACTTACGACGGTATTATGGATTTGACATGCCCATGAGTCTTTGTATCCAAAAAGAACATATCAACCATCTGCTGGGGTCCCCTTTGGAGGCTCACCTGGTTTCAGTCTAACCATCAAGTGACGGGGAGGCATGTGGGAATCAGTTGGTTTAGTGATAACCCTCTTCGGTCTTCCGGTTTCAGTTGAAGTTGAAACTTGGGTTTGTTGACCAATAGCTTGAGTTTGTTCTCCATCTCCATCTCCTTCTTCTTCTTCTTCTTGTTACACTGCCTCTTCAACAATTTCATATTCGATATCCTTATCTTTATCTCCATTACCATCATCATCATCATCATCATTACCTCCTCCAATAAGTAGCATGTCCTGATCACCATCATCATCATTTTTACCTCCTCCAGCAGCCGGAGTGATTTCATCAACATCATCATCATCATCATCACCTCTTCTACCAGGTGGAATTTATTGGTCTTCATCTGGAGTTTCATCCGAATCACTTGGTTCCGATGGTGGTTGAGAATCATTCCGTATATGGATCTTGAGCGTCCCCGGCTAAACAAATTCCCCTCGGTGTGTTGCAGTCTAGAGTTTTTCATCAACACGAGGAGGTCTTGAAGGAGGAATAACAATTTTATTCTTTGCCTTTTGCAACCTGAACACGAACAATTAAGAAAAAATTCATAAGTCGGCAGGGTCGACAAATATAACCTTGCCGGCTACACAAAGGTCGGAAGGGTCGATATCTAAAAATACATGCCGGCTAAAGTATAGTCGGCAGGGTCTTATTCCAATAACCTGCCAGCTTATAACAACTAGAACACAGGATTTTCAACATCAATAGTCGGCAGGCTCTATAATCAAAATAATGCCGACCAACATAAATCCGGCAGGGTGGTATTCACCATTCCGACTATCAAAATTCAAGGCATCAGGAGATACTAAAAAATTGAAATACAGTCGGCAAGGTAAAAATTTATAACCCACCCGGCTAAAAAAAAAACTGACGCCGGCAGGATCCTAGGTTGAATACCTTGCCGACTCTACAAGTAGCAGTTACAGATACTAAACAGTCGGCAATATCTTCAACCTAAGAGCTTGCCAACTAAACCTAGTTATGAAATTTCGGCAAGGTCGTGGAACAAACACCTTGCCGGCTATATAACTGTAAATTTAGAATTTTGATTTTGCTGACCTAATTTGACATGCAAACATGAAATTGAAGTACTAGAGTGAGTTTAAGTAGGCCCTTACTTTCTTAATCGCACCATTTCTCCTTTTTCAGCGGCTACGATTTCTTCTTCTTCAACTGTTTTTTCTTCTCTTTTTGTTGAACTAATTTTGCAAACCCAGGGTTGTATTCATTGGGTTTTCTATTAGTGTCTTCCGTACGAGTTCCCTTTCGCGGTGGTGGTTCTATTTTTGAAGATTAATCGGAACTTTTGAATTGACTATTACAACGAATTAATCGACGAGTTTCGGTGGTGGGGGATGGAGGAGCCGGTAAGGTAGATGCGGAAGAGAAGAAGAGGAGAAGATGAAGATGAAATGAAAATGATGACTGATTAGTGTAATAAGAATTATAAAGGGTAAGGGTAGTACTGTAACTACACCCATTAGTACTCCCCCTTATCCCTTAAAAAGAGTCCACTTAAAATTGGGTATACCCCAATTAATCTGGGTATACCCCAATCAAGCTAGGATATTGAACCTGTCTATTTGATAATAAAAATCAAATCCATTTTTAATCAACCAATCCTATTAGCAAAAACGTGTAATAAATAATTCCATCATGTAAACATATCCTACTATGTTAAGAAACTATATATTGTATCTAAGTTAACACAAATTTCACCATTTTGGTAAGAAATGGCTATTACTTTCAATATTGAAGAGATTCACTTTAAAAGTAGTAACTCGATCTACTCCTACTACTCCTTCGAATCAGTCAACTTCAACAATAATTTTGGATCCGAAAAATTTAGTCACCTACTTGTTCCACTAAACCTGACTTTCTAGTAATAATGGGTTTTAAATATAAGATTTGACTTGTAACTGTGTTATGGTTGGATAGTGAATAGGTTGGAGTGGTGGCGCGAAAGAAAGGATGACTATCATGGAGAAATTGATGGCAGAGTAGGCGATGAAGTATATGGTAATATTACTTTTAGTGATCTTTGTGGTCCGTCGGATTAGATTGTGAAAGGGTATTTTTTGGTTTTGTAAAATTTAATATTTTTACTTGAAAGAGTACTTTGAATATTTTAGTAAAAATATATTTATCTTTGCCATACGTACATTGCTTATGTCTAATGTATCTAACACCTATACAAATAGCTTAACAATAGGAGGTTTTGCTAATTTTAAATTTTATAGTTTTAAGGAGGAAAACAAAATACTTTAGGTTTTATTAAAGACTATCAAAGATTCCCTACTAAGAATCGAGTCACTAGACCATAAAAAGTTTCCAATAAATTTTTCACATTGCTATATGAATTTACTCAACCAATTTTATACTTCTGTATTATGAACAGAATAGATAGAATCATTTATTTAGCAAGAACCACTTTATCTTGTAAAGATAAAACTTACCTTTTCAACCGTACGTGTCTTTGTCTACCGCCTTTTCTTTTCCGACTTATTGTTGTTTAATAGATACTAACAAACAATAATCATTTCACATATCTCACGTCAAAGATTATCCATATCGGCCTCTTAAACACCAACAAAACCAAGGAATTTATTGTTCTTTGATTGACGAAGCAAAATGACTGAAATGTATACCTATATAAAGGTTATGAATAACTGTTATATTATCGGTCATTGAAAAGTATAGTATCTTTCAAAGTTGTGAATCACACCCAATTCATTTCTTAATGGATCGTCTTTTATTCCTCGCAGCATCCTTACTCTCACTGCCAACATGCCATCATGATCTATGAGACTAGAAATATCAACTTCGTCTAAAACATCAAACTGAATTGCCTCACATACTAGAAGATTTGTCATATCCAATGTCATGAATATTATGCTCTTAATTAATTCTTAAGGTAGGCATTCTCAAATTTTTGGGGACCTAATACTGCACTATCCAATATTACATTTATATTGGCATATTTTAGTCAACAATACTACTTGATTAGGGACTAATAACAGTGATGTAGGGGAAGGAAACTCTAGTTCTAAATAGTATAAAATTGTTGTGATGCATCCAAATTTAAATGAAAACTCCAACATGTTTGTACCTTACGAAATATTGTTAGTGATCATCAAAAACCTTTTAGTACAACAACAATCAGTGACTTTTCAGATTAAGTGGTTTATCATTGGGAAATAACTAATGATATATGAGATGAAGTTATAAATTTGAGATTTCTTGTAAATATGTTTTATACGAAGATCTAGAGTTTTTTTTCTAACGTTCTCTTTGAGATGTTGTACATTTTGTTGGTCAATAACAGTTTCAATATCAAGAATATGAATACGATCATGATAATATCACAATAATATTACAAGGCTAAAACAATTGCTTAAAATTTTCCCGGATAAAAGAAAAACTCGTTTGCTTTTATTATAAGCAAGCAAGATAGGAAAAAAACACCTACCTACTCCAGCATATGAACGCCGCTAAGGGCATGTAAGATCCATACTAGTGGGACTGACCATGCCATATGGCTTGCATTCTTTACGGCCCATTAGGCAAGTTCATGTGCAACCCTATTAAAAGTACGATGAGCATATATAAACAAGATAGATTGAAAACTCAGACTTAAAATTTTAATATCCTGGTAAAGACTATAAGTATGGAGATCCCCCAAGAAAATATTCTTATTAATCTTCTCAATAATCTTTGTTGCATCACTCTCAACAATGATCTGGTCGAGCTTTCGCTCTTTCGGAGCTTTCGGGGCATTTTTAACGGCATATGTTTTTTCTTCTTCTGTAGAAAAGCTGTTAGAGTACTGCTCGGTTGAACCCTCCAACCGTTGGTATGTCAAGGTTGGTTGCTATATTTTAGTATCAAAATACATTATTCATTTGATTAGATTACTAGATGTTAGAGCATTGCTCGGTCGAACTCGCACGCGTTGCTATCTCAAGCATGTTTTTCAATGTTAGTGATCAAAACTATAAGTCTTGATTTCTAGCCTATTTATATGTCTCGGACTAGGACATACATTGTGTAGTTGAGCTTTAGCTTTCACGGCGTTCATCATTTGAAGACGAAGAACTACTAAGGGGAGCTTGTGGAACTTCATCAACAAAAGGTATGTGAGACTGAAACTCATCTATCACTTGGAAAGTCTATTTCTACTTTATCTCCTATAGTGAGGCATAAGTCGTGTTACGATATAGTTTTCTATTATACACATTTGAGATTTCGAGTTGAGTTTAACTCGTTTATATATTTCCCGGAATATGTGTTGGGAAGCTTCCGCTTCGGCCAAGTTCATCTTACATTCGCGACGAAAGTCCGAATATGATCATATGAAAATTTCCGAGTAACATCTTACATGGTTTGTGTGATACAATCATTTTTGTGTAATCTTGGAATGTTTCATTATTGATAATTTCAATATCTTGAAAATTGCTTTGATGCTAATAGTATTGTGAAAACGACTATTGTCATCCTCTAAGAAAGTTTCAATGATTGAAATAAAGAGTTTAGAATCAAGTAACCATGTTTGGATATAAACATAGTGTGTTAATCACATTAGTGTACAAATCCAAAACCGGGAGCCCGAAGTATGCGTACCCGTACGCGTAATGGCGGTTGTTGATGTCTAGGCAAGTATGCGTACCCGTACGCATACTGGTGGAAAATTCACCTCCATGAGTTTCTGCTGGAGTTTGGAAGTGTAAGTAGTATGCTCACCCGTTCGTGTATTGGCGTTACCCAAACTTGGTCCGGCTACTTAAGTATGCGTACCCGTTTGCATACTTGAGTGGGTTACTTTCTAAAATCCGTTGTTTACATGAACTTAAACATTTATATTATAAGGAATGCAATCTTTGCAAACGGTGGCTATAATGTTCATGAATTTATTCGAGTGAATCAAACCTATTTTGTTTCGATTGTGTTCTTGTATACTTCTATGAAAATATAGCAATTGAACGAATATTTAACTAGTTTCATTTAAGTCATTTGAACTAGTTATGGTTAATATGAATATGGTTTATATGAGAGTTAATTGTAGGGAATACACTACAATGGGTGATTAGTAACAACTCTTTATAGGGTTTGATTAGAAGAATAGAGGGAAAGAATTCATACAGAAGAAGAAGAATTAGTCGAAAGAGGAAGATAAACAGAAGGCAGAGAGTAAAGCAACAATAATTGATTAATTCATGATCTCTCTTTCCTACAGCCAACCACAATAATAAAGGCGACATTCGCCAGGCCAGCGTGTGACCCACACGCACACGCAACGAACCTGAGCCACATCTACTAATAACTAACATCACCTACGAATCGCTAAGGGCACCTACACAAGATGGTTAGACCATAACAGGTCATGACAAGGGACACGACAATTACCCACTACTCTACAACATCCTTGTCCTCAAGGATGAATTTCGGAAACTGTATCTTCATGAGTTGGTAGTCCTCCCAAGTAGCCCCTGATTCAGATAAGCCCTTCCATTTAACCAAAATTTGAGATATAACATGTTGGTTCTTTTGAATGCTTCTGGTAGCTAGGACACTTTCTGGAGTCATCTGTAATTGTCCACTGCTGTCAGTAGATGGCAAGTGAGTCTGAGCTACTACTCCCACTCATATATGTGGCTTCAGTTGAGATACATGGAATGTAGGATGAATCCTACTGCCTGCTGGTAACTTCAGCTGATAAGATACAACTCCCACCTTGGCCACTACCTGATAAGGACCAAAGAATTTGGCAGCTAACTTCAGATTTCTTCTCAGCTAAATAGTGGACTGTCTGTATGGTTGAAACCTTAAGTATACCCAGTCCCCTACATTGAATGGTCTTTTTGATCTCTTCTTATCTGCTTGTTGCTTGATCCTGTGTTGTGCAGATTCAACGGCTTCATTGAGGACTTGTCCCATTTCTTGTCTCTGCTGTAAATAATCTTCAACTGCAGCATCAATACCTGCTTGAGCAGAAAGGACTCCAAATTGTGGTGGTGCATAACCATACATAACTTCAAATGGAGTTAATTTCAGGCTAGTATAATAGGAAGTATTAAACCACCATTCTTCTAATGATAACCGTGAAACCCATTTGGTTGGTCTTGAGCTTGTCATGCATCTCAAAGAAGATTCTAAGCATGCATTCACTCTTTCTGTCTGTCCATCAGTTTATGGATGATATGCAGTGCTGAGATGCAGGGAAGTACCTACCTTAGCAAATAACACTTGCCAGAAATTGCTGATAAAGATACTATCTCTATCAGAGATAATAGACTTTGGTATGCCATGCAACTTGAAGACAGTATGAATGAATCTGGTAGAAACAAAAGCAGTTGTGTATGGATGGCTTAGTGCAATGAAGTGGCTGTATTTTGTGAGCCTATCTACCATACCATGATGACTTCTTTTCCTTCAGATTTGAGTAATCATGTAATGAACTCCATGCTGATATCCTCCCATGCTTAATTAGGAATGATTAATGGCTGTAATAACCCAGATGGCAAGGTATTGAATCCTTTATGTTGCTGACAAACATCACACTCCCTGACAAATGTGAGTATATGATTTTTCATTCCCTTCCAATGGAAGTATAGTTTGGCTCTATGATAAGTGGCTCGACCTCCTGAGTGTCCCCCAACTAGTGAGGAATGAAAGGCAGTTATTATGGCCCTTCTCAGATCTCCAGATTGCCTAATGTATATCTTTTGATTGTACCTCAGGATTCCATTCAAGTCCATCTACTTCTTGTTTCTTTAATGTTAGCTCAGGTATCCATTTTGCAGCAGTAGGATCATCTTTATAGCTGTCTTGAACTTCATTTAGCCATGTTGGTTGTACTTGGGTAATGGACTGACAAGACATCTCTCCTCCAAATTTGACTCTAGATAACGCATCAGTTACCAATTTATCTGCTCCTTTTCTGTACTTAAGCTCATAGTTATAATCTAAAAGCTTAGCAAGCCATTTCCGTTGCAGCATTGAGTGAATTCTCTGATCCATAAAATACTTGATACTTTGATGATCAATGTAGATGGTAAACTCATTCCCCAATAGGTAAGTTCTCCATTTAGAAACAACTAAAACAACAACCATCATTTCCTTCTCATAAGTATATAGAGCTAGAAACCTGCTGCCCATACCTTTGCTGAAGTAGGCTATGAGTTTTCTTTCTTGCATTAAGGAAGCTCCCACCCCAACATCACAAGCGTCAGTTGCCACTTCAAAGGGCTTAGTGAAGTCTGGTAAATCCAAGACAGGGGTAGTTGTCACAGCTTCTTTCAACTGCTGGAAAGCTGCTTGTGCTGCTTCACTCCACTGAAATTTATTCTTCTTAAGTAGCTCAGTAAGGGCTTGCAGATGAGGCCATACTCTTTGACAAACTTTATGTAGTATCCAGTCAAGCCTAAGAACCCTATGAGATCCTTCAGAGTGGTTGGTACTGGCTACTTAACCATGCAATCAATCTTTTCAAAATCAATAACAACACCTTAACTAGAAATGATATGTCCAAGATAATCAATTTGTGACTGTCCAAATGAACACTTGCTGAGTTTAGCAAAGAGTGAGTGTTTCTTGAGTAACTCCAGAGTGACATTTAAGTGATGGACGTGTGAGTCCATATCTGGACTGTATATTAGTATGTCATCAAAAAAGACTAGAATGAACTTTCTTAAGTAGGGCTGAAATATATCATTCATAAGAGCTCGGAAACTTGATGGAGCATTAGTAAGCCTGAATGGCATAACCAGGAACTCATAATGTCCTTGGTGGGTCTTGAAGGATTTTTTATGGATATCATGTGGATGGACTCTTATTTGGTCATACCCTGCCCTTAAGTCTATCTTGGAGAATACCTTATCCCCCTTCAATTCATCTAGCAGATCATCAATAACAGGTATTGGATATTTATTCTTGACAGTTATTTCATTCAACCTTCTATAATCCACACAAAACCTCCAACTCCCATCTTTCTTCTTGACTAACAGAATTGGTGATGAGAATGGGTTGTGGCTTGGTCTGATAACTCCAGAAGATAGCATTTATTTGACTAAATTCTCCACTATGTCTTTCTGAATGTCGGGTATCCTGTAGGGTCTTTGATTGGGAGGGGATGAATTTGGTTGTAAGGGTATGTGGTGATCATGGCTCCTTGTAGGAGGAAGGTTTGTGGGTTCTCTAAATATGTCTTGGAATGTGCTGTAGGGTAGGAGGTATTAAGGTTTGCTTGTCTTCCCCTTAAATGGAGTATAAATGTCCTACTAGCCCATGCTTATGCTTCTTCATATATCTATCACACTCTTTCCCAGACATAAGAGCAATGATGGAACTCTCGGTTATACCCTGTAATACTACCTTTTTCCCTTCCATATGAAATGTAACAGCCAATATTTTGAAATCAAACTGAACTGGACTTATTCCCTTCATCCAATCAACTCCTAAGACCATGTCACACCCTCCAAGTGCAAGAATTCTCATATCAAATTTAAATTTATGGCCCTGCATTTCGCACTGAAACCTTGGACACTTAGAAGAGCTCACCAGTTTATTTCCATCAGCCACAACTACTTGGAAGGTTGGTGTTGGCTCTACCAAACATCCTCTCAACTTGGTTATCTCAGGGTCTATAAAGCTGTGTGTACTGCCACTATCCACTAATATGGTCATGGACTGCTTGTTCATAGTATTGCCTTGTATCCTGATGGTGCTAGGAGAAGTATTACCCGATAAGGCATGGACTGAAATCTCCACTTCTTATTCTACCTCTTCTTTTATGAATGGAGCATTGGGAGGTGCTTCTTCTTCAAGGTTGGTTAGTTCATCTTCATCTGCCACCAACATGAATAGTTGCTGCTTGAGGCACTTGCGGCCATATTTAAACTCTTCATCACATTTGTAGCAGAGTCCTTTCTCCTTTCTTGCCTTCATTTCAGCATACGTGAGCTTTCTCACTGGGGATAATTTTGGACTGGTGATAGTTGAGTGTTTAGGGGAAGGAAATGTTGATTCTGGGCTAGTCACTGCATTTCTATGGCTCTGGGGAATAAACATTGGAGGTGGTCTAGTGCTTCTAGCTTTTTTTTGTATTACTTTCTAATAGTATCTCTTGCATTCGGGCCAAGTATATTGCCTTCTCGAGTGTGGTACGCGAGAACATTTGTACTGCAATTATGAGATCTTCCTTTAAACCACTGATAAAACTGGATGTAAAATAATCATCAGTCAGATGCCTGTTTTTAGCCATCATCAAAGCCTTCAACTCTTCAAATAACTCTTGATACTCCAACACCGTGCCTGTTTGGCTCAGCTTGTTAAATTCTCCCACTATGTCATCACGACCCAGTTCTTGAAACCTTGAACATATGTCTCTCAAGAATACCTCCCAGTATATGATATTTTTTCCCACTTGATAATCTTGAAACCAAATGTCATCCTTCCCTTCCAGATACATAGAAGCTACATGTACTTTTTGTTCCTCATTCATTTGATGTAATTGAAAGTATCTAGAACACTTCCTAACCCATGATCTGGGATTAATACCATCAAATCTAGGAAAATCTACTTTAAACTTATGAGTATGAGAAAAATTAGAGTTCTCACCAATAAAATTGCTTCCACCCCCAGATCGATTGTGGTTATTACTCATTCACGGAGGTCCTAGTAGACCATCACCAGATCTAGTATTCTTCTCTCGATATTCGTCCAACAACTTCTTAGACTTTGTCTTGAACAGATCCATCATCGTAGTTAGCATCAGTCGAGAGGGTGAATCCTGTTTAGCTTTAATCTCTAGTACTTCCTTTGCTAGGTTCTCATTTGTTTGTAGAATCGAAGCTATTTGTTTAGTCAAAGCATCGAACTCAGATTTACTCACCATGGCTATCGTTCACTCAGAATCGAGTGCTCTGATACCACTTGTAGGGAATACACTACAATGGGTGATCAGTAACAGCTCTTTGTAGGGTTTGATTAGAAGAATAGAGAGAAATAATTCATAGAGAAGAAGAAGAATTAGTTGAAAAAAGAAGATAGAGAGAAGGCAGAGAGTAAAGCAACAATAATTGATTAGTTCATGATCTATATTTCCTACAACCAACCACAATAATAAAGGAGACATTCGCCAGGCCAGCGTGTGACCCACACGCACACACAATGAACTTAAGCCACATCTACTAATAACTAACGGCACCTACGAATCGCTAAGGGTACCTACACAAGATGGTTAGCCCGTAAAAGGTCATGACAAGGGACATGAAATTAATCATATGGATAACTTCGGTTAACTATTGTAAGTCAACATGGTGTACACGTTTAGGTATGGTTCATAAACCTGAATGAGGGTACATTTCAATTGTGTGTAACAAGCTAAGTTCGATCTAATAGTTGAAAGATATTAGCTTGGTTGAATCAGGTTTTTCATCTAACGGTGAATAATGAATGCTTTGTTACCAAGGTAACTTAGATTGCAAACCCTAATTTGAAAACTATATAAAGGAGAACTCTATCAACTAGGAAACATAATCCCCACACCTCATGTGTGTAACTAGTTGCATAAGCTAGAGTCGATTCTCCTTTAACCTTATGTTTTCCTAAACCTTGTAGGTTAACGACTTGAAAGATTTCATTGGGATTGTGAAGCCAGACCCAACTATTTCTCTTGCAGTTGCGTGTTCTGATCTTGCCCGATTCTATGTTTGAGTACTATCTTCTCTAAGATTTGCTCGAGATTAATTTCTCTGATAGGCAAGATAAAACGCGATCACAAACATCTTCGTCTCATCGTTTGTGATTCCACAATATTTAGTTTCGCCATCATAGGATTTAGATTATTGTGAGGTGATTAACAATACTAGGTTGTTCTTTGGGAATATAAGTCTGGTTTATCAATTGGTTCATGTTCACCTTGATTTATTAAAAGACGAAACAAAAAATCTTGGGTATTTTTGTGGGAGACAGATTTATTCAATCTATAGACTTTTCTGTGTGAGACAAATTTGTTTATCAAGTCTTCGACTTTGGGTCGTAGCAACTCTTAGTTGTAGGTGAGATCAGTTAAGGGAATCAAGTGTGTCGTATCATGCTGGGATCAGAGACATAAGGAGCGCAACTGGACCTTGAATCAGTGTAACATTGATTAGGGTTCAACTGCAGTCCAGCCTGAAGTTCATTGGTAGTAGGCTAGTGTCTGTAGTGGCTTAATACAGTGTGGTGTTCAAACTGGACTAGGTCCCCGGGTTTTTCTGCATTTGATGTTTCCTTGTTAACAAATGGTATTTGTGTTATTTCTTTTCCGCATTATATTTTGTTATATAATTGAAATATCACATGTTGTGCGTTGTCTCGATAAATTAGGAAATCCAACCTTTGGTTGTTGATTGAGATTGATTGATCATTGGTCTTTGGTACCGTTTAAGTTTACTCCTCTTATATTCAATCGGGCTCGCAGATTTCTATTTTCTAATTGCGGATTGAATTAAGAGTTAGAGATATTAAACTCTTGTATACCTTTCTCTAGATTGAGTGTGACTGTCTAGTTGATTCTCTAGAAAGTATATTAGAGTAAGTCCTCTCAGATTGCCAAACGAATTGTTGGGTGTGGTTGTTAGACTCCCGCATTTTCATTAGAGTCAACTTCTTTAACTTGGACTAGGAAGTATAAAAATGTTGAGACCTACAAGTATTACTCTGAAGACTTTGAAAAATCGGAAGACGTATCAACATCAACGAAGACATCATCCTTCCACATGAGGTTAGTAATACATGACTTGACTTATTTTGATTTTTATACCATAAGCTTTCAAGTCGTTTCTGGTTGATAACATAACATGCGAAGTTATATACATGAAACTCTAGTATTACAGGCTTGATCATATTATTATGATTAAAGTGTCAAGGAACAATTTATCAATAGTTATGAATGCTTTATATTGGTATATTGAATTACAAAGTACAATGTTTATCTTTTGAACTTTATAATTGTAACATCAATATAATTTCTGTAAGTTGTTACTAGATTGTGTAGTGAACATAGGTTTGATTTCATGCCTAGAAAACTATGTTTAATTACATGATTTTAAGGAAGTAGACTTACGAACTTGTTTCATAGTTGAAAGAAATCTAGAGGATTAAAGGTCTGGTTTTCATTTGAAGATCTAAGGTTGGACTGATCCTATCCTATATAGGGTAGAACCGATCCCTACCTATACAGGGAGTCAAGGTAGAACCGATCCCTACCTATATCAGGAGTTAAGGTAGAACTGATTCTAACCTGTTTTGGGAGTCAAGGTAGAACCAGTCCCAATAGGCAAAACCGATTGCATTAAGTCACTTAACTTTAGGTCTTGTATGCTTTGGAAAATTGGGTTTGCAAAGTAGAAAAGTTCAAGATGTCAATACAACGAGTAATTTGAACATGAACTGAAATCTTATTTATTTTATTATTCATAGATATTCCTTGATACTCAATGTGATATCCCAAACCGAAATGATTGAGAATCTTTTAATATTTTCGAGTGATTATGTTTTTGATTTACCAGCAAGCAAAATATATCTCTCGAATGATATATTAGTAAAGTGCTAGCTAATATTTAGTTATCCAAGAAAAATTTCGGTTGTACAGATGAATATTGGTTTGAAATAGACAAAACCGAATTTAGGTGTTTTATTGTATATCTTGAGAATATTTTTGGTTATGAAAATTCCTTGGTGTCCAAACTACCTTGATCTATAAATAGTGAAGTTTGTTCTCCTTACAAACTCATCCTGAGACATGCACTTCATTTCACAGTCACTGCTGTAGCCGACTAATAGTATTACTTGTAATCCTATCTTGGAGATGAGAGTAACCTAATTAGGCAAAATCTCATACGTCCGCTAGTTTGAAGACTTCTTAGGGATCAAGAAGTTTCTACCAAACCTGTTGATGGGAAACTAAAATTGTATTGTTATTTTAGTTTTCGATTATTTATTTGATTGACTAACATTTGTTAATTCTTAATTGCACCTAGTTTGATTATTCTTGAGAGCCTCATCTTCTGACATAAGGTTACTCAAACTATATCAACAGATTAACGGCAGTTCATAGATAATTTTAGGTCTGATGTTGACTTATGATCATCCATTGTTAATAGACTTCGTTCTGTGCGCGATCGATCATAAGTTGGAATCAAATTTGTTATTGTGCAGGTACAGATGACTATTGAAGATTTGAAGACAAGAAGATTTTTCTTATTGGTTTCGTATCTTTTGTGATTTGCTTCATGCACAAACTTTATCAGTTGGGATCCAACTAGATCTAGTTTATCTTTTGATAGACTTGTTATTGCTAGTCATATTTAGATCGACAAGCTATCATTTGGTGGTACTCTTCAATATCCGAATTTGGTAGTTCTGTTTGACTTGATCGAGCTAACTTGTTAATCTATATCTTGGAAGATCTAAACCCAACAAAGGAGTTTAATTGATTTTAAACAAAAAAGCCTTTTTCAAGCTTAACAACATATCTCTAATTAATTTCCTGAGATAAGAGAGTGGTTACCATAAATATCTATTGAGGTGAGAGTCAAGTTTGTGACACAAATTCTTTGTGATTAGAAGGTAACCACTTGGTACAAAGACACTGCTTGACCCGCATGTTTAATTAGAGTCGATTTTCTTGCCTGAGACAAGAATCGAGTCAACCAACTATTCACCTTATTCTCCACTGCATTAAAGAGATGAATATGAGATTATATTTGGACCTAAGAATCATAATAGGAGTTCACAAATACTTTTAACCGAGGTTGAGGTTAGAGATACTTAGAATTTTTGCTAGCATTTTCTTATGTCTTGGATGAACTTCCCGCTAAAGAGTATCCCTGACTTGCTAAAATTGATCTCTTGACCACCATCTTTACAATATTTATGCAGGAAATCTTTAATGGCATGGAAATAATGGATTGTGGCCTTAGTGAAAAGTAAGCTATCATCATTAAATAAAAGCTGGCTAATATAAGAGGCAAAGCTAGTGCATTTTATGCAATGCGCCAGGTGACTTTTTTTAGAGTCAACTTCGTTTAGGTTAGGCTAGAAAGTCTAGGAATGTTGACACTTACAAGTATTAGTCTGAAGACCTGAAGAATGTGAAGAAGTAACGACTGCAACGAAGACGTGATCCTTCCACTTGAGGTTAATTTTAGAGCATTTCTCGGTTGAACCCACTAGTGTTGGTATGTCAAGTTAGTTGTCAATTTTAGTTGCCAGAACTCATTCTTGATTTAGTATACTAAAGATAGTTTCAGACTAGATTAGGTCTAAGAAGAGCTATTTTTGAAGGATGAAGACTGAAGATTACAATAAGACATCAACAAGGACTTCATCAACAAAGGTATGTGGTGATTGATTTCATTTGGATTCTTGTTCAATTCTACCTTTCTAATTTATCGAAACAAATGTCCACTCTATGGAACAATTCCCATGACGGTATATGTACATTTATGTATACAAACTCGAGGCTATTTGATCCACGACGTTTGTGACAATAACCTTTATCCCTGGAAAAGCTCCCATGTTATAGTGAATGAGCTTACGAATTCAACGAGCCAAGAATCACTCAATTCCGAGATATAACGATGAAGTTACGAGTGATTTATTAAAGTAACAGTTATAAGTGTTGTTGTAACTATTACAGTTCGTTAGTTGGAAACAACCCATGGACTGTTTGTAACAGTTCACGGATTTGGGCCCAATTGTATGACTAGAAGTCTTTTGTAGTCAAATTGGTGATGTTTCCTTATCTAGACAAGATGGTTATTAATCCAAACATATTTTATTAGCATATTAAAGTGTGTGTGATTTCTTCCTAAGTTAGAATGTGATTTATTCACATAAATACAATGTTTGCCAATTAATTATTTATTTAATTATTTTGGCAAGAGTTGTAACTTAGGAAAGACTCATAAAACTAGGAGAGTCTTGAAAAAGAAAAATAGCTTTGGGTAACTTCCAAGTTATTGTTCACTAAATAAAGGGTTCATGAGTGCTACACGTTTTCATCCCCTTTGGAAAATTGGTATAAGCTCATAAGGTTGTTTTCCATGTCTTCTGTTCTTCGTGAACAAGAGTGAGATAAAAGTATTTGTATTCGGGATCACAAAGCCGAGTTGGATTAATCTTCGTGATTGATTGTACAACTTGTAATCTAGGGTTTTTACCTCTTGTCTATTCTAAGGTTTTCTCTTCTGATATAAAACCATTCAAGAGTTGTTGATCATAAACCCTATGTTTTGATAGATTTCAGTTTTCGATCGTATACCAACACTTGTTAGTCGAAATCGGAATTTGAAAGAAAACTTCGATTAAGGTATCTCGTAAAAATCCTTAAGAAGTTTTAAACAAGATATCTCTAGATTTATTATAGTTGTTCTTGTTGTAGAATAATTAGGTTTCTCTTCCATTATTGAAGAGTGTAATAATCCCTAATCTACAAGTTTGTATTGATATTACTTTTACCTATTAATTGTTTTTATAAAAATAAACACAAGATTTCCAAAACCTTGATTCACATCTAAAGGGAAATCAAATTGGTGTTTTGTGCAAACAAAATATCGAATCGTATCAATCGTGTTGTTGTATCTTCTAAAGAGAGCCTTGGGTTATGCTAGAAGATTTACGAGAAGAATTTCTAAAGACAATCCGTGTTGTGCTAGGAGTTCTATTTGTGCTGAAGCAGTTATTACATCTTGTCCGAGTAGGTAGTAGGAATTTGGTGTAACAACTTATAATCAGCGTGTGTTTATTCTGGACTAGGTCCCGAGGTTTTTCTGCATTTGCGGTTTCCTCATTAACAAAACTTTTGGTATCTGTGTTATTTATTTTTCGCATTATATTTGTTTATATAATTGAAATATCACAGGTTGTACGTAAGTTCAATCAATTGTGAATCTGACCTTTGGGTTGTTGATTAAATTGATTAACACTTGGATATTGGTTTTTGATACTGTCAAAGTTATTTCTTACATTCAATCGGGCTCAAAAATTCCTATTTGTTTGATTTCGGATTGAATTAAGAAATTGAGATATAACTCTTTGATATACTTTTCTTAAGATTGAGTCTGATTGTCTAGTTGATTCTCTTGAAAGTATATTGGAGTTAGTCCATACAGATTTCCAAACGAATTATTGGGTGTGGTTGTTAGACCCCCGCTTTTTCAATTTATATCAGAGCAGGAAAACACGCTAAGACCTCATAAGTCTGTGTTTGTAGCAATCTGATTCTATGGACAGAAGTGCTATCTCCATACACGTACTGCCAACCTTCGATGGCACGAACTATTTATGGTGGAAAATTGCTATGCGTGCTTTTATTCAAGCGCGAGATTTTCAATCATGGGTTCGTATTGTTAATGGCTATAATCCTCCATTAGTTACAGTAGACGGTGTAACTGTTGCAAAGGATATTGGTGATTATGATGATCTTGAGATTCTTGCTGCAAAGCAAAATTCTGATGGATTAAATGCTATCATCCATGCCATTACCCCAGATCTTCAGTACCACGTGACTACGTGTAATAAGTCTAAAGATGCTTGGGATATCTTAGAAACTGTATTCGAAGGGAATGCCGCAGAGAAAGAAGCAAGGCTTCAAAATCTAGCTTCTGACCGGGAAAACCTTCGCAGGTCCGATGATGAAACCTTTGATGAGTTTAACCAAAGACTTTCTCAAATAGTTAACTCCTCATATTCGTTAGGAAGAACTATTCCGGAGAAAGTTATTGTGTGCAAAATTCTCAGGTCTCTACCATCAAGATACGAGTCTAAGAAACATGCCATTGAAGAAGAAAACGATCTTTCTACACTCTCCAGAAATACTCTTGTTGGAAAATTAAAGATCTTTGATAATGAACACGCGTCTGGAAAAGAGGCGATTTTTCTTAAAGCTGCAAACAATTTTGTATCCTCTAAGGATAAATCTGGTTCACCAGATACTAAGGATGTTACTCCACTACAATTTAGAAAAATCTTAAGAGACAAGAAAAAGAGTTTTTCTAAAGGTACAACATCTTCTAATGATGATGTACAATGCTTTAACTGTCGTGGTTTCGGGTATCTTTTTTCAGTATGTCCTAGATGGAGCCGTAGACAATCGGCATATGCAGCAGCCTTGCCTACTTTTGATGATGGGCTTGAATATTATAATCCCCAAGAGTACGCATGCGAGGTTGCATTAGCTTCTGGAAAAATTCTTTCAGATACTGATTCTGATTCTGACGAAGAAGTGTTCCATGTTGATCCAGTTGCTATTAATCTTCTTAAAGAATGTCATCAGAAACTCTCGGAAGCTGAAAGCACCATTTTCAGTGAGAAAGTTAAATATGAAAGACTTCGTAGTCGGAATAAATACTTGCAATACCAACTTGATCCTAGTGGTGCAAGATATTATCTCAATGAAATACGAAAGATTAAAGAAGAAATTGCCGAAGGTCGAGATAGGGAAATTACTCTTCAAGAAAAGCTAGATAACTTGGAGAACATTGAGATGAACTTGTTATTTGATTCAGAATGAGAATATCTCAATGTTCAATATGAATCATCCAAGAATGATCTAGTTATTGCACTCGAAATGGTATAGCAACTCAGAAAAATTAACCTCGATATTGGGAGCATGTAGAATTCATCGTGATACACGAGGATTGGGCTATGAAGGAATAGACGCTTCTGGTGTTTGCAAATAGGTAAAAATTTTCAAAGATAAAGATTCTTCTAAACCAAAACCTTCCGCGGTTGAAAAAAGTGAAGTATCTCTACCAACTGCTGATGACGAAAAGAGGAAATTTTGTCAAGCTGCAAAGCAAGCACATACACATTCAGGTAATTCTAAACATAAATTTTCCATTATACTAAACATTGTTTTTATTGTGGAAAGCCAGGTCATTTGCAGAGGAATTGAAGATACCTTATATGAGATAAAACCAGATCCGATTTTGTTAAGATGACAAGATCTGATGTTCCAAACTGGAGAAAAACTGAGTCTCATAATATCAGTTCTTCTAGTATTCCCTCCAAGAAATTTCATAATTATATTGGAGAGAAAAAGAAATATGTTGCTCCAAAAGCTACTCAGAAATTGGTACCAAAGAAGATCAATAAAGCAACGAATACTGTTAAGAAGGATTTCCCAGACAAGAGTTCGACAAGGGATAACATCTTAAAAAGATATGGAACAGTTATTGAAAGTTTCAAGGAAGTTTTTAAATTCCGAGAGTCTCTGCATGATTTTGTTTCAAATACCTGTGGTGAGCAAGATTTTGTTCACCTCAACACAACCTGATTGTGTTGAAAGTACATCCTCACCAATCCCTAGTAAATGCGGTGAGGATTGCAAAATAATTGGGGGGCACATATTTTGTTGGGTAATTTTTGAATATGTGGAACAATTTATTGTTTCGAGCTGAGTCTAACTCGCTTATCTATTTCTCGAAATATGTGTTGGTAAGCTTCCGTTTTGGCCAAGTTCATCTTTACCTAGTGACGAAAGTCATATTATGTTTCATACTTGAAAATGGCTTTCATGAAAAATAGTTTGTGAATAAAAACTATATAACGTCCTCTAAGAATGTTTCAATGATTGGAATGAGAGTTTAGATTATATAACCATTGTTGGATATAAACATTGTGTGGTAACACATATATGTATAAGTCCTTATTCCTTGAACCAAAGTATGCGTATTTTGTTGATCATGAAAACCGAAACAGAGTCCGCGGACCCAGTCCGCGAACTGTTGGAGGTTCTCGTCTCGAGAAAATCTGCTGGAGTTTGTAAACCATTTACAAACTTATTCCGGGTACTTAAGTCCGCGTACCTAGTCTGCGTACTTAGGTTGGTTATTTTCTAAAAATGATTATTCGTGAACTTATACTTTTATAAACTAAGGAATGCAAGTTTGGAAACCGTGGCTATAAAGTTCATGAATTGATTCGAGTGAATAAAATTGTTTTTGCTTCGATTGTGTCTTGTATACTTCTATAAGATCTAAGCAATTGAACAACTCTCTAACTAGTTCATTTGAGTCATTTGAACTAGTTATGGTTAAGATGAATATGGCTAAATACCACATGTATGATTCTTAATTACCTAACTTGATTTGTGATTGAAATTCTTAAGTATAACAGGTTAGAAGCAATAATCAAAGCCATTGGATATTGGTTTTTATTGTCAAAGAAACTTTTTCATACTTTTATGGTAACCATTCTTGGTGTAAATCCTTGTTGAAAAGGTTATTCTTCCTTCTAAGCATATCAATTCTTGTTTATACAAGTTTGTATCTTAGAAAAGATGATCACAGTACTTGATCTTCATGATTATATATTATGTACTGTTACCATCAGATAGTTCTATTTTTTAGTAACACGATCTCATGAGAGAATTTCAATGATTGGTTTTTAGTTCGTATCTCCTTGTGGGGTTTCTAAAATCCAATATAAATTCTTATCTCAGGAGTAAGGTCACTCTTGTTGTTCTTTCGAGAATGACATCTTATGGGGGAGAGTTCTTAAATGACTTGTGCTTAATTGCTATATTTTTGAGGGGAGAAGCGGTTGTGGAACATGTAGGGGTTAACTTGTATCTTAATAAACTCCTTGATGAAGTCACTAAGTTTCGACTCTATGATATCATCTGAAGTAAAGTTGATATGTTTTTTTTTTGGTCAAGAAGTTCCTCTATGAAAATTTCATTAGGATACCACCAGTTTTCATACCTTTACCAATTTATATTGACAAAAAGGGGGAGAATTATTTTGTAGTTCAAAATACATATACATATGGTTTACGGATCATTATGTAAGGGGGAGTGGTTTTCATTATGAGATGAAGTATTGACTAAGGGGGAGTGATACATATCACCGTAGTATTATTGTCAAAGTTGTGATACAGTTGAACTTTGATGCTGAGTAATAATACTATGATGGATCTTCAACAAGTACAGGATGAGCACACGCATAGTTGAAGAACCAAGAAAATCAAGCATGTCGGATTTTGGAGTTGTAATGCTTCTTAACAAACACAATCCATATGTAAAATGGTCTTGTCACTAAAATTGACAGAGGAGGAGATTGTTAGAGCATTGCTCGGTTGAACCCACTAGCGTTGGTATGTCAAGTTAGTTGTCAATTTTAGTTGTCAAAACTCATTCTTGATTTAGTATACTAAAGATAGTTTCGGACTAGATTAGGTTTAAGAAGAGCTATTCTTGAAGGATGAAGGTTGAAGATTAGAAGAAGACATCAACAAGGACTTCATCAACAAAGGTATGCGGTGATTGATTTCATTTGGATTCTTGTTCAATTCTATCTTTCTAATCTATCGAAACAAATCTTCACTCTATGGAACAATTCCTATGACGGTATATGTACATTTATGTATATATACTCGAGGCTATTTGAGCCACGACGTTTGTGAAAATAACCTTTATCAAGGAAAGGTTCTCATGTTATAGTGAATGAGCTCACGAATTCAAAGGGCCAATAATCACTCAATTCCGAGTTATAACGATGAAGTTATGAGTGATTTATTAAAGTAACAGTTATAAGTGTTGTTGTAACTGTTACAGTTCGTTAGTAGGAAACAATCCATGGACTGTTTGTAACGGTTCACGGACTTGGGCCCAATTACGTGACTAGAAGTCTTTTTTAGTCAAACTGGTGATGTTTCCTTATCTAGGAAAGATGGCTATTAATCCAAACATATTTGATTACCATATTAAAGTGTTTGTGATTCCTTCCTAAGTTAGACTGTGATTTATTCACATAAATACAATGTTTCCTAATTAATTATTTATTTAATTATTTTGGCAAGACTTTAACTTAGGAAAGACTCCCAAAACTAGGAGAGTCTTGAAAAAGGAAAATAGCTTTACGTAACTTCCAAGTTATTGTTCACTATAAATAAAGGGTTCATGAGTGCTACACGTTTTCATCCCCTTTGGAAAATTGGTGTAAGCTCATAAGGTTGTTTTCCATATCTTCTATTCTTCGTGAACAAGAGTGAGATAAAAGTCTTTGTATTGGGGATCACAAAGCCGAGTTGTATTAATCTTCGTGATTGATTGTACTATTTGTAATCTAGGTGTTTCACCTCTTGTCTATTCTAAGGTTTTCTCTTCTGATATAATACCATTCAAGAGTTGTTGATCATAAACCCTAGGTTTTGATAGATTTCAGTTTGCGATCGTATACCAACACTTGTTAGTCGAAATCGGAAGCTAGAAAGAAAACTTCGATTAAGGTATCTCGTAAAAATCCTTAAGAAGTTTTAAACAAGATATCTCTAGATTTATTCCAGTTGTTCTTGTTGTAGAATAATTAGGTTTCTCTTCCATTATTGAAGAGTGTAAAAATCCCTAATCTACAAGTTTATTTTGATATTACTTTTATCTAGTAATTTTTTTTATCAAAATAAACACAAGATTTCCAAAACCTTGATTCACATCTAAAGGGAAATCAAACTGGTGTTTTGTGCAAACAAAATATTGAATCGTATCAATCGTGTTGTTGTATCTTCCAAAGAGAGCCTTGGGTTCTGCTAGAAGATTTACAAGAAGAATTCCTAAAGACAATCGGTGTTGTGACAGGAGTTCTATTTGTGTTGAAGCAGTTATTACATCTAGTCCGAATAGGTAGTAGGAATTTGGTGTAAAAAATTATAATCAATGTGTGTTTATTCTGGACTAGGTCCCGGGGTTTTTATGCATTTGCGGTTTCCTCGTTAACAAGATTTCTAGTGTCTGTGTTATTTCTTTTCCGCATTATATTTGTTTATATAATTGAAATATCACAGGTTGTACATAATTTCAATCAATTGTGAATCCGACCTGGGTTGTTGATTAAATTGATTGACACTTGGATATTGGTTTTTGATACCGTCCAAGTTTCTTATATTCAATCGAGCTCGCAAATTCCTATTTGTTTGATTGTGGATTGAATTGATAAATTGAGATATAACTCTTTGATATACTTTTCTTAAGATTGAGTCTGACTGTCTAGTTGATTCTCTTGAAATTATATTGGAGTTAGTCCATACAGATTTCTAAACGAATTATTGGGTGTGATTGTTAGACCCCTGCTTTTTCAGTTAATAATACTGACTTCACTTGTTGCCATTCCTAACATATCTTTCAAGTCGCTTTATATTGAAAACGTAACATGCGAAGCTATATTCATGACATTCTAGAGATTATACCTGGTCATAGAATTATGATCAATGTATCCAAGAATTATTTTGAATTGAGAAGTATAACGCTTATCTTTTGAACGTAAAAACGACATCAACATATTCTATGTATTTACTTGATTTACAACCTACATTGGGAAGCATGGTATAACCGGTCAAAACCTATATTGTGAGTCATGGTATTACCGGTCCCAAGAGCAAAACCGAGTTTCCAATATTCACATATTTTTTTTTTTGTGATTTTGGAATTAGGGTTTGCTAAGATAGGAAACTTCTAGATGTAGACATTATTTCAACATGTGCATAACTCTTATCATTAATTGTTCAAAAATATTCCTTAAAGCTCTAGGTGATCCCAAACCTATATTTTGAAAAGCATTTAATTATGATTTTCAAATATATATGTTTTAATTACCAGCAATTAAAGCATATCCTCTAGAAAAGGTTTATTAGTTAATGTGATAAATTAATAATAGAAGTTTTCTAAGAAGGATTTTGGAAATATTGTTTGACATTTAATTGGAATAGGAAAAGCGAAATTAGGTACTTTACTGCATATCTTGAGAATATTTTCGGTTTTGGAATTTCCTTGTTGTCCAAACAACCCTGGTCTATAAATACTTGAGTTTGTATTTCTTGCAAACTATCCTAAGATCCAGGCAAACTTCACTCGTGTTGTTTCTAGTGGAGATGTCTATCCAGAGAGGAAAGTACCCTTATTATGCGAAATCTCTTACGGTCACTCGTTTAAAGACTTCCGTGGGATCAAGAAGCTCGGCGAGTACCGTTGGTGGAAAACTAGATAATTGCATTGTTATTTTAGTTTTCGATTAATGATTTGATTGACTAACGGTTGTTGAAACTTTTATTGAACCTAGTTTGATTATTCTTGAGAGCCTTCTCTTATGACATAAGGGTCACTCAAATTAGATCAAAGTGTCGATGGGATCTTTAGATTGTTAGATCTAAAGACATCTTGTGATAATCCATTGTTAACAGACTCCATTTTGTATGTGATTGATCACAAGAGATTCAAGTTTGTATTGTGTAGGTTATTAAGAAGGCAATTGAAGATTTGAAGACGAAGAAGATTTTATTATTAGTTTTCGTATCTCATGATTCGTGCACACATCTTGATCAGCTGGGATCCAACTAGATCTTGCTTATCTTTGATAGACTTGTGATTATCTAGTTGTGTAAGATCGACGTCACTTTTTGAGTTCAATATTCTTTGATTACGGAAATTGATTATTTCGGTAATTAAATTTTGGATTGATTTAACTAGACAAAGGAGTTTATTAGATTAAACAGAAGAGCCTTTGTCAATGACTCAACTTATATTTTACCAAAGATCGAATAAAGTGGTTACCAAACAGTCTCGTTCCTTTGCTGTCTGGAATACGATCAAAAGGAGTAAAGCAACTTGAGATAGTGATTTCTATATTGAGATTCACGTGCGTGACTAAGGTTGAAGACGCGGGGATACTGAGGGAACTAAGTAACTAGGGGTAATTTACTTGGTCTCAACTATACGAAGTTGTCTTTTTTATTTGTATAGCGGCTTAATTCCTAGAGTATTCAAAACTGGACTAGGTACCGGGGATTTTCGGCATTTGCGGTTTCCTCGTTAACAAAATCTTGTATATGTTATTTGCTTTATTTCCGCATTATAATTGTTATTATAATTAAGTAAATAATACTATTGTGGTTAATCCTAATCACTTGACACTGATCCTATAGTCAATCAGTTTTATTATCGTAACTATTTGTCAAGTGAATATCAAGTTGTTATATTGTCTCGACTATTGTCCATAAACGATCACACTTGGTATCGAACTTATAGGTTGATATTAAAAGATTGTGGTGTATGTAGGTACCCTCGTCTTTTCAACTTTCTTCTTGATGTTTGATATAAGATGACAGAGCCTCGGCACAAATATTGTAGAGATAGGGGACATTGGGTTCCCTACCTTAGACCTCTTTCAAGTTGAATTTTTCCAATAGGACTTCCATTTAGGAGAGTGGAATAAGAAACAATACTTAAACAATTCAAAATTAGTTTAATAAATTTTGGATTGAAATCCAATTTAGTCATATTCTTCTCCAAAAAGGACCATTTAAATCCGTCGTAAGCTTTGGACATGTCCAACTATATGGCAACATAACCAACTTTCTTTTTGAAATTTTTTATCGTGTGAATAAGCTCATGAGCACTGTCGGTTATTTTTATATTAGGGACAAAAGCGTTTTGATTGGGAAATATCACTTTATCCATCGTTGGCTTCATTTTGTTTGCTAAGGTTCTAGAGACCATTTTCTTTGATAAAGTACAGACCCTAGTATGCCTAAACTGATCAACAAACTCAGCCATAGGAATCTTAGGAATTAGGCAATTGTCTGTATGATTAAACTGAATTAAAATATGTTCGGTCTCAAAAAAACTGCTTAACCATTTGAGTGACACCATCACCAGCAACATCCCAAAAAGATTGGTAAAACATGCCTGTGAATCCATCGAGTCTGGGGACTATTTTGGCCCTATATGGAAAGTTGTTATCTTAATTTCTTCGTTGGTTCTGATGGACATGATACAGTAGTAAAGCAAAACTCAGTTGGAAATAGGACATGATACAGTATACACAACTTCTTGTGCTACAGTTAAACCACTTTTTATGAAATTGTTATAAGAGTTAAAAGGCAAGTCTCACATCATTAAATGGAAAATGAATTTTTAACTGAGGTGAATTTTTAAATGAGGATATCATGTTGAAGTTTTTTCGGTTTGTAGAATCTAACATTACTATGTAACACAATAGTCCTACCCCACAGTCTCAGTCGTATTAAAGTCTTTGGCTCCCTCATGATCCTAGCATAATTAAAATAAATTTAAGGCTTTTCTTAAATATAGCTCATGGTATTATTAACTATAGTCCACATAAAATAATTTATTAATTTGACCAAACGGATTTTTATGGTTATTAACATAACCCATAAAATTATACACGATTTTTATATATAGCCCACAATAAATTATCAAATCCCTAAATAAAAAAAAAGAAAAGTTAATCATGTTCGATAGTTAAAATTATGTAAGATCTATGACTTAATTGGTAATTTTTAACAATATTCAGTTTAATACAATCATGATGGAGAAAAAAGAACATCTTGGAATTCCAGAAAATTAGTTTAAGAAAAAAGAGTAATTGATTTGATTTCAATTTTAGATTGATATTGTAATAGAAAATTTTTAAGGGAATATTTAAAACATATAACCTCAATTGGTATTACTGTAATCATGATTTAGAAAATGACTTCATTCCGTAGAAAAGGTGAAACTTGGGTTTACTTTGTTTTGGAAAAATTAATATTAGGGTTTATAATAGGGAAATTTATAAGAATAATGAGAGAGCAATTAAAATTAGATTGAAGTGTAATTTAATTTGGATCTAAAAAAGTTAGGGTTTATATTTTGATTTAGGGGAAGAAGTAGGATTATTAGTTAAAAAACTAAGACTTGTTTGGTGACTTTGGTTCTTCGTTTGAACTTAAACTTTTTGAGCCATGGTTAATAAAAGCATGGGCTATGTTCAAGAGAACCCATTCGAAAATGTATTGATTTGTTTAAATATTGCATGCATCGCTACTGCTTGTATTAACTAAAAATTCTGATCGTAAGAAATTCTACTTATGATGAATTAAAATTTATTCATTATCTATTAATTTAATCTAAGTGTTTGTAGTTGCTAAAAGTCTAACAAGTACAAGAAAATAGAGATGAACTTTTTACCAAACTAAAAAAGCAAGTAAAGTGGCTGGAACTACGAGAGGGAGAGGGTCTTATTCATGAGAGATTTGAAGCCAGGGATCTGGAACTACATAAGTATATGCACATATGTAAATCAATTCCGTGTTCTTCTTTATGCAGTACAACCTAAGGCCTTATGAAATGGCAAGGATACTATGTGATTAATATTTTGCCTGGATAAACACTAAAACACAGGATCTGTGGCGCAATGGTAGCGCGTTTCGATTCACGTCAGGTTCACATTTTTTGAATTGAATTGTTCTGTCCTTCCCTTTCTTTTTGTTTCTGATTCTGGTGAGCTCGCCTAGAGTAAAACGAAGTCTATGGGGCATTAGCTCGTTCAGGGATACAATTGCAGTGCTTTTTGTCCGTGCAAAGTGCATAACCCGCTTTAGAAGAACAGCAAGTGGCGTGCACCATGATAGATTCTCAAATTTGGCCTATGAAGTAATACATATTTATGCTAATGCAAGTTTTATTTGTAATTTTCAGTTTATAATGATGCACAGCGAAACAGCAACACAGTATCAGTTCTGCAAGAGAAACAACAAAAGATTTCCGTTGTATAATTTCACTAGACAGATCAGGACTATCCGTAAGATGCCCGTTGATCAGTTCAGGAAAAAACAGAAAGAAAAATGGAGAAAATTATAATACAAAATTTTAATAAATTAAACTTCCCAATAGTACATACATCAATGAACAGGAAAAACTTTTATTATCTTATCTTCTTCTTCTTCTTCTCAATTCAGAAATAGTCTTTGATTTTGTATTTTGCTGGTGCAGTTGCCAAACGTTGATCTTTTTGGTTGTTTAGTGAGCTGGAGGTGGCGAGGCCAACATACCTGGTGTGTATGGAACACCAGATTTGGTAATCCATGAATCACCACCCTCTCCACCGAGGAATTTACCCGGAGTGAAATCTAAGAATGTCTTCTCTGACAATGTGTTGGTTTTGATACCAGGCCATCTTACTCTTCTTGTGTTCAAAGCTCCAGGGCCAACATTTTGGAACTCGGCGTAGAAAAGAGTGTTCAAACCAAAATCACCCATCCATGGCAACCATCCTTCTTCTGCGATGCAGTCGTCGATGCTTGTTTGCATGATGATGGTTCTTGAGTATTCCTTCCATGGTCTACCTAGGTAAGATTTAATGGTGTCTCTTACTGGGTAGTACAATGGGTCGGCACTGATGGTACATCCTTGAAGAACAATTGCAGTGTTTTGTCTTAGATCTTTTCGGCCTTGAGCTGTTACAATACATTGTTGGTTGTCGAGTGGCTTTCTTATGATGATTTTACAGTTTTGGAAAACGGAAGCAGCGTCACCGAAGATGAAATCGATTGTACCAGAGATAGTACAGTCACGGTAGAACTGACGGTGGGTGTGTGCGTAAAGTGTGTCTTGGTATCCGTCCATCTGGCAGTTGTAGAAGATTGACATGTCTGATTGTACCCTCAATGCAACTGCTTGATGCTTGATTGCACCGGCACTGTTCTCAAATCCAATGTCCTTGGCAATGAACCCGGGTCCAACAGCAGCTGTTTTCAATCACATAAAATTGACAAGAATTAGAACTATCAAGAAAATGAATCAGAAGATTATATGGCATACGCAGAGTAAGGTGAGAAACACATACCAACTGTTGCGGTCTTGAAGGTACCGACACCATCGACAAAGTTCTTGTTACCAGTGATCTTAGTCTTTGTAGGTCCATCACCGATCAACATAACATTGGGCATGCTCTTGTTGATCAAAATATGTTCATTGTAGGTACCTTCTTTAATGTACACGATGAAAGTGGCGTTGTTCTTTGTCTTAGGGTAAGTGCGGAGTGCTGCGTTAATGGTGGTAAACTGTCCAGACCCGTCCTTGGCCACAACTGCGTTAGGCTTGATATCAGCAGCAGAAGATGATAATAAACGGCGTTTACCTGCGGCAACCCATGTGGGGAAACCATCCTCTGTTGGGTATGGTAGTGCGGATTCGTCAGAAAGTAAACGACGGCTAAAGAGTGGGATTTGAAGAGATGTAAGAACAGTAGAAATCTCTGAGACAATGGCTAGTGAGTTTCTTGTCAGCTCAGCTGAACTGTTCAAAGCTTTTCTCATGTTCTCTCCTGCATTACCAGTTGTGTTTTGGAACGCATCTAAACATGTTTCTTGATAAGTAACTGCTCCACTTAACCAGGTTTTAAGATCGGCAAGCATTTCATCAACTTTACTGACATCAAACTCGCTCATCTTATCGAAAGAGTGGTTAAGGTCATCAATGGCGTAATCCATAACCTCCTTACAAGTCTCGAGAGCTTCTTTATTTCTTGGATCTTTTTCAATTTCATGCAAAGTTGCAGATTTGTTAATAGCATCAGTGATCTTCTGAACCGCAACTTTGAATGCAATCTTGACAAGTTCTTTAGGGTCAGTGGTGTTTCCTGCTGCAGAAGAGAGACTGTCAACGCAATTCTTCTTGAATTGTGTTGGCTGACAAATAGCTTCTATAGCTTTCTGTGATTGAGAGATTGTATGGCCAGCATCTTTATTGTCGTCATCGGCCGAATAATGATGGGTAACGCTAACGGTCACCGCAACAACCATAGCAACAAGCAGTAGCGAAGATGCGCTAATTATAGCGGCTTTCTTTTTGTTAAAGTCTCCCATTATTTGAGCAGCTCTATGTAATGCCCTACGGATGGGATATATCGGGATTCAACGATGCTTATCGAGCTTTCGGAAAATTCCCAACCAAGGCAAAAAAGAGCTGCTACTTGGAAAAAAAAAATATAAAGAAGAAGAAGAAATTGAAATGATAGTAGACAGGAACTGCCTGTACTTTGGTAGGATGAATTGATGAGTTGATTTATAAGGCATGGATGTGAACCCAAAAATAGGTAGAGAGGATTACAGTTATGTTTGTTATCAGACATGAATCCTAAGACAGTGGAGAGCCAAGACAAAATAGTAAGTAGTTAGTTAATGTTCTTTGGAAAGTCATATGAAGTCGTTACCACCAGTTTTTAACTGTTTCTGTTCCGTTGAACTATTTTGGGACTGAGATGCCCCAAGTTCATGTAGCTCATTAAGTCCAGTTAAGGTTTAACAAAGTTATAGACCATGAGTTTTTTATTGGGCTTCTTAGATCCATCTTAGAAAACGTTAGGATGTTGCAAATTTAATGAGTGATCAAGTACTGACCAGAAACGTGACTGTAGTATTAAGTATTAACGAATATACCGTGATGCGAGTGATCTGCAACTTCATTACTTAGTTAATAATCAATGTTGAAGAGCTACGAATAAAAAATGGGTAGGCATCCCATCAGCTAATCAACAAGGATCTGTACGAGTAAACTATTTTTAGAACCGTTTTTTGGGGCTACTCAAAAATGCTGGGGGACTACTCTCCATTTTTTGGGTGAATATTAAAAGTAATAATGAGTCACCCCTTATCTAAGTTCTTTTTTAATATCAAATTTGTCCTTGGTAATTAAATTGGTGTAATGATTAGTGAGTTAATTAATGATTAGTCAGATTAAATTAATAAGTTGATTTTTTTCAAAAGAAGAATTATTGACAGGGAGAAGAAGAAGATGAAGATGATAATGAAGATGAGGGTTTTGGAAGAAAAAAAGTGAAGATCTTTTTCTTTAAGAGCCACAACAAGAATATTACTCACGGATACTTCAAATTTAGTTAATGGTGCTTGAATTGGCCAAAACATTCCTAAATATGAACAATTTACAAATTGATCTCGGTTTGGTTAAAAAAGTTAGGCTAAGACATCTGAAGAACAGGTAGCCAAACTCATCTGTAAGTGTAGTTCGGCTAATATTTCTGAAAACACAGGTAGCCGAAAACAACTTTAATGGAGTTTTTTCTTTCAGATAAAAGTTCGGTTAGGAGAAGAAAATTGCGACGTAACCGAACTAGGAGTTCATCTAGGAATTTTTTTTTTTGCGAGTAACCGAACTCAGTATGCAGGTTTTTCATAGAAAAGTTCGGTTAGGAGAAAAAAATTGCAATGTAGCCGAACTTTTTGCGACGTAACCGAACTATAAGTTCGGCTTGGACATTTTTTTTCGTCATAACAGAATTTTTCTCTGAAAACAAAAACCTCCATTAAGAGTTCGGCTAGTTCGATAAAAAATTTCACATAATTCCTAGACGAACTTCTCTCTGTAACTTCCATTTTCAACCCATTTTGATGATTACTTCTCATTTTTTTCAACGGAAAACGAATGAAATGTAATGGGTTTGTTATAATTTTGATTTTGTTTTGTTAATGATTTAAATTAAGCTATATATAGAGGTGGCGGTGGTGGTGATTTGAGGTGGTCGGTGGTGGTTGGTAGTGGTGAGCGGCGGTGGTGATGGAAGGAGGTGATTATATATATAGGTGAAGGGTAGGTTACTCATTTCCACGCTTTAGGACACCCCTTATACGTATACGGTAGACATTCCTATCACAAAGTAGTCCCCGTCCATTTTTGAGTAGTCCCCAAAAAACGGTTCTGTTTTTAGGCGATTCTACCAGCATTTGCCAAAATCTCTTTGCGGTTCGCGAGTAGGCCAGGTTTCATGTACTTACAGAACTTTATCTATGTAAATTTACATCGACTCGACTGCTAAAGTCACCCCTTTGAGCAAACTCCACTTGAGGCTTATGATTACATAGCTTTCATGGAAGATTCCTACGACGGAAATGGTGACATCAAGTAACATGAGCTCATTACAGAGGGAGGATCTGTGGACACTCTTAGATGAACACTATCATACATGATTTGCACCATTTTCTCTGTAAAACCCAAATGACAATGAATTTGAATCTAATATTTAGATGATACATTTCTCATATAAGACTTTACATTCCTTCCAAAAATGAGCACAATTCGAGACGTATAAAAGCACAATCTGCCCCTTCGAATATCAGCCGTTAAAAATTAACGGTTGAAATTAAGATCGGTAGATGGTGAGGTTTGTTATCTCGAATTGTGCTCATTTTTTGTAGGAAATGTAGAGTCTTATATATAAGAAGAACGTATCATTAAAATATTAGAGCTACATTCCTTGTCGTTTGAGTTTTACAAAGAAAAGATACAAATCATGTATGATGATAGTGTCCATGAATCCTTCCTCTTACTTAAAATGTAATAATGAAATAACAAATGAAGATGAATTATACACAAACTCTTTAGAGCTTTGTGCCACTGATCAAGGGGACCCAAAAAAGAGAATTCGGCCTCTATAAAGCAATGATCAATTACACAAGGTTGATGCTCGACCTCGACTTATTTCGTGTCTCACATGACTTAGACTAGTCCTGATGTACAAATTAGATAATATTCCTCCACCTCAGTCAACATAAATTATGACGAATATTGTTATCATGGCAAAACGACGAATATTGTTATCATGGCAACAAATCCTACACGAAGGCTGACGAACATACACACATGAGGGTATAATTGTAAAGTTTTTTTTGTTTGGTATTTTAGGATACATGTGAAAAAACCCAGTTGTATTTCTCACCCCCAAAGAGACCAGTCGTTCGAGAGGTTACATGAATCAAGTGAAGAACTCAACACATCCTTAGTTATTTCTCCAACCAAGAAAGAGAAGCTTATGATCCCTCATCCTTATCCCACCTATTTGAGATCAGAGTTCGGATATAAATAGGTTACCAAGTCGACCATGTTGAACACATCTCATAGAGCATTCTTCTACATCAAAACAATTACTTTGATCTCTCTTCTTTCTGCTTTCCTCCCCGAGACCAACCCCGATTCCTTCATCCTGTGGATGAAGCAGTCTTTGAACGACCATAAGCTTGGTTTAAGTTAAGTTCTTTCATTCTCAATCTTCCACAACTCATCTCAAAACCCTAAAAACTCACCTTTATCCCTTCACCCAATTTTCTTAGGTATATACAGTTTGTTGATCACGGTGGGAGGTTAATCACTCAGTTAAGGTTTTAGGTTTAAGCATGGTAGTTATCAGTTAGGAGAAAAGTTATTCAAACGATAACCTCCATATGAAACACCCCAGATATACTAAATCTGGAAATTAGACCAAAAGAAGGATCTACTACCTTCTTCGCCAACTTGCAGATTGCTGCAAGAATTCTGAAGACAAAATCCAAGAGCCTTCACTTTAATTCCAGACAGTCCAACATCCACCAGAAACATATTAGAGACGGTGAATCTCTATCAGCGTCTCTTTCTCATCTAAAAAATGCTTAGCCTCAGTGAAACCGAGATAGCCTAATCGACCCGAGTCTCCCCATAGGACCTCAAGAACAATTCTTTTGTTGTTAATCAAAAAACCACCATCTATATTAGTATTTTTAGCGCTATCTTTTTTCTATCTCATTTTTGGTTATACATTCAATTTCGTGGTTCACAATCATAATATTTAAAGTGCACACACAATTATCTTACCTCACATCCCTATAAAATAAGAGCTATAATATGCAAAAATGGAGTATCCAATACATATTATACCAACTAAAAAACTGGATATCCGTCGAGTCATATTTTGGTACCAATTATATTTAAGGTACCCTACCTTTTCCCTCACTCGAGGAAACAAGTAAGGAAATAAAAAAGATTCATACGGTTTTTTGTCCGTAAAAGTTAGTCATTTACATGCATAATAGGAATGTGGAGTGAAGCCCTTCGTGTAATTTTTTCACTCAAATAACGGTTAAGAATATTTGTTTAAAATAGTTTTTGGTTGATCAAATTCTTTTTAGTGAGATAACGGCAGTTGTAACCGTTATAAGATGCCACCAAAGCATTAACCGTCATAATGATTGTTTTTGCAATAATGGATCAAAACTGTTATACTGTTACACATTACCCACTTAACTACTTTCAGATAAAGGCTAATTTGAGGTTGTGGTGAACTAATTTGGGGTCCCTGAATAAAACGAAAAATGGCCACTATATGTGAAGTAAAAGATGATTTCTCTTATCCAGGTATTTCCATAAATGCCCAAGTTATCCTTATTATTTCGCGTAACTAAATAAGTTAGGTTGAGACTTTATACATGTTTTGTTGATCGAATTCTGAAAAATTGGGATCAACATTTTTCCACCCAAAACACAATATAAACCCTCAAGAACATGAGTAACTTCAAGGCTGACGTTTGGAATATTTTTCCCCGGACGAACTTCAAGTTTCGATTGGATTGTTTCGTGACAGAGAGGGACCAATATTGATGCTGACGAGTTTCGAACTCTAACCACTGGTGTCATCACCCAATGACTTTACCACTGTACTACAGTGACATCAGCGTAGACTTGAGGTTTTAGATGTGATTTTTTTTTTTGCGTACTTTATTTTAAGTGATGAATTATTTATAGTTTTGGATTTAAAATCTAATTTAATATTTTTTAATATTAGGTTATCATGCTACCCTGAATAGATAACGATGCATCTCCAATATAATTCATTGCAGTCTTCCTTCCTTTGGTACTTAGGTCCTTTAGAACACCTAAATGTAAAAATCAAGTGGAGTGAGTTTAGAGAATAGACTAGGATATAGTTGCCACAATCCTAAATCAAGAGTAAAATGAAAAAGTAATTTCAAACTTCAAATATTTGGGGGTTGCATGTTTTTTTTAGGTCCCAAGCAGTGGGACAAGGGATTTCTTTAGGACATTGAAATAACTAAGTTATCCTTTGTGTTTTAAAATTATCCTTAACTCCCTTAGTTATACAAAATTTAAATTGCCTCGAAATGGCCGAATTATCTTTTGTTCTGCGCATTTTGATTGTCACTATGGAGGGAGTCTCGCGGGGTAGTAAATGTCCTATGTTGTGATTGACATAATCAAAATCGGCTAGCTCGATTTGGCTCGACCGATTGTAAATTTTGTACTTCAAAATGAAGAAAATAATACTAGATCCACCTAACCGATTATGAATCTTGTTCTTCAAAAATGATAAACACATTACATCGAAGCTGATTTTGAGTTAAGAAATTTTATTAATCTTTTTCTCCTATACAGTCATCTAGCCGATTCTAAAAGGAGTTTCGACCATTAAGTACAATACATGGATAACAGTTATTAGAATTTACTCCTTTAACATTCGATATTATTTTATTGTGCACTCTCCAAAATAAACTTAGTATCCCAAATAAATCTTCAATATAAAGGTGCATGACTTGATTGAAGCTCAAACCCACTAAATTGCATCCATGATGCTAATTTAGTCTGGCCACCACCATGATGCTAATTTCAGTAGTAGGTATGTAGTACTCATACCAAATGTTAATCCTTTGATACGGAGCTCTTGATCATCAACGACGTGTATGTATTGGTTTTATAATGCTACATACAGTTACAACATTGCTATTTCAAGCTTGTTATCAATGTTAGATGCAAAAAAGATATATCTTGATTTCTAGTTTACAAAGTCAAGTCTCGGACTAGGATTAGAATATGATAGTTGAGTATCAGATATCACTGCATAACCCTCAAAGATTGAAGATTGAAGACTGAAGATCAACCTAAGACATTTGGAGAACTTTATCGACAAAGAGGTATGTTAAGACTGAACCATCATGTTCACTCATAATATCTATCATTCTATCTTACGAGACTATGTTGTATGGTTTTAGTATTTAATATTGCAAAGAAGAAATTTCGAGTCAAGCATGTCATAAATATCTCAAAATATGATTCAAGCAATCTATATTCATAGATCCTTAACAATCTTGGTTAAGAAAAATATATTGTTCATAAACTATTTTTGTTTGAAGTAGATCATTTGAAAATTTCCCAAGCAATGATGTTTATTATCTATAGAGATTGGCAATGTTTCATATCACTTAAAAGAGTTTTCAGAACTTTTTTGTGAAATTCTAGACACAGGGTTGGTACACATACCCAATACTGATATATGCTTAATTTACATGTTTAGAGTGCCTAATCCATACTAATAGTTGTTATGATTCGCAGGCGTTGCTATCTCAAGCTTCTTTGTCAAGTTTAGTTGTCAAAACTATAAGTTTTGATTTCTAGTCTACTTATCGCTATGTCTCGGATTAGGATAGAATGTGTAATTGAGCTTTAGACTTCACGACGTTCATCGATTGAAGATGAAGATCTACTAAGGGGAGCTTGGAGGAACTTCATCAACAAAAGATATGTGGAGACTTGAACTCATCTATCACTCAGAAGTCTATTCTATTTTATCTCCTATTGAGACTAAGTCGTATAGCTATATAGACTTTACACTATACACAATTGATATTTTAAGATGAGTTTAACTCGCTTATATATTTCTCAAAATATGTGTTGGAAGTATTTTTGCTTTAACTACGTTCATCATTATTCTTGACGAAAGTCAAAAGATGATCATGTGAAAATTGCCTTGTAACATCTTACATGATTTGTGTGAGATAGTCATTTGATGTAGACTCGGAATGTTTCATATCGATCATTCGATCACTTGAAAATTGCTTATAAGCTAATAGTTTGTGTGAGACATCTATTGTCGTCTTCTAAGAATGTTTCAATGATTGAAATGGGAGTTTAGAACAATTAATCATTGTCTGGATATAACACAGTATGCATACCCGTACGCAAACTGTTGTAATAATGATTCAGGTCCGGGAACCAAGCACGCATACCTGTATGTGAACGGTTTTAACTGTGAAAGTCCGGGAACTAAGCTTGCATACCCTTTGCAAACTGTTTCACCTGAATTTGGTCTGGAATGACAGTATGCGTACCCGTTTGCGAACTGTCGGAAAAGAAAAAGTCCGGAACTTAAGTTTGCAAACTTATGTGGTTAAGTTATAATATTGGTGAAGTATGATTTCATACTCATGACAAATACATTTATATATTAAGGAATGCAATCTTTGCAAATCGTGGCTAAAGCGTTTATGATCTGATTCTTTTGAATCAATCCGATTTTGCTTCAATTGTGTCTTGTACACTTTTATGAGAATATAAACAATTGAACAACTCTATGAGTAACACAATTAGATTCATTTGGTTATCATATGGTCTAGAAGTGTTAAGATGAACATGGTTAATACAAAAGTGTTCATATGGCTAACTTCGGTTAACTGTTATTGAGCCAACTCAATATACACGTTTAGGTACGGTTACTCAATATCTAAATGAAGGTATATTTCATTTTTGTGTAACAAGCTAAAACCATCTAACGGTGAAGAGATATTAGCTTGAATCTTAAATCAGGATTTCATCTAACAGTGTATATTGATTGCTTTGTTCCAAAGTTATCAAACCCTGATTTGAAGACTATATGAGGGAGAACTCTAGCAACTGGTAAACCTAATCCCCGCACTTCCCGTGTTATACTAGAATCGACTCTAATAGGTTAACGACTTGAACACTTCATTGGGATTCTGAAGCCAGACCAAATATGTTCTCTATAGTTGTGTGTTCTGATCTTACTTGTTCTATCGTATTGAGTACTATCTTCTCTAAGATTTGCTCGAGATTTATCTCCGATAGGTAAGATATAAAAAGTAATCACAAAGCTCTTCGTCTCATTCTTTGTGATTCCACAATAACTTGTTCTATTACCATATGGTTAAGTTATTGTGAGGTGATTGATATTTCTAGGCTGTTCTTCGGGAATATAAGACCGAATTATCAATTGGTTCCTGTTCACCTTGATATATTAAAAGACGGAACAAAAACTTTGTAGGAAGTTCTGTGGGAGACATATTTATCTATCAGAATAGACTTTTCTGTGGGAGACATATTTGTTTATCAAGTCTTCGACTTTGGGTCGTAGAAACTATTAGTTGCGGATGCGATCAGCTAAGGGAATCAAGTGCGTAGAGTCCTTCTGGGATTTAGAGGCGTAAGGAACTCGACTGTACCTTAATCAATGTGAGGTTGGTTATGGCTCAATTACATTCCAGCCCTAAGTTAACATGTAGTAGGTTAGAGTCTGTAGCAGCTTAATACAATGTGGTGCTCAAATCTGGACTAGGTCCCGGGATTTTTCTGCATTTGCAGTTTCCTCGTTAACAAAACTTCTGGTATATGTGTTATTTCTTTTTCGCATTATATTTGTTTATATAATTGAAATATCACTGATTGTACGTAGTTCAATCAATTGGTAAATCCAATAATTGGTTGTTGATTGAAATTGATTGACACTTGAACATTGGTCTTTGGTACCGTCCAAGTTGTATCTCATAATAATCAGGCTCACCGATTCTATCTGTTTGATTTGTTGATTACATGAGAAACAGAGATATAGCTCTTGGATATATTTACGTGATTGAGTCTGACTGTCTAGTTATTCTCTTGGAAATATTGCAGTTAGTCTATACAGATTGCCTAAATGAAATATTGGTGTTGTTGTTAGACCCAAACTTTTTTAATTCTTACATTACTCTTCTTTTCTAATTATTTGTTTCTTTAGATGAATCATCCAAAATCAATGGAAATTGAGTTAAAAGGAGCTAAGACGATGAAATAAGTTCATTCCCACGTGAAAATAAGAATTTGTAAGGTGCAAGAACAACTCTTGTAAAAGTTCCATGAAGATTTACGGTTGGTAAGAAGTACCCCAAAGCCAACCGTAGAAACAAGTTGATTTCTACTAAAAGTACATGAGGAGTTACAGTTGATTCCAATCCAACCATAAATAGAGATGAAGATATATAATGATTTAGTAATTATCATCTTGTAGAGAACGACGATATGAATGTATCCTAAAAAGAATGAGGTCAATCGGATGTCGGATGAAGAATTTAGGTCCGAAATGTCAAAAGACAAAAAGTGTACAGGAGGAGTTACATACAACTTTGGAGGAGTCGATACCAACCATAAATATGGTAGTTTTAATACTATGTTCTTGTCAGAGTTATGGCTGGTTTAAATCAAGGAACACACAGACCCCGAAGAATTCTAAACATATACCTCGTGAGAACTATAAAAGAATACCCTCGATACCACAATAATACATATTTCACACCTTGGAAACACAATCTTTACCTCCCATATTACATCTTCTTACATCAAAATATAGAGTTTACCTCTTTAGGGGGATCCCATTCTCTTTGTAATTATGAGTAGTTATTTGTAATTATGAGTAGTTAAACATTTGTTGGTTAAGAATGAATTCAATATTCAAGACGTAATTTTTATTAGTTATACAATTTTGTTTCGAGTTTTTATCATCATCGTTTGTCTTTAGAATACATAATATTTATGAGTGATTGTTAGATTGATTTGGAGTGCACACTAGATTGATCTATTGATTATTCTAAATCTAGTAGAAGTTAAGAGATAAGTAGTAGTCGAATAACTCTCTACACAAGTAGAAATGGCGAGACCTTGCAGAGGGATGTTATGGAGTAATTGCGAGTGAATATAACATCAGAAAGTGGACCTTAAGCTAAGAGTTCAACTACCGGGATCAACCTTGAAAATGCTGGGGTCTAACAACCACACCCAACAATTCGTTTGGCAATCTGAGAGGACTTAATCCAATACACTTTCTAGAGAATCAGTTAGACAGTCAGACTTAATCTAGATTATAGTATATCAAAGAGTTCAATAATTCTAACTCTTAATTCAATCTGCAATCAGCAAATAGAAATCTGCGAGACTGATTGAATATAAGAGGAATTACTTGAACGGTACCAAAAACCAATGTTCAAGTGTCAATCAATGTAAATCAACAACCAAAGGTTAGATATTCTAATTGATTGATCTTAACGCACAACCTGTGATATTTCAATTATATAACAAAATATAATGCGAAAAAGGAATAACACAGACACCAGAATTTTGTTAACGATGAAATCGCAAATGCAGAAAAACCCCGGGACCTAGTCTAGATTGAACAACACACTGTATTAAGCCGCTATAAACACTATCCCACTACCAATTAACTTCAGACTGGACTGTAGTTGAACCATAATCAATCTCGCACTGATTCAAGGTATAGTTGCGCTCCTTACGTCTCTGATCCCAGCAGGACACTACACACTTGATTCCCTTAGTTGATCTCACCCACAACTAAGAGTTGCTACGACCCAAAGTCGGAGACTTGATAGACAAATCTGTCTCACACAGAAAAGTCTATAGGATTGAAAAAATCTGTCTCCCACAGAAATACCCAAGAGTTTTTTTTCCGTCTTTGGTAAATCAAGGTGAACAGGAACCAAATGATAAACCGGACTTATATTCCCGAAGAATAGCCTAGTATTATCAATCACCTCACAGTAAACTTAATCGACTAGTGAAACAAGTTATTGTGGAATCACAAACGATGAGACAAAGTTTATTTGTGATTACTTTTCTATCTTTCCTATCGAAGATATCAAATCTCGAGCCAATTATTTCAATTGCATTCAACACGATAGAAACAGCAAGATCAGATCACTTAACTACAAAGATAATAGTTAGGTTTGGATTCAAAATCACAATGAAGTCTTCAATTCGTTAACCTACAGGGTCTCGAGAAGAAACCTAAGGTTAAATGAGAATTGACTCTAGTTATGCAACTAGTAACACACATGAGGTGTGGGGATTAGGTTTCCGAGTTTCTAGAGTTCTCTTTTATATAGTTTTCAAATCAGGGTTTGCGATCCAAGTTACCTTGGTAACAAAGTATTCAATATTCACCGTTAGATGAAAAACTGATTGAACCAAGCTAATATCTTTCAATCATTAAATCGAACTTAGCTTGTTACACACAAATGAAATGTACCCTCATTTAGGTTTATGTAGCCGTACCTAAACGTGTACACTATGTTGGTTCACAAATAGTTAACCGAGGTTATCCATATGATTACTCTCATATCAATATTAATCATCTTAATCGTAACTAGTTCAAATGACTCAAATGAATCTAGTTAAAGAGTTGTTCAATTGTTTAGAAATCACAATTGAAATCAAATTGGTTTGATTCACTTGAATCAATCATGAACATTATACCCACGGTTTGCAAAGATTGCATTCCTTATGATTTAAATGTTTAAGTTCATGGACACTTGACCTATTTGAAAAAGTACCCATCTTAAGTATGCGTACGGGTATGCGTACTTGAGCAACCGGATTTGAGTTTGTAAAGTTTCCAAACTCAGCAGAAATTTTCGGTTCAAAAACTTTCGCCAGTATGCGTACGGGTACGCATACTTAAGGTGACTAGTTAAGAGTTTTGCCAAAACCAAACTCAACAGAAATTCTCGGTTCGAGAACTTCCGCCAGTATGCGTAGGGTACGCATACCTAACCTATCTCCTTCACCAATTCCGTATACACACTTATGCACACTCTTGGCTTCCGGTTTATGGACTTATACACTAATGTGCGAACACACTATATATGCTCATATCCAATGATGGTTACATCATCAACTCTTTATTTCAATCATTGAAACATTCTTATATAATGTCAGTAGCCGTTTTCACACACTATTAACATCAAAGCAATTTCCAAGATATTGAAATAATCATTATTGAAACCTTCCAAGTCTTACACCAAATGATTGTATCACACAAACCATGTAAGATGTTGCTTGGAAATTTTCTCATGATATAAGATGAACTTGGTCGAAGCGAAATCTTACCAACACATATTTCGAGAAATATGTAAGCGAGATATACTCAGCTCGAAATCTCAAATGTGGATAGAGAAAACTATATTGTAACACGACTTATGTCTCAATATAGGAGATAGTAGAAATAGACTTTCCAAGTGATAGACAAGTTCAAGTCTCCACAGACCTTTTTTCGAAGAAGTTCCACAAGCTCCCTTAGTAGTTCTTCGTCTTCAAGAGATGAACGTCGAGATATTTAAGCTCAACTACACTATCCATGTCCTAGTCCGAGACATCTATAAATAGGCTAGAAATCAAGACTTAAATATTGACAAACATGCTTGAGATAGAAACGCATGCGAGTTTGACCGAGTAATGCTCTAACAATCTCCCCCTTTGTAAATGTTAGTGACAAAACTATCAATACATATGGATTACAAAAAAGATAAAAAATAAGCTTTTTATCCACATGCTTGATCTCCTTGGCATCTTCAACGCGACTCGAAATCTTCGTCACTTCCAAGCACTCCATGATCCTAAAGGTTGTAAGTTCATCATCACAGTTGTTGAAGATCCGTAGCTATAACAATGAGAAAACAAAATGCTTTCAATCATTGTTATACATCGTCATAGTATTATTACACAACATCAAAGTTCAATTGTATCACAACTTTGACAATAACACTATGGTGATATGCATCACTCCCCCTTAGTCAATACATATCTCAACATGAAAACCACTCCCCCTTACATGATGATCCGTAAACCATATGTATTTGTAGTGTGAACTACACATTAGTTCTCCCCCTTTTTGTCAACAAAATTGGCAAAGGTACGAAAATTATTGGGATCCTAATGAAATTTCCACGAAGATACATCATGACCAAAGGGTGTATTAACATACCAACAAATTTAGATGCAATCATAAATCCGAAGCTAAATGCGTTCATCAAGGAGTTAATGAAAATACAAGATAACCCCTAAAAATTCCATAGCCGCACTCCCCACAAAGATTTGGAAATTAAGCACAAGTTCAAAATGAACTCTCCCCCATAAGATGTCATCCCCGAAGGAACAACAAAGGCAACCTTACTTTCACAAGAAAAGAAGGATTCCTTTTGGACAAACAAATCACATGAAAACATGAATTTGTATCCACAAAATTCAATTGAAATAACCACAAGAGAACCCGTAGTTAGTTCAATCGAAAAATAACAACCAAATTAATCACAAGAGAACTCATGATTAATTCAATTGGAATACACAACCAAATTAACCATAAAAAGTGATCAATTTAATTGGTCATGCTCGACATAAGCGAACTTACGGGGCAACAACTAAAATAACCAAAAGAGAATGATTAATTTAGTTGAACATGTTCGATATAGGGAACCTCACGGAGCAACGACTAAGTTAATCATAAGAGAATAATCAACTCAGTCGATTGTGCTCAACATAAGAAACCTTATGGAACAACACAGTATATGCACAAAGACTGTGGATCGGAGATCGACCAAATAATGCGGAATAAACAAGAATTCATTCTATCTTTCATCACTATTTGCACAATGACATATAATAGGCTTAATCCTTGTAAACAAAAGTTTTATCCTTTCCTTTTATCAAAAACATGACATAAAAGTCTTTAACTTTTGTAATGTCAAAAGTTCATTCTATCTTCCATCAATACATTCATATCGACATAATAGAGATAACTTTTGAACAAGTATGGGACAATCACAGGTTCACGGATGTAAACAACATATCCCATAACAATTTGCAATATATAAAATCATAAAGATTAAAATTACAAAAATCATCTTCCAAAAAAAACTTTAGAATTTAAATAAATAAATATAAAAACAATGAAGATGAAAGTCGTTGGACATAGCTATGTGTACTCACAATAATGGATATTCCAATCCCTAGTTATTCTTCTAAAAAACAAAAGAAGATTTACTAGATAAAAAAAAACAGACAAGATCAGCAACCATGGAATGGACAAGGGCGAGTTCATCAGTTGCTTTCTTTAGCTCATCCTTCAAAAACACTAGATTCTTTGATGCAATTTCGAGATGTTCACGCACGACCTCAAAGTATTGAAGAAGATTTCCAACAAATTGAACAGACATCTGGATTGGAAGATCTTTTTCATGATCAATTGCTTTATAGCAAATAACAGGAATGGGATCATCATCAAGTTCAAAAGACATCTCTTCAAAGTTGTCTTCCTTTTTGCTTCCTTCCATCGTGCACTTTCTCAACTAATCTTAGTAGAACTCTTGGCGTTACCGTACCAGTATACGTGTATCATAAACTCGATACATATTTAAAGAAAAAATTCCACAAGAGAAACTAGGGTTTCTTGTTACGTTTGGTAACGACCCGGTGTGCATAAGTACATGGTTAAGACCCATGGCGAGGTCGATTAACCAATGGAGTAATCAAATTAAGAGAATGGCGGGAATCATTGAAACAGGGTGACTTGACTGTCATTCGAGGAAGAAGAACTAGTGCATCTTAAGAAGGAATTAAAACTGATTTAAGCAACTATAGAAAGAAAGAATATTATCATCACAATACAACGCAGACCATTTGCCAAGAAGAAGGTATTCATTGAGAGTTATGTGTATCTTCTCATTGGTTTATAGAGAGGATACACATACGAGAATATTCAAGTTGTATTTTGATGAACATGAAGTTCATCAGAGGTGTTGACACACTCATTTTTACTCTCCTCCCTTATACTAGAATTAATAGGAGAAAGACAAGAGTTACATGGATCAGCTGCTTTCCTTGCTTTCTTGATCGTGCTCTTGAGACTGTTGATAGTGGTCTTGAGTTCCGAGACACGATTATTAATATGAATGTAATCAGGGACACTTATTTCATAGGCAAGATCATTGTTGAGCGAAAGAGAGGGGTTTGAAGAAGTTTTCTTTCTTCGGCATCTTTTCCTTCTTACAGGATTTTCAGATTTATTAGTCATCCATATAACCTTGTTCCTTTTGCCATTGTAAGTGGAGGAACAGTTATATTTATCTCAAGAACTGGTCCATTATGACATTTTTCTTGATTGTGGAACGAGTTTCTACCTGAACACTGAGGAACTGGTTTGACTACTTCTTTGGACATCCATATGAGAATGTTGTGAAGTTTTTCATTCCTTAGACGAAGATAACATCTTTTTTCGATGTGACCTTTCTTACCGCAATAAAAGTAGTTGATTGGACGATTTATATCTGTTCTCAACTGAGTTGCTCTTGCAGGCTCACGTTCTTGACTTTCAAATACATTTACGTCATGAAGAAGGTTTTTAGCCTTGAAAAAACACATCTTACCACTACTTGGAGTTTGTATTCCTTTGTATCCTATACCACGTATATCACGATGTTCTTTACATGCTCCAAGCATAGAGGATAGTTTTGTAGAGTTAGAATTAAATTTTTTCAAATTTTCTTCTAAGGCCTTGACCTTCTTATGAGCCATACTCAGATCAGTCACCAATTGTTTTTCTCTCATGATAAACGCCTTTTCTATGATGTTAAAACACTCTTGTTGGGAGACACAACTTGCATTGATCTCTGCTAGTCTTTCTTCCAACGTAATGAGATTTTGACGAAGACCATCACATTCAGAATTCTTTGAACATATGTCTTCGTTACTATATTTAAGAGCAGCTTGTAATAAGCTATCATATCCCTTAAAGAGTTTTCTCAATTTTCGGTTTTCAACACATAGAGGAGTTAAAAATTTAGTCAAGCAGGATGTTGACTTATTTTTCTCCAGGAGATGATCAAAGAGAATAATGTACTGAGAGAATTCTTCTTCGACACTTTGTCCTTCTTATGAGTCACTTTCATCATAAAGATCATTTAACTGTTCATCAAGACTGGCTTCCCAGTTAAATGTGAATTTAGAAGAAGATGCAGAAATTACATTCTCAATGGAGCCAGGACAATTAACCAAGTTGGAATGTCCATGAACTGGTGGCGTAATTTCAGAGATCTTTTTATTCATATCAGATCGCTAGAAACACAGACTTATGAGGTCTTTAATGTGTTTGCCTGCTCTGATACCAATTGAAAATGCGGAGGGTCTAACAACCACATCCAACAATTCGTTTGGCAATTTGAGAGAACTTACTCCAACACACTTTCTAGAGAATCAACTAGACAGTCAGACTCAATCTAAATTAAAATATATCAAAGAGTTTAATATCTCTAACTCTTAATTCAATCCGCAATCAGAAAATAGAAATCTGCGAGCCTGATCGAATATAAGAGGAATTACTTGAACGGTACCAAAGACCAATGTTCAAGTGTCAATCAATATAAATCAACAACCAAAGGTTGGATATTCTAATTGATTGATCTTAACGCATAACCTGTGATATTTCAATTATATAACAAAATATAATACAGAAAAGAAATAACACGGACACCAGAATTTTGTTAAAAAGGAAACCGCAAATGCAGAAAAAATTCGGGACCTGGTCCAGATTGAACTCCACACTGTATTAAGCCGCTACAGACACTAGCCTACTACCAATTAACTTAGGACTGGACTGTAGTTGAACCCTAATCAATCTCGCACTGATTCAAGGTACAGTTGCGCTCCTTACGTCTCTGATCCCAGCAGGATACTATGCACTTTATTACCTTAGCTGATCTCACCCAAATTTAAGAGTTGCTACGACCCAAAGTCGAAGACTTGATAGAAAAATCTTTCTCACACAGAAAAGTCTATAGGATTGAATAAATCTGTCTCCCACAGAAATACCCAAGAGTTTTTGTTCCGTCTTTTGATAAATCAAGGTGAACAGGAACCAATTGCTAAACGGACTTATATTACCGAAGAACAGCCTGATATTATCAACTACCTCACAATAAACTTAATCGAATAGCGAAACAAGTTATTGTGGAATCACAAACGATGAGACGAAGTTTGTTTGTGATTACTTTTATATCTTTCCTATCGAAGATATAAAATCTCGAGCCAATTATTTCAATTGCACTCAACACGATAGAAACAGCAAGATCATATCACGCAACTACAAAGATAATAGTTGGGTCTGGCTTCACAATCCCAATGAAGTCTTCAAGTCTTTAACCTACAGGGTCTCGAGAAGAAACCTTAGGTTAAAGGAGAATCGACTCTAGTTATGCAACTAGTAACACACATGAGGTGTGGGGATTAGGTTTCCCAGTTGCTAGAGTTCTCCTTTGTACAGTTTTCAAATCAAGGTTTGCAATCCAAGTTACCTTGGTAACAAAGCATTCAATATTCACCGTTATATGAAAAACCTGATTCAACCAAGCTAATATCTTTCAACCATTAGATCGAACTTAGCTTGTTACACACAAATGAAATGTACCCTCATTTAGGTTTATGTAGCCGTGACTAAACGTGTACACCATGTTGGTTCACAAATAGTTAACCGAGGTTAGCCATATGATTACTCTCATATCAACCTTATTCATTTTAACCATAACTAGTTCAAATGACTCAACTGAAACTATTTAAAGAGTCGTTCAATTGTTTAGAAATCACAATTGAAATCAAATCAGTTTGATTCACTTGAATCAATCATGAACATTACAGCCACGGTTTGCAAAAATTGCATTCCTTATGATTTAAATGTTTAAGTTCATGGAATTGACTAATTTGACAAAGTAACCAGCTTAAGTATGCGTACGGCATGTGTACTTAAGCAACCGGATTTGAGTTTGTAAAGTTTCCAAACTCAGCAGAAATTTTCGGTTCAAAAACTTCCGCCAGTATGCGTACGGGTACGCATACTTAAGGTGACTAGTTAAGAGTTTTGCCAAAACCAAACTCAGCAGAAATTCTCGGTTCGATAACTTCCGCCAGTATGCGTACGTGTACACATACTTAACATGTCTCCATCACCAATTCCGTATACACACATATGCACACTCCTGGCTTCCGGTTTATGGACTTATACACTAATGTGCGAATACACTATATATGCTTATATCCAAAGATGGTTACATCATCAACTCTTTATTTCAATCATTGAAACATTCTTCTATAATGTCAATAGTCGTTTTCGCACACTATTAACATCAAAGGAATTTTCAAGATATTGAAATAATCATTATTGAAACCTTCCAAGTCTTACACCAAATGATTGTATCACACAAACCATGTAAGATGTTACTTGGAAATTTTCTCATGATATAAGATGAACTTGGTTGAAGCAAAAGCTTACTAACACATATTTCGAGAAATATGTAAGCGAGACATACTCAGCTTTGAATCTCAAATGTGTATAGAGAAAACTATATCGTAACACGACTTATATATCAACAAGGAGATAGTAGAAATAGACTTTCCAAGTGATAGATAAGTTCAAGTCTCCACGTACCTTTTGTCGAAGAAGTTCCACAAGCTCCCCTTAGTAGTTCTTCGTCTTCAAGAGATGAACGTCGAGAGATTTAAGCTCAGCTACACTATTTATGTCCTAGTCCGAGACATCTACAAATAGGCTAGAAATCAAGACTTATAGTTTTGATCACTAACATTGATAAACATGCTTGAGATAGCAATGCATGCGAGTTTAACCGATAAATGCTCCAACAAACCTAATTCACAAATCCTAAAGAGTTCGACTGGATTACACCTTGAGTGAGCTACTACTTGGTGGTTCCGTTGAATAGAATCTTATATTGGAGAGCTTCAATATCCGTGGTAAAAGGAGTTTCGGGGATAACATTGAGCTATATGTTATTATACGATTGGCGATGAATGATTCTGACGAAAGATAGATAAGTATACTATGAGAGTTAACGCTTGGTAACGGCGAATGACTCCTTAATCATCTATTTCTTTTTTTAATTGTCTTTTTTATTTTACTTTAATCAAACAATCTCCCCTTTGTGTTTTCCTTTTATTATAGTTTTGCTGATCAAATAACCTATCAATTACAGAGCTCTCTGTGTAAACGATCCTTACTTCCACCATAATACTAGCTAATTATTGGGAAATATCTTGAATAATTTGTTGCACTCACGATATGTATCAAGTACGCGTACCCTAGTGATCTGAGTGCCGAAATAGGGTATCCGAACCCTAAGGTTCTGGGTTCTTAAATGGGATGGAAGTGCAAATACCCACTACGAGTAATCATGAGATCTTAGTTTGTGAATTGCTAATGGTACACATACCCGGTATGCGTTCTCCCAACAACCTGAGTTCACGAACTGGTCCATAGGTATGCATACCCCTGTACGTACCTACCTAGTACAAAACTAAGCAGATGCTCATAAAATATTTTCACAAATACTCCCGTAAATACTTCTAAGACAACTTTGTTCACTAAATCGCTCTGTGCTTATGAATCATGGTTTAAGTCTTGAGTGTTAATGAACATGAATTATGCTTGAAAGTTCAAAAATCTTATTTTCCAATACGGACTATTATTATACATGGTTCCAAAACCCTGGACCATAGTGTATATTCTTCTATGTAATTATAAGGCGGAATTCTCACATGCTTAAATGAATTGCTCATAACAATTTCATCTAAACTGAGAAAGTGTTTGCTTGGATTAAAGTTATCTTAGCTTGAATTCAAAGCTACCTAAAGCCTTGAAAATCTATAAATAGAGAGACTCACGCAACATGATTTCTCAATCCCTTCCACTTCTATGTCCTAGTTGTTTGTTGAATTCGTCCTCTAAAAACCTAGGTTTTCTCTAAGAAACATAATTAGGTTACAACTTTAAAACTCCACTTAGGGATTCGTGAAGCTCGGTCTGACTATATTTTACCTGATAGTCCGTGTATCCAGTTCTTGTTTTTATTGATCTTCGAGGTTCTTATCACCTCAGATCATGAGCGAGATATAGAAAGTGCAAAGTTCTTTTCGTCTCAGATTTATTGACTTCTCAAGATAGATATATAAACTCTTCTTTGATTTATTTGGATTGTTCTTGAGAGGTGGTTAGTAATCCAGACTTCTCAGATAACTAAGTATAAGTGTTCCATTCGTGAGGTTTCCTAGAATTTGTCTATTGCTAACAAATTTCAAACCTATATATAAAAATCAAAAGGGAAATCAAATCCGCTTATCTGTTAGAGGCAGATTTGTATCAAAAGTTTTCACTTAGGTTGAAGCAACTCTTAGTCTGTAGAGGACGTCAGCTAAGGTAATCAATTGTCTAAAGCCTTGCGAGGTTCAAGAGACGGAGAGAGCACAACTGCAGCTGAATTTCTTGGAGAGTTAATTCAATTTCAACTATATTCCAGTCCGAAATCTGATAGTAGGATAGTGTATGTAACAACTTAATATAATTTGGTATTCAAAGATGGACGAGGTCTTGGGTTTTTCTACAAGTGTAGTTTTCCTCGTTAACAGAACTTGTAGTGTCTTGTGTTTTTCTTTTTCCGCATTATATTGTTTTATCTTTATAATAGGAATAACACAAGTACTATGTAATTCGTGTAAGTAGTTCAAGTCCTTATTAATTGTGATCAATAACGAGAATTGTTCTTGTTGAATTCGTATCTTGAAAGATAGGTTACAAGTTTCATACTTGTCATAATTCAGATCCTGTTGACTTGCATATAAAAAGATTGATATTGGATATTGATTTGTGAGATCGTCCAAGAACTCTTCTACACAATCAGGTTCACGGACTTATTAGTCTAGACATATTGATTGTGGTAAAGATAAAGGGAAAACTCTATATACATATTATTCAAAGATCTTTAATTTAGATTATTTGCAATTGTATTAGGTTTTGTACATATCGGTTGTCGAACGAAAAAGTTGGTGGTTTACTTGGTACCCTATTCTTTTTACATACTCCTTTAGTCCAAGTTATATCGGTGGACGGTGAAAAATCTATTAAATTAAAACAATACTTAGGTTTCATAAATAATTTTCTTTTTCCCTATCCTACCATTTAATTTTTTTATGCAAGCTAGAAGCATTACATTTACTTTAGTGATATGTACTATCATAAATGAGAATATACGTATAGTAGACATCTTAGAATTGGAATTTAGCCTTAAATGGACAACTAAATCCAGAACTCTGCCTATATACGCTGGACAGAAAAAGTACAAGGGCATGAAGCGCAACAATTAACATTCACACTACTCTACTACAGTCACTTCCTTGTCTTAGTATCTATCAACGTTGATTATGAGGATAAGAGTACAAGCTTTACCATGGATTAATTATTTCGTTTTCTTGTAAATAAGTGATTTATTAAATAGCCAGCTTAAGGAGATTGGAACCTGGATTACATTTGTAATAGATCATTCTAATATGGAAGGTTTGGTACCATTCCTAGTATTAGATTTATCTATTAATAATTGATGAAGAATACAAATTAGTGAGGTGTCATCCTAAATACATCTAAAATGCTTAATTTTTTTTTTTTGCTATAATATCTGTTATTGAGTTACCAGATCTAGGAATAAAAAAAACAAACCCAAAAAGATGGATAAGAGTGAAGTATCTTCTTTGCTTCCTCCAAAATAGCCTGACTTTGCTTAGACATGAGAGTTGGAGTCTCCTTCAAACTATCAAAAAAGCTTCTTATAGTCTCCATCAATACTGAAAGTTATGAGATCCTTCTCTGTATCCCAATGTGATGTCTGTATAATTCTTATTGCTTTTTCTTCTTCAGGATCTGTTGATAAGGATGGTCATGCTCTTCCACTTTCAAACTCCCATGTAACATCTCTTAAAGTTAGTAGAAAACCTGAAGGTTCATCTTTGGATATCCAAGCTGCATCTATATTAATTTTGTGTTGACTTTTATCTGGCAATTTTCGACTTTCCATTGTATGTTGTTACTTTGTTATGTTCTTTTTAGATATTATGTGTTCAATCCTATTTCAGAATTGTAGATGTCTCTGTATTTTTAAAACTACGTGTAATTGTGTTCTTCGTTTTTCCTGAAAAACTCAGATGCATTTTTCTTTTCAGATATACCATATTTTGTCTATCTAGTTTTAAAGATATAGTGTTACTAGGATTATCCATCCAGGTCTTCAGATGTTCAAAAATTTAAATAAATCCATGAAATTGGAATTGCACGGGATAAGGAGGTAAATCCCAAATCGATTTAGCAAATTGACAGAGATGTCATGTTGGTTTATCAACATCACATCCAATGTGGCATCCGTGGGATACATCTTTAACTATACCAAATAGTTTGAAATCGGTGGATAATGCATTTTGTAAATATATCTATATAAACAGTTTAATTCTTTGTGAGATGTCCAGTTTCCAGAAGTCTTTCCAAAATTAATCTGGCAAATTCAAATTATTTCGGTTTTAATTCTAATATATGATCGTGAATTCTCTAGAGAATGCCAGCAACCATCAAAGTTTGTCGGTCTTAGGATCGATGTGACTGTTCTTGAAGGCATTTATTTTGCAAATTTTCTCAGCTATAATGTCAGAAAACTTTGTTCTAATTAATGAAGTAATGTGGCACAATCTGCAACTAGTGTAAAGCATAAAATATGTTCCCATGATTTGATCCTTTTTCCTGTTCCTCTGTTACTAAAGCCCTAATTTTTGGCCCAAGACCCACCACCATTAAGAAGAATCTTCACCCATTATTACTTCACAATCATTTCACAAATCTTCTTATTTTGTCACTTACTGAACCTTCAACTATTTGTCATTTCCAAAACACTAGTACAAAGTATAGTTAAGGCTGAAATAAAGAAAAATCCTAATTTCTTGATATCACAAAATCAAATCTGGATACCCTACGGAAAGATCAGCCTCAATATTCACCTGATGTCACTAAGATTTGACAGGACTTATACGTGGCATACGCCCAGGGATGGACAGAAATTTTCAAAACCGTTAAAAACAGTTCCATTGGAAGCCGTGTGATACCACTCAATGCATAGTTAAGCACGATTTACATAATTGTTGGCCGTATTATTATCACAGGCAGCTTGTTAGAGATCATCGGACTGCCTGAAGAAGAATCACCTCACATTTGATTTATGTGGTGGTGTCTCGTCTACATTGGAAGTACATAATCTCAAATCAAATTAGTACTGTCCCTCCTATATTCAGTTACCAGAGAACCCTTGTGAGCTTACGATAAAGAGAATTTATGTGGCGGCAAAAGAGTGAGGATTTCCCGCCATTAAACACTCATTGTAACCGAAAATTACGGAGAAATGAAACAGTAATGATGGGCCGGATAAATTCAAAGATTGAATTAATAAAAAATTAAGAAGATGACTGTGTAAGGTTAGCACCACATGCGCAGGTTAGAACTAGACAAATAGGTTGGGGTGATTTTCAAGACGGTGTCTCCACCGTATCTCTTGACCCAAGAAGCCAGGAGGAAGTAGAGTTAGTCTGGTTGGTGTTTCATTTTGGATAAGGGGTTCATTATGTTGACATGTGGCTGCATTTTTGTGCTTGCCTTTGCCATTGACATCTTCTCCATCACCTGAATCCAACTTGCATAATAAACTTTGCCCCTATAAAGCCAAGTGAATTAGCTGACGAGTCCCAACTAAATGATACTTTCGGACCAAAAGGCTTCCTCCGGGTCATACGAAACCCGTGTCTAAAATGAATGTCTTAATAGTACATGTCTAGTTATCAGGTGAGAGAGATGAACAAGCAAAACACAAAGTTAAGGTTAGTAGTTATTACACCATGTGAGAGGGATCAAGTACAAAGCACATGGAAAAAAAACAGGATCAACAGCATGCAGTCAAATCTGACCTATCCTTTCTGTCATACTCAGTCTTCTTCACATTAAACTAACAACACTTCTTTTTCTTTTTAACTTTTATTATAATATAAAAATAAAATTTGATTAAAATTTTGTATAACCCATTTTCATGAATTCAGGTATCAATTTTTCAGAAGTACACGACCCAAAAACTTTCTCTTTTTTTTTTCTTTCTTTTGCTTGTTTCTTTCTCTCTCTCAGAGCATGCAGTAGTATGGCAGTAGAAGAAGACCAAATTTTTCTTTCTTTAAGGCCAAAAACACTTGTTCCTTATCGGATCTTCACTCTGCAAAACTTGTTTGGTCTTTACATACTAGTATTTTATTTCGTCTCGCCAAACCACGAATCGCAATCTTCTTGTTAAGATCTTCTCCATCTTATTGGTCCAACTCATCACACTTAATCTAATATCAATGAATACAGTACGTTATCATTTATCAGTCAATCTTGTATAGGGTATGGAGTCCCCATTTCCATATGCCCCCAGCCAATGTGGAAGCCCTAATGGGCTAGGATTACCGGCCTGGTCAGTGACGCATCAGTATGGCGCAATGCTGTAGTCAGTAGCCTAGCAGATGAAGCTACATTTTCGGACAATGAAGTGACATGATGGCTAAGATAAGAAAGCTCATTTGATAACCGATGGTGTTGCATATTCGTAATTCAGAGTTAGCCTAATTCAAGGAAGGAATTTGGGATGCAATGCAAGTCATGAAATGACTAAGGCATTGGCTTGCATTGACCAAGGCTTGGACAATGCATATGCAACAATGGTATTGCAAACGCGACATTGTTTCCATTGCTCGGCAGAAATGCAAGAGAAGTACTTACCATGTAGAGCTGAGCCAAGCAGCAAACCAAGGCATGAATGACATGACTTTGCTCATATGATGGCATCATAATGAGTTAAGTGCATGGCTATGATAATTGTAGCGCCCTGATGGCAGTACATTGGCTTAGGCCAACACAACTATAGCGCCATGATGGTTATACGATGGCTCATGCTGATGGTTGTGAGTTGTATGCGTATCACACATATGCCAGATGAAGGAGTTGTCTTAAAACTATTATAAACTGGGTTTATATCCGTGTTCGGCAATGCCCAACCTCCAAGGACATGAGCGACATGAATCTGCAAGACCACAGAAAAATAGCAATTGTAAAGCACTGTGTGGTACGTATGATCTTTGTACGTTGGTGACTATTATTATAGAGGTGGAATTCATAATAATAATAGACAAAAACTTTAGAAAACTGGACACAAAGTAGCAATTCGAATAAATATATCTTCTCTAGATTATGAAGAAGAAAACGATTTACAATTCTCTCTTTGTTACGCTCACAATCTCTCTAAACAGTAGTTAAACCTAAACTGTTTACTAAGCTTGCCTTTGACAATAACACATGTATTTTTCTACAAGCTTTCTCTAGGTCTGTGTCTAGTTTAACAACCAAACCTCCCTATTTATAGACTTTCATCGTACTCAGCCGACTAGGTCTTCTTTTGGGAATCTATTTCCTAAACTAAGAGTGTTGCCTAAAACAAAACTCTTCCTAACTAGAAATTCTGTCCAAATAAGGTTTCCCCCCTAATTTGGGATTCTTCCCTCAACTTAGCTTGAGATTTACTAAGTTCCTAAGAGGAGTAGGGATACACATGTGTCACGGGTCCCCCTTATAAGAACTTGAACTCCTATGAAAGTTAAAAATGAAGGTTAGGGAACTCAAGAGTCCTTTTTTCCTTGTTAAACCACTTGGACTTGCTGGGAACTTGACCTTTACATCCAATTAGAAAAGCTTCTTTCTCTCCTTGTCGTGTTTTGGTCACTCTTCTCTCCAATATGCAGTCTTCCTTGAGTGGTTCCTCTCTATCAAACCATAAGTCTTCTACTAGTGGTAACATCATAGTATCGTCGCCGTCATCATCTAGTAATGACGCTTCAAACAACTTCAAGTATTCGACACTTATAACCGAGTACATTCCTAGATAAGGTTGTAAATCCATACGAAAGGCATTGTCACCAATCTGGTCGAGAATACGAAACGGTCCATATCTCAATGGCTTCAACTTCTTACCTTCCCCTTTTAGTCGTTCCTTACCTAATTTTAACCATACCAAGTCACCAATACCGAAATTACAAAGCACAAGATGCTTGTCATGTTTTGTTTTGTATCTGGCTTGTGACTTCTTTAATTGTGCTTCAACAGTCGCGTGAATTTGAGATATCTTCTCCAAGAAATTCTGTGCCTTTTGTCGTTCACTTTCCCCCCCCCCCCCCCCCCATTGAGGTGTCACTAGAAAATACTAGATCGAAAGGTCTAGGTGGTACTAACCATAACACGTCTCGAAATGAGCTTTTCCCGAAGAACTGTGAACTGCTCTATTGAAAGAAAATATCAATAATAATATATCCTCCATCTTATTGGTCCATGTCATCACATTGAATCGAATATCAATAATACATTATCATTTATTACTCAAAATATTATTATTATCGACTGTGCATTTCCATATGCGCCCAGCCGATATGGAAACCCTACAGGGCTAGTATTACCGATCTGATAAGTGAGGCGCCATGATGGTGCAACATTGCAGTCATGCACTCAGTGGCTTAGCGGATGAAGCTACATAAAGTGACATGATGGCTAAGACAATAAAGGTTATGTGAAGAATTATGCGATAATGTTGCATATCTGCAATCCTGAATTAGCCCAGCTCAAGGAAGGGATTAGGGATGAAATACAAGTAAAGGAATGGTTTGACCCAAACATTGTCCAAGGCTAGGAAAATGCATATGCAACTGATGTATTTCCAAACGATACATTGTGTCCATTACTTGGAAGAAAGAATGCAATAAATGCACTTATCATACAGAGCTGGGCCAGACAGCAGACCAAGGCATGAATGGTATAAATTTACTTACATGATGGCATCAGAATGAGTTAAGTGCATGTCCATGATAATTTTATCTCCATGATGACAGTATATTGGCTTAGTCCAAGATAACTATAATGCCATGATGGCCGCACATTGGCTCATGCTGACGGTTATGAGTTGTATGTGCATCACACATATGCCATAGCAAGGAGTTGGCTTAGAACGGTTATAAACTAGGTTTATAACCGTATTTTGCAATGCCTAACCTCCGAGGACAGGTGCGACATCAATCTGCAAGACAACATAAAAGTTAGCAATTGTAAAGCAATGTGGCGAGTAGGATAACTACCTATGGACAGATGGCTGTCCATAGGTTGTGCAAACGGTTACACACAGTTTGGCCATGTTTTTGTTATTATAAACAAGCCAGAGAACCTCTGTGATTGTAATTCCTCGAATACAGAGGCACCATACTGCAGTAGAGAGTGAGCTTAAGCTTAGTTAGACAATAAGCTTGTACATCCATTGGTTGGACATGATTTTTGTAATCTTCTCCTAAGTTAAGGAAAAGGAATTCGTTGGCTTAAGATTTTCTACATGTTCTTGTTGGTTCATAAGTACTCCCCTATTTCTGTGAAGCACAATCATAGGAACTAACCCCTGTTTTTAGTACGGGTTACAATTGAAGGTAAAGTGAAAATCAAGTAAGTCTTCAGTAGCATATCTCGTAAGTAGGAGTGTTGTTGTTTTCATTGGTGAAAACTTACAAGGCTGAAGTGCGAGTGGGTGAATAGTTTTCACTAAACAATTGTGTTGTCGGGTCACACTCAAGCCAAAAATTGTAAGGTGCATTATCGGGTGTGACAGCTAGCAATGTTTGTGGTGAATGCCTGGACCAACTATGAAGATTACTTGATATAAAGTTTATTTTAGAAAAACTTCAATATTTATGCATGTAAGTAGGCCAATAAGAGTGACAACGGAGTGACATATTTTTAGCCAAAAGAGTCAGAACAACAAGGAATGGTTTTGAGTATTTCGAAAATCAACATCATAATATCAAAGATTTGGTTGAGAATAAACTATCATCTGTAATTGGTTAATTCCATTAATAATAATTAAAAAAAATGGTGAAATATTACTTTTAATTCTTAAAAATAAAAAATCTATCGCCAACATCAAAGAATGAAGATTACTTCACTTTATAATGTTTGCATAACGAGAAACTGCAACCCACATTGTTCGAATTTACATTTTATTTATTTTACTAGAAAAGGAAATTTATTGATCAAAAATATTATCTTACATAGTCTTTCTCTATTGAACCTTGTAACCTATATGAAAATTATCAAATCTAAATAAACAAGAAGCATAACTATAAACTTCTTTAGCCACAAAGTCAGCACATTGTTGTTTCCATTGGAACAAAAATGCATTTTCACTTCTCTAAAGTAAATTGATGCAATCTAAAATGATGGCATAGTTGAAACATTTCCATTTATTGCAGCTATTGCATTCCTACGATGACATCAGCGAGGACTTCATCAACAAAGGGATGTGGTGACTGATTTCATTGGGAACTCTTGTTTAATTATACCTTTCTAATCTATCGAAAGAAGTGCTCGCTCTATGGAACAATTCCTATAACTATAAACATACATTTATGTATACACTGAGGATATATGAGCCCAAGATTTTAATGAGAATGACCTTTATCCTTGGAAAGGTACTCATGTGGTAGTAAATGAGAATACGAATTCAACGAGCCAAGAATCACTCAGTTCCGGGTTCTAATGAAGAAACTATGAGTGGTTCATTAAAGCAACACTTATTAAGTGTTGTTATTGCAGTTCATGAATATGAAACAATCCACGAACTTTCTGTAATGGTTCACGGACTAAATCGCGAAAACGTGACTGGATGCTTTTTTAGTCAAGTTTTCGATATTTCTTCTTTTAGGAAAGATGACTATTCTTCCACACACAACTTATTGCCATATTAAAGTTTGTGTGATGTTTTAAACTCCTTCCTATTTATTTATGCTAGAGTTGTAACTTAGGAAAGTCTCTCAAAATAAGGAGAGTCTTGAAAAAATAAAATAGCTCACAAACTAGCTTAGAATTCCAGCTATCATTCCCTATAAATAAAGAGTTCGTGTAAGCTACACAAATCATCCATTGGAAAATTTATCTGTGTCTCATAAGGTTGTTTTTCACTACTTATGTTTTTTAAGAACAAGAGTGAGACAATAAAACTTTGCTTGGGGATCGCAAAGCACAAGTTGGTAATAATATTCTTAGATCGTTATGAAACTTGTATATGGGTTAATTCAGTAATACTTCTAAGGTCTTTTACTTATGATATAAGGTCACTCAAGGATTGTTGATCATAAACTTAGATTTGATAGATTTCAATTAAGATCGTAAACTGACACTTGTTGGTCGAAATTTGAATTAGAAAGAAAACTTCATATGTCTCATAAATTCCTTCAGAAGTTTTACAAGATGTCTCTGGATTTATTTTACTTGTTATTGTTGTAGAATAAATTAGGTATTTCTACAAGTGTTGAAGATTATAAACCCTAATTCTACAAGTTTGTTTTAATATTATTTTTTACCAAGTAATTATTCAAAACAAACACAAGATTTCCAAAACTTGATTCAGGTCTAAAGGGAAACCAACCAGGTGTTTTGTGAAAGCAGAATATCAAAAAGACTCTTCTTAGGACGAAGCAACTCTTAGGTTGTAAAGAACCGGTTCACCAACCTTCCTGTATTTCTGAAACTCAGATATCCCTTAGCAGAAATATCAGAAGTTCATATTTCTCTCTTATGATGTTTGAAACACTAATATGTGATAAATTTATTTTCATGGACGATTTTCAATTGAACACAAATTAATTCATTAAACTAATATTGTTAAGGACCGTTGAACATATTTTCTAAATCATATTTCGAGATTCTTCGCAAGGCAAGCTTGACTCGAAACATCTTCTTCACAAATTTGATACAGAAGTTCTCCAAATGTCTTCGTCGATATTCAGTCTTCAAGGGTGATCTATGATACTCAACTACAAATTCTAAACTAGTCTGAGACTTAACTTAGTAGACTATAAATAAATATATAGTTTTGATCAACTAACGTTACAACAAGCTTGAGATAGCAAAACTTGTGGGTTCAACCGAGCAATTATTTAGCAAGTACAATTGTAGAGAAACTAAGAATCACATTGCATGAGAAATTTTGTTTTTTGTTTATAGTTTTAAGTTTAAAAACTAACATTATAGTTATCTTCGATTGATCAAGCTCGTTTATTCCGTGGTCTTTCTCATCGGATTTAAGGTCACTCGAGTCTGTTTGAAGATTTGATCATCATATATCTAAGTGATTCTGGATCTATGTGATAGAACTATTGATCGAATCAATGTTAACATACGTATGTGGATTATCCATGGTGGAATCAAGTTGTTTACATCGCTTACATACTTTTTAAGATTAAATCAAAAACTAAAGATTTTTCTTATAGGTTATGATCTTTGTGCGACTTTATGTGTGCTTGATTCGTGAGATTAACAAGAATTTATTTCGATAAACATTAGAATTTTGAGATCAAACAAATTGTCTGGCGACATTCATCTGCTTGGTTAGATCTTGTTCATCAATACTGATTATTCTATAACAATTGTATTGGTTAAATCTCTTGACCAAATGAGTTTATTGATATAAAGGGATCTTTATTTACTATGTTTTTTTATCACTGATAAAACAGATGATATATGTGATTGATAAGTGAGTTGGTTACTAAAATAGATTTAGTCATTTGTTGTTTCGAATTACGATCCAAAGGAGTTAGATGCAAAAGTCTTCACAACGGGTGAAACAACACAAGGCAGTGGACTCTGTCCAAGGATTCACGTACACGAACCAGATTAGTTGTAGGTTCAGGGATATTGAGGAAACTGAGTAATTAGGGGTAGTTTACTTGGTCTCAGGTACCCAAAGTTTCTTCTAGTGTTTTTATGTAACGACTTAATTCTGAGAGTATTCAAAACTTACTAGGTCCCGAGGTATTTCATCTATACAATTTTTATCATTAACAAATTATGTTTTTTGTGTTACTGCTTTACTTTCCCCATTATTGAAAAAACGGGGTTCTAACAACACCACCCAATATGTCGCTTAGAAATATGTATTGACTAACACCGAAATACTTTCTAGAGAATCAACTAGACAGTCAGACTCAATCTAGGTAAAAGTATCTCTAGGAGTTAATATCTCTCTCTTGTTTTGATTTACTCAAGCTAATAGAAATCAGCAAGTCTTTAATCAAACACAAGGAATAACTTGGATGGTACCAAAGACCAATATCCAAGGATCAATAAATATCAATCAACAACCGAAGGTCGGATTTCCAATTGATTGATTCAAACGCACAACCCGTATTATTTCAATTATATATACAAATATAATGCGAAAATAGAAATAACACAGACACCATAAATTTTGTTAACGAGGAAACCGCAAATGCAAAAAAACCCCAGGACCTAGTCCAGATTGAACACACATTGTATTAAGCCGCTACAGACACTAGCCTACTCCAAGCTAACTTCGGACTGGACTGTAGTTGAACCCCAATGAATCTCCCACTGATCCAAGGTACAGTTATGCTCCTACGCCTCTGATCCCAGTAGGATACCGCGCACTTGATTCCCTTAGCTGATCTCACCCACAACTAAGAGTTGCTACGACCCAAAATCGCAGGCTTTGACAATAAAAAAATCTGTCTCACACAGACAAATCTATCAAAGGATCAATCTGTCTCCCACAGATAAACCGTAAAGGTTTTGTTCCGTCTTTTGATAATAATGAAGGTGAACATGAACCAATTGATAATCCGGTCTTATATTCCCGAAGAACAGCCTAGAGTTATCAATCACCTCACAACAATCTTAATCGTATGATAGTGAAACAAGATGTTTCGGAATCACAGACAATGATACGAAGATGTTTGTGATTACTTTTTATATCTTGCCTATCAGAGATATCAATCTTAAGACAATCAATCTTATTGTACTCGTAAAATAGAAGATGCAAGATCATATCACACAACTACGATAAAAGTAGTATCGGTCTGGCTTCACAATCCCAATGAAGTCTTTAAGTCGTTAACCTGGTTTTAGAAGAAGAAAACCAAAGGTTAAAGGAGAACCGACTCTAGTATGAAAACTAGTATCATACGTGAGGTGTGGGGATTAGTTTTGCACAATACTAGATGTCTCCTTTATATAGTCTTTCAAATCAGGGTTGCAATCAATGTTAGCTTAGTAACAAATCATTCAATATTCACCGTTAGATGAAAACCTGCTTTAGATTCAAGCTAATATTTCTCAACCGTTAGATCGAAAACTTAGCTTGTTACACACACTTGACAATGCATGCTTCTAGGTTTGTTAACCGTACCCAAACGTATGCACTTGTTGGTTCAACAATAGTTAACCAAAAGGTTAGCCATATGAGCATTTCATATCAACCATGTTCTTCTTCACCATAACTAGTTCAAATGACTTCAAATGAACTAGTTAGAGAGTTGTTCAATTGCAAGGAAATCTTATGTACTACACAAGACACAATTGAAGCAAAGATGATTTGATTCACTTGAATCAGTTCATGAACTTTTATAGCACGGTTTGCAAACTTCATTCCTTAGTCTTTTTAAGTGTAAGTTCAGAAATCATCTTCAGATATATAACTTTCTCAAGTTCGTAGACTAGGTTCGCGGACTTAAGTTACCGGGCAGAGTTTACAAACTCCAACAGAAATTCTTGGGTATGAGAACTTCGCCGGTTCGCGGACTGGGTTCGCGGATTGAGTTCGCGGAATTAGCTTCACGCAAGTAGTTTATCAACTCCAGCAGAAATTCTCGGGTTTGAGAACTTCGGCAGTTCGCGGACTTGGATCACGTCATTCTTCCGGTTCTCTTGATCAACTAAGTTCACAAACTTTGGTTCAAGTAATAAGACTTATACATAAATGTGTTTCCACAACAATGCTTATGTCCGCCATTGTTTATGTAATATAAACTCTCATTTCAATCATTGAAACATTCTTAGAGGACGTTATACAGTTGTTACACCATTTCTCGTCAAAGCAATGTTCAATATGTTTGAAACATATCATGACTTTCGTCACATGGTAAAGATAAACTTGATCGAAGCGAAAAGCTTACCAACACATATTTCTAGAAAGATAGGCGGGGTATCCTCGGCACGAAATACCAAATGTGTATAATCCAAGCCTATATATATAGCATACGACTTCTTGTCTCAAAGAGTAGGAGATAGAGTCGATTGACTTTTGAGTGATAGATAATTTCAAGTCTTCACATACATTTTTGCCGAGAAATTCCACCGGTTCCTTGAGTAGTTCTTCTACTTGTATGTTGAATCTCCATGAAGTCCTTGAGCTCAACTACACTTTCTATCCTAGTCCGAGACTTAGCTATAATAGACTAAAAATCAAGACTTATAGTTTTGATCACTAACATTGACGAACATGCTTGAGATAGCAACGCATGCGAGTTCGACCGAGCAATGTTCTAACAATCTCCCCCTTTGTCAATTTTAGTAACAAAACTATCAATGCATATGGAATACAAAAAAAAAAGAAACTTTAGTAGCTCATGTTCCACATGTCTAATCTTCAACATTCCTCGAAATCTTCGTCACTTCAAAGTAATCCAATGATCCCAAAGGTTGTAAGTTTAGCATCACCGTTGTTGAAGATCCGTAGCTATAACAATGAGAAAACATAGTTCTCGATCATTGTTATACAGTGTCATAGTATTATTACACAGCGTCAAATTTCAATTGTATCACAACTTCAACAATAATACTATGGTGATATGTAACACTCCCCCTTAGTCAATACTCCATCTCACATGGAAACCACTCCCCCTTACATAATGATCCGAAAACCATATGTATTTGTAGTATAAACTACATATTAATTCTCCCCCTTTTTGTCAATAAAATTGGCAAAGGTAAAAGAACGTGATTATAATGAAATTTCTGAGAGAGACATTTCATGACAAAAGGAAAAAAATACATACCAACTAATTTAGATGCAATCATAAAGCCGAAGCTGAATGCATTCATCAAGGGGTTTAAAGATACAAGATATCCCATCTAAAATTCCACAGCCGCACACCCCTCAGGATATGACCATTAAGCACAAGTTCAAAAGAACTCTCCCCCATTAAATGTCATTCCCGAAAGAACAACAAGAGCGACCTTAATTTCAAAAAGAAAAGAAGGATTTCTTTGGACATAACAAATCACATACATGTATGAATTTGAATCCAAAATATTCAATTAAATTAACCATAAGAGAACCCACGATTAATTTAATCGAACATGCTCAACATAGGTAAACTTATGGAGACTTAAAAGTACTCAATTAGATTAATCACAAGAAAACCCATAATTAATCTAATCGAAATACACAACTAAACTAATCACAAAGTAATCAATTTAATTGGTCATGCTCGACACAAAGTATCTCATGGAACAACAACTATGCCCAAACAATGACTCAGTCGATAGAGCTCAACACAAGACACCTTATGGAACAACACAGTATATACAAAAAAAATTGTAGATCGGAGATCGACCTTATACCGTGGAATAAACAAGGACTCATTGTATTTTCCATCACCATTTTCATAATGAAATTCAATAGATATAATCCTTAAATACAAAATATTTTAACCCATCTTTCATCAAAAAATGATGTAATAGGCTTAACTTTTGTATTTGTCAAAGTCCATTCATTCTTTTATCAATATGTGAATATCGACTTACGAAAGACTTTACTTTTGACAAAGTATGGGACAATCATAGTTCACGGACGCAAACACACATATCCCATAACACATTGCAATATATAAAATCATAAAGATTAATACTGCGGAAATCATCTTCCAAACAATTTCTTAGAATTTAAACAGATAAATCTAAAAACATGAAGATGAAAACGCTGGACATAGCTATGTGTAATCACAATAATGGCTATTCCAAACTCTAGTAGTCCTTCTCAAAAATAAGAATAAATTCTCATAAGAAGTTTCCTAGGAATCAAGACAAACTCGTAATGCACATACAAGATGATTTGTCCTTTCAGGGTGGAATCAATCTTTTTCGCATGGATTTACACCAATAATAGCTACCAAAGGCGTATAAAAAGATTTTCTTAACAAAGAAGAACATACAAAGTCAATAACGACCATGCACCATAGTTCACATAGGATGATTGCGAACATTCAAGAATTTCATAACACTGCGTACAACTTTCCATTCTTGAACTTCCTTCTTTGCGATTCACCAACAATATTCTTGTAAAAGCTACAAATTATCTTAGAAGATTAGTACTCCAAACAAATCCAAGTGCCCAAGTTCAAGAGAAGTGGAACAAGTGCAACGAAACAGAGCAAAATACTCAAAAACAAGAAACGGGACAAATGCCAATCTTAACTCATCCAAATTCAAGGTTTCTCATCTCCATTTTGAAGAGAATTCAAAGAGGAAGAGAGTGAAAAAATAATGAGGTCAATACGTGTTCGTACGAAGAAGTTACGTCCAAAACAAATTTACCGAATATCGACGTCAAGTATGCATACAGGTTTACAAACGAATTTTCGTATCCTGGAGCAGTATGCAGACGGGGTTTGCGAACTTAAACCCCTGGATTTTGGTTTTAAAAGATGTTATGCATACTTGGTATGTCTGCAATGAAGCCCAAACATCCCGAACTAATGTTTTCAAACCTAAACATTTAAGAACCTTAAACACAGATCAAGTTAGGTATAAATGAACGATAATCAAGGTACATGGATCATTATAAGTACTCAAACAAGTAATAAAAACATAAAACTTGCTCAAGTTTATAGAATACCCTTTTAGAAAAATCCAGTCGAATTCTAAAGCCTTACCGAACATAATCTGTGTGCCCCAATTTTCGTGCTTCCCTCACCGTATTCATAGCAGGGCATTCCTTGGTGAGGATGCACTTACAACATAATCAAGTTGTGTTGGGGTGAACAATGTCTTGCTCACCACAAGTGACTTTTGGATTATCATGTAAGATATCGCTTTTAAAACCTTTCACATCCAAATCCATCTTTCCAAAGAACTTTTTAAGTTCTAACATCATGGATACTGCCTTCTCCACAGTCATGGAATTTTCTGGAAGATCATTCCTTTTCACACTCAAAGCATCATTGGATTTCTTTGGTACCCACTTCTGAGTGCGTTTAGGAACAACCGGAACCTTCTTCCCATTACTCTCTTCAAGATTTCTCGGAAGAGAATTGGATTGACTATTCTTTTGCAAGTTAGTCTTTCTTCAATTGGGAACATCGGATCTTGTCTTAGTCTTTACGAAGTTATCCTTTTGATAACCATTACGATTGTGAAAAGGATTCGTATGACGTTTATAGGAAAATCTAAATTTATCACATCACTGATTCCTTTTCCTATAGGTTGGAGAGTCACAACCTGTAGCGTTAAGGGGATTAGTCTTAATAGATGATCTTGGTTTCACAACTTCTTGTGATGCCCAAACAAGAACATCATGAAGTTTCTCATTCCCAGAAACGACATCTCCTTTCCAGGTGACCTTTATTTCCGCAATAGTGACAAACATAAGGAATGTTCTTACCTCGATCTGTGTGTGCTGACTTTGGAGGTTGATATACTTTGCTCTTTCGAACCTTAACTGCCGGTGAAGGTATTTCACTTTTTCCATCAGCGGAAACCTTTTTTTGAGAAGCATCACTAGCCTTGACAAATTTTACCTCTTTGCTAGTACTTGGAGCGTCTATTCCCTTATAGCCCAATCCTCGTGTATCACGATGATTTTTACTTGCTCCTATCATAGTGGTTAATTTGCTTGAACTAGTATTGAACTTTTTCAAGTCATCTTCCAACATCTTGATTTTATCAAGAGAAGCAGCTAAATCAGCCTCAAGGCGTTTTTCTCGAACAAGACAAGCACTTCCTCTATCATCAAAACTAATTTGTTGAGAGTTAAACCTTTCTTCATATTCTGCAAGTTTCTCTTCCAACAAAAAGTACTTTTGATAAAGATTATCGCATTCAAGTAACTTCATACATAGGTTTTCCTCAGAATCCTTGAGGATCGATTCGTTAGAACGATTCGAAAAATAAACACCTGCATAACATCTTCTCAATTTCTTATTTTCTCGACAGAGAGGATTCAGAATAGGTGAGACATTAGAAGTTGTAATCTTCTTCATATTCCACGAATTCAAAAACTTAACATACTTTGAGACTTCCTCATCAACATCTCTATCAATATCTGAATCACCTTCATCATAAAGTTCATCCAACTGTTCTTCTATGAGAGTTTCCCAATCAACAGTTTTTACATCAAGAGAATGTTTAGATATTGACTTAGATGTGACAGTTCTCTCAGGTGAATCCAACCTTTTAGAATCATCTAGTAATTTCTGAACTGGTATGTTATTAGAGATAGACTCGTCCATAATCAGATTGCTACAAACACGGACTTATAAGGTCTTTAACGTGTTTGCTTTCTCTGATACCAATTGAAAAAGCAGGGGTCTAACAACACCACCCAATATTTCGCTTAGCAATCTGTATCGACTAACTCCGAAATACTTTCTAGAGAATCAACTAGACAGTCAGACTCAATCTAGGTAAAAGTATCTCAAGGAGTTAATATCTCTCTCTTGTTTTGATTTACTCAAGCTAATAGAAATCGACGAGTCTTTAATCAAACACAAGGAATAACTTGGATGGTACCAAAGACCAATATCCAAGGATCAATCAACAACCGAAGGTCGGATTTCCAATTGATTGATTCAAATACACAACCTGCATTATTTCAATTATATAAACAAATATAATATGGAAATAGAAATAACACAGACACCAGAAATTTTGTTAACGAGGAAACCGCAAATGCAGAAAAACCTCGGGACCTAGTCCATATTAAACACACACTGTATTAAGCCGCTACAGACACTAGCCTACTCCAAGCTAACTTCGGACTGGACTGTAGTTGAACCCCAAAGAATCTCCCACTGATCCAAGGAACAATTATGCTCCTACACCTCTGATCCCAGCAGGATACTGCGCACTTGATTCCCTTAGATGATCTCACCCACAACTAAGAGTTTCTACGACCCAAAATCGCAGGCTTTGACAATAAACAAATCTGTCTCACACAGCCAAGTCTATCAAAGGATCAACCTATCTCCCACAGATAAACCCTAAAGGTTTTGTACAGTATTTTGATAATAATGAAGGTGAACATGAACCAATTGATAATCCGGTCTTATATTCACGAAGAACAACCTAGAGTTATCAATCATCTCACAACAATCTTAATCGTATGGTAGCGAAACAAGATGTTGCAGAATCACAAACAATGAAACGAAGATGTTTGTGATTACTTTTTATATCTTGCCTATTGGAGATATCAATCTCAAGACAATTAATCTGATTTTACTCGTACGATAGAAGATGTAAGATCAGATCACACAACTACGATAAAAGTAGTATCGGTCTGGCTTCACAATCCCAATGAAGTTTTTAAGTCGTTAACCTGGTTTTAGAAGAAAAAAACCAAAGGTTAAAGGAGAACCGACTCTAGTATGCAAACTAGTATCACACCTGAGGTGTGGGGATTAGTTTTGCACAATACTAGATGTCTCCTTTATATAGTCTTTCAAATCAGGATTTGCAATCAATGTTAGCTTAGTAACAAAGCATTCAATATTTACCGTTAGATGAAAACATGATTTAGATTCAAGCTAATATTTCTCAACCGTTAGATCGAAAACTTAGCTTGTTACACACACTTGACAATGCACGCTTCTAGGTTTTTTAGCCGTACCCAAACATATGCACAATAGTTAACCAAAAGGTTAGCCATATGAGCTTTTCATATCAACCATGTTCTTCTTCACCATAACTAGTTCAAATGACTTCAAATGAACTAGTTGAAGAGTTGTTCAATTACTAGGAAATCTTATGTACTACACAAGACACAATTGAAGCAAAGATGATATGATTCACTTTAATCGGTTCAAGAACTTTTATAGCCACGGTTTGCAAACTGCATTCCTTAGTCTTTTTAAGTTTAAGTTCAAAAATCATCTTCAGATATATAACCTTCTCAAGTTTGCAGACTAGGTTCGCATACTTAAGTTTCCGGGCAGAGTTTACAAACTCCAACAGAAATTCTCGGGTATGAGAACTGCACCGGTTCGCGGACTGGGTTCGAGGACTTAGCTTCACGCAAGTAGTTTGTCAACTCCAGCAAAAATTCTCAGGTTTGAGAACTTCGGCAGTTCCCGGACTGAGTTCGCGGACTTCGCTCACGCCATTCTTCCGGTTCTCTTGATCAACAAAGTTCGCAAACTTTGGCTCAAGGAATAAGACTTATACATAAATGTGTTTCCACAACAATGCTTATATCCACCATTGGTTATGTAATCTAAACTCTCATTTCAATCATTAAAAAATTCTTAGAGGACATTATATAGTTGTTACACCATTTCTCGTCAAAGCAATTTTCAAGATGAGTGAAACATATCATGACGTTCGTCACATGGTAAAGATAAAATTGATTGAAGCGAAAAGCTTGCCAACACATATTTCAAGAAATAGATAGGCGAGGTATACTCGGCTCGAAATACCAAATGTGTATAATCCAAGTCTATACATATAGCATACGACTTCTTGTCTCAAAGAGTAGGAGATAGAGTAGATAGACTTTTGACTGATAGATAAGTTCAATTCTTCACATACCTTTTTTTCGAGAAGTTCCACCGGTTCCTTGAGTAGTTCTTCTACTTGTATGATGAATCGCCATGAAATCCTTGATCTCAACTACACTTTTTATCCTACTCCGAGACTTAGCTATAATAGACTAGAAATCAAGACTTATAGTTTTGATTACTAATATTGACAAACATGCTTGAGATAGCAACGCATGCGAGTTCGACCGAGCAATGCTCTAACAATTATTATTGTCATTACTATAATTAAGTAATCATACTTATACGTGAATCACATCTTGGTAAAGCTCCCATAATTAGTTCGAACTGAACTTTGACCATTACCAATGTCACTTGATTGTTGAATCTTTAAAATCTTGTCAAATATAGTAATAACTTTGTCTGTATAGGTTGATATCGGAAAGATTATGGTACATTTGGTTCCCTCATAATTTTAGAGTCTTTAAAGATTTTTATCATTGAGATTAGAGTATAAATATGTTATGTGGTTAAAACTGGACCAATGACACTTATTCGCAGGATTCCAAAATGAAGCGACGTCAAATTTTGGTAAGGGATTTCCAGGGAAAAAAGAATAAGCATATAATGGTTATACGCTAAAAAATATAACATAATTGGAACTTATCTTCATTACCAATTCTCTATATTTCAACTCATATTGCCTTCTATTTTTGGTTATCTCCTGCTCCAAAAACGATTGGTAACGCTTCAATTGCTTGAAATTTAGGGGAAAGGTTATTATACGCGTGACTGTTTGCAGTATACTCATGGTCTGCAACATTGCATGTTTCAACTATTTTCTATTTTTATTTATTTAAGAGAATTTCTTTATTATTTTGGTCTAATTATGAGTAATTGCATAATTATCAATTCCCTTCTATTCATAGAGTGGTCATATTAGGCATTAGTGTTCATTCAAGGCATTTGGCTAAACGTCTCGTCCCTTTCCAGACCACGCCTCTCTATATTCTGACGCGATTTTCCTATAATTAGTAGAAATGACGAGGGTACCAAGTACACCAAAATCTTTTCGATATAAACCTATTAAAGACACATCTTGGGTGATCTAATATAGACATGATCCGTAAATAGATGGCAACCATAATATATACACTTGGTATACAACGTAAGTTCGAAACCAAACCAAATTATGGGATCAAACCAAGTGTTTTATTAATGTACAAGTGTATTTACTTTAATTATAATGACAAAGCAATGTAATGCAGAATTAAAATAAATCGCATAACATAAGATTTGATTAACGAGAAAACCGCAAATGCAGAAAAAATGAGGGACCTTGTTCAGTTTTGAATATTCTCATACTACGCCGCTATACAAAGACTACAACCAACTTCGTATAGTTGAGACCAAGTGAACTAACTCCAAGGTCCCCAGTCCTTCAGTATCCCTAAGATAAATCCCACTATCTTAAGTTGTTTCACCTGATGAAAACTTCTATCACTCAGCACTTTTGGATCGTATTTTGAAACCGTAAATGACTAATCTGTTTCAGTAATCGCTCTGTCAATCTCAGGAAATTAATCAGAGATGTTGAGTTACAAAGGCTCTTTTGTTTAATTAATATAAACTCCATTGTATCGGTTAGATAAAATAAGATCAAGGTTACCGAAATAATCAATCTTAGTTCACAAACTATCAAAGTAGATCTCAAAGACAAATACCTAAAGTTAGATTGTCGATCTATACAACAAGCTATAAAAGGTCTATCGAGATAAAATAGCTTGTCGGATCCCAGACAATCATAGAATACCAAAAATAAATTTCCTAGTCTTCAAAATACTTGCACAAACAACTTGATTCCACTAATAATCGGTCATGCAAAGAACGGAGTATGTTAACATTAAATGATCAAAAGTCCCATCTTCAGATCTAGATGCAATATAACAGATCTATAATAGTTGATCCTTGAACTAGTTCGAGTAACTTTATATCAAAATAAAAGGATCACAGAATAAACATACTAGACCTTATATCAAGGTTCAACTATACCTCTAATCAAATGAATTATCGAAAAACTAAATATATTAAAAATACGATCTAGTTTCCTACCAACGATACTAATAGAAGCTTCTTGATCCCAAAGAAGTATTTAAACCAAGCGCACATAAGAGATTTCACTTAATTAGGGTATTGTCCTCTCCAGTGAGTATTACGAGAATACTGCTAGTGGGATTCTACACACAAACGTGCAATTTCGTGTGTCACGGGATAAGTTTATAAGGACGACAAACTTCATTATTTATAATGATCGAGGTAGTTTGGACATCAAGGAATTACCAAATAAGACAAAAGATATGCAATAAATGTCTATTTTCATTTTTGTAATATTCCAACTGTAGTCCAACTAATATACCGAAATCTCTCTCGAATGACAAGTCAATTTTAGCTAGCATAAAGGATATACTTTATTAATATAGAAACCAGAGATGTGCTTATCCATTGGGATATGAATGGCATATAGATTCCAAATATCAAAAAGATATTTTGGAATTTTTCGGTTTGGGATGTCACCTTGAGTATCAAGGAAAATACCTGAACATTAAGTAATAAACATGTTCAAAATATTATGTCGATATTATAAACTTTTCATATTAACCAAACTGTATTTCCGATAGCTAACCAAACTTTAAGTTTATAGCCGAACCGAAAAGCGTTTTATTGGTTATCATTAAGGATCGGTCCACCTAGAGATCCTAGTGAGGAGATCGGTCTTAATATAGATCTTTACTTAAGGGATTGGTTCCAGAATAAATCATTTGCTCTTTTCAACCACGAAACAAGTTTCAAAAGTGTACTTCCTTGAAATCATGTCATCAAATATAGTTTTCTAGGTATAAAATCAACCTGAAATTTCAACACACTAACTAGTAATGCATAACAAAGTAGTGTTACGTCGATTCTAAAGTTCAAAATATAAAGGTTATACTTCGTAATCCAATGTACAAAAGTTATATAAAACAACTAATATATAATTCCCTGATACTTTGATCATAATGGAATGATCAAGTCACTAATACTAGAGATACATTTATATACTTCGTATGCCACGCTTTCAATCCAAATGACTTGAAAGAAATATAGATAGAAATGGAACAAGTCTTAGTCTAACCTAACAAAGTTGACTCTAGTAATCTAATCAAGCAGCTTCAAGTTTTGGAGTTGAAATATGATAAACAAACTTGATATACCAACGCTTGGCGGGTTCAACCGAGCAATGTTCTTAAATCATCATTACACCTCAATCCTCTATACTAACGTAGAGTCTCCAGATTTTTATTCTCCCTTAACCACGCCCAAGACTGTCGTTAAGAGGATAATGTGTCGCTCACCTACTATGAATGTCATTATTGGAGTACTAATTATCTTAATTTATTTTTTGCAGATCCTGTGAATGCAACACCTGTTGAGAGGTATCATGACTAGCAGAGGATCCTATGACGGGTTCATGCATCATGCCATTAAGACTCATTTCTCTACCCATTCTCCAATAACACCCAAATTCATTTCACATATCATATACCCATTATTCAAATGTGCCATAAAAATTCACCAATAATACGACCAACACCCATAACCCATCTCATGAAAACCTCATCTACATTTATGAGTTTTGTCAAACTAAGAGTGCTATACTTTTATGGTCATGCAGAAAAACAGTTATCTTAAATGCTCACCAACTACAAGTGAGCTTAAAACTTTTACTTCTATTAGGTAAAGCTTCCAAATACAAGTACAATTTCTTGTTTGGTAAGGGAGGTGCATTACGTCAAGCCTATTTATGGATGACCACATTCTATTCACCAACCTGCGGTTTCATATAGGATCAAATGTTGGTCTTTCTCAGGAATATCGTTCTTCAGATTTCTCCAAACAACCAAACATGTATGTACTCGCGCTTTATCCCAACTCCGTAGTAATCACAATATCACCATCTCAAGTCACTCTTTTACCCTAGCTACACTTATAGCAATACTACTTTTAAGCAACAAATCACCTGGTCTACTCAGATATAATCTCATGACTGGATGCTCCATAATTTTCGTGTCACATGTGAAATGATATGCCACCTCTGTTACTCCCAAATCATTTTACATAACCTCATCCTCACCATTCATTTCAAACAGAACTCCTACTCATTCATCTTTCCCTTTCTCTCAGCTCAAATATATTTATTTACTCACTACCGTATGTAAGAACATAATAATACTCATATCTCTACCATTTCCTCAGAAAAAAAGATATCCAAAAATTTCCATCTCAAATGGATGAGAAACTCATTCTTCCTACCAATCCACCCTCTCTCGCTAAACCAGTTTTCATTAATAAGACTTTTGTCTTAGTTGAGAATGATAACAATTATAAATGGTGTATGATCGGTCATGTCAGTTATGGAACACTCGTTCCAACAACATCTTTGAGAAGCTATATCTGCTCTCAGTGGATTTTAGTGCAAACTCCAACAATTACAACTTTTAGTGGGTTGAGAAACAAGATTGTCATTCGTTTCCTGGCGGAGGTTGATTTCAATAGAGTAAATCAATAGAGACCATGGTATACTTGTAGTTTTGTTGTAGCTTTAAGAGTTATACCACCTTCTGGTTAGCCGAACAAAACTTCCCAAATGTGTTCACTGAAGAACTTATGTGGCGTAAACTATCAAAATTCCCAAATAGTGTACATAATTTGAATAGCTCACACATGGAGAGTTAGTTGAAGCCAAGGATCCTTATTGTACCCACCCTCTAAGGAAAAATGTTAAAGTCCGTGTGAGAATGTTTATTCAGAAACCTCTACCAACTGAAATCCCACTTGTTGCCAAGGATACAATCGGGCCATTTCACATTGAATGCAGATAATTTATATCATTCTTATTGTATCAGTGATCTTAAGGATGCTTTGTGCACTCGTGCTAAGATAAGAAAAATTCAACCAGAAGGGAGATTATAGTCATTAATCTACTCATAGAAGTCCCCCACCTCGTGTTTCTTTGCTAGATGAACACCTCCACAACCTTTTTTTGTTTCTTTAAGCTTGGTATCTATTGAAGAATCTTCTAACCCTATCGAGGAGCACCCAGATGTTACTATGAACACCATGGATGATCCTCCAATATCTGCTAATAGCGACAAAGGTAAAGTTGTAGCAGTTGAAGATTCAACTCTTTCTTATGATTCCAATACTCTACGCAGACAAATCAACATGGTCCCTTTCACCTGCAGATCCCCTGCTCTGAAGATTTTTGATGTTCCCTGCTTTTAAGAAAGGCCTCCCTGTTATATCTAAACCGATTCCAACTCCTAACTATAATTTGGAATCAACAAGTCTCTGTGAACAAATTCAAACTAGTTGCTATCCCAACTCTTCCTGTTTCCATGCTTAGAGAAGAGGACATATCCCTAGATGCTAAACATGAAGCTCTTACTAATAATCTTCAGGGGAAATTAATCCAAAAACATATGCTAGGAAGCGTACACGGGTTGCTAAATATGTTTTAACAAGTGTCATTGTGGTTCCACCTTCAAATGAGGATGGGTTTGAACCTGATTATATAAGTATTTTCCAGCCAATCACCTATTTGGGAAACTTTCCTCCCATTTTGAACAACAACCAAAACTTCACGTCGCCGTGTTAATCCATATGAGCAAGATCCTGAACCATTTATCAACCTTCAGTTAGTCATGATGTCTACTATAATTCTCCTCATGAGGCTGCCTCTCTGGATCTCAACGCTACTCAAGGCAATCACTCTAGTGGTGGATCGGCAAATTCTACGGTTAATGACAATGTTGGATCTGCTAATCAGGTAAATGCTTCTTCCAACTTATTCTCCCCACCTGAAACTATGACTCATACTTCTGTTGCCACCATTACCTATTTTTCCATCAATAATGTTAATATACTGTGTTGGAATGTGAGGGGATTGGGGAAGAAATCTACTAATAAGGAGCTTAGCATTCTCCTTAGAATCATAAACCCTGATATGGATTTTTTTTATCTGAAACAAAAATAAAGAATGATAATGCGGCTAGGAAATACTGATATAGTCTTTTTGATTCACTAACTTTGTAAAATGTATACCTCCCCCCGGGTGGATTATGTAACATTGATGGAGCTTTCAACTTGGCATCTTTGGCTAATAGTGCAGGCTATGCAATGAGAGACTCATCAAATAAAGTTTCCATTTGTGCTGCTATCATTTTTGAAGTATATTCTCCCGAAGAACCCGATACTAAAGCAACTTGGGTTTACTGAAGAAGGAAGTGGAGTTGCAGCTCACCGTTTCATTATGGAGAGTGATGCTAAGGAGTTGGTTGATCAATTTTCGACATATTCTTTTGAAGACAATCAACGCAGGAATGCTCTTTTTAAAGATATTTCTTTTTTTAGTCCCATCCTCGTGGCATGTATGTTCTATTTTCAATCTAGAATATATAATGATATCGCGCATGCTTTGACAAATTGGGCCAAAATAAACTCTAGTTCTATATTTTGGTCGAGACCTCCTGTTTGGCTATGAATTGCTGAAGCAAATTCCTAGCCTTAATAAAAGGCTTTGACTATAAAGAAAAAGAAAAAGCACTTATTGCCTGTAATCTCAACTATTCGTATTGGGCGATAAATAGACTGATTACTGATATATGATTGTGCCAAAAATGTTCTGAAATATGATGTGTACAGTATGTGCGGCGCCAGTAACATAAAATGTGACAAGCTTGATCGTTGCATAGTGTTGAGAGAAGATACCAGTCAAAGTGCACCATAATTTTACGACCCTGTGTACACATATATCTCACTATCAGACACGTGTATATAAAGAGGCACGTGGAAAGCATGCAGGCCAAAAACATCGAAACATGATGGGTCACGAAACACCAAATAAACCCCGAGGAGTTACTTTATCTCATCCCCAAAAGAGAAGCCAAGATCAACGGTGGAGAGAAAGTTAGCTGACACGGACTGACAGGGGCAGAAGACACTTGTCTGACACGAGCAGACCCCTCAACTACCCACATTAAACGCTCCGAGCAGTGTACGTGTCGACCAACCTGTGGAACGAGCGAGGATGCCCCTGCGGGATCAAGGGGGAAACACAGACCTCCGCGCGATGGACGCAAGGACACAAGAAGATAAGGTTCCAACGGTCTTCAGAGATGGATCCCACGTTCTAACCTTATAAATACCCAATCTCCACCAAGAGGAAGGGGAGGAAAAAAACATCAGGAAGGGAAGGAGAGAGAGAGAGAGAAATAGCAAAGGTAAGTTAATCCCTGAGAGGAGAGAAACATGTAAACCCCAAAAATCATTCAACTATTCGTGTAACCGTGAAGAACATAGTAGAACAACAAATCCCGTGGATGTAGGCCTTAGTGCTGAACCACGTAAACCTTGGTCTTATTTACATTTCAGCACTTTACATTCATTTAGCTCCCCACGTATTTGCTTATGTGTTTCGTTTTCCTTAATACTTATATCCCATGCACAAACGCCACGCCTGGAGTGGTTGGAGGAGGCCATGATAAACCCGAAGGTTTTGAGCCAATGAATCAACACCAGGGTACCATCATCATAATCTCCTTAGATGTTAAAGATTGATTGTGAGCGTTCGGACACGCACGTGGGTCGTGTGCTCACAATTTGGCGCTAGAAACAGGGACTTCGTCCCGGTAAAAGATTTATCTTGTCCTGTGATTTCATTTTAATTTGGCATATGATTGCTCTGATTTTATCAGCTCGGACTGTATAGATCATTCGTCAACTGTATTATATTCAAAAACCCACCTTTGGTCTTCGATATGAGTTATTGTTCTAAGCGGGTTATTGTTCTAATCCATCGGATTTACAATTTTCGTAGTTTTTATACTAAGGATCGCTTTTAATAAAACTCTAACCCGTAGTTTATAGCCTGCGGGTATTAATTCCCTCTTGAAAAATTGTATTTCGCCAACTAACCCGCTTCACGCGGATATTCCCGTTTCTGTTGTTTGAAATAACTTATGCAGAGAGAACGTGTTGTGAGTAAAGAAGGCAAGTTTACGCGAGATTTCAGTATCAACAAAAGGGCACGTGATGGAAAAGACGCAGGAAGCAGGAAAATCCAAAGCTTTGTCAAAGGAAACACCCAGGACAACCCCGATCATCACCCGAAGCAAGCAGAAAGGAGATAAAGCTAAAGTGACCAATCGAAGGCAAGATACTGCAGAAATCACTTCACCCATGAACGCTAATTCAGTTGCAGCGGCGGCTCTCAGAGAAGCAACGGTAAAATACGGGGAGGCTGCGGTAGTTCCGAAGGCTGCGGAGGCTAGCAATACCTTCGCCACGAGTCAACTTAATCAACCAAGAGAAAGGGTGGATGAATCCCGAACATTCCAACCCGCGCACCTGCTAACCTTTGGAATGCCACTAACAAATAATCAGAATCAAACCATACCGGCGGCTCTGGCACCGCAGAGGGGCGCTCACTCCAATTTGGAAACACCAGCAACCGAAGCTGAACCCCTGCCACCTTTAGTACAGACCATGGAGGAGGGCGGTACCACGGCTGTAGCGGCACGCGCTGGGACTCCCAATCAGGGGTCCAACCAATCACATCGACTAATGGCTGAGCTTGAGGAACTGAGGAAGAACCAGCAGGTTTACGCAGAAGCTGTAGCTCTGTTGGCCAGAGAAAATCAAGATTTAAAGGAGCGGATTGCTCTAAGCATGAAGACCAGCCAACAACTTGATGAAACAAGCTCCAAAGCACCAGAGCCAAACCAAGACTGTAGAGTCGTCCTAGCGGCTAATGAAGACGTGACAAGGAGACGTAGCGTATCCGACCCGGATTATGACGATGGAGAGTCAGACGGTGATGAGCGGAAGAATTTAGAGCACCAACGCGCAATGGAGGAACTACGAGATGAGATGATGGCAGAGATCAGGCAATTAAAAAATAAACAAGGTGGGGGAAGGTTAGAGGAGGTCATGAGAGAAGCTAACTCCACGCCCCTAACGCATCGCTTGGCCAACACCCCTATTCCACTGAAATGCCCTGTCCCGACGTTCGAATGCTATGATGGATCCAGCGACCCTGCTGCACATATTCGGTACTACAACCGTGTCTTAGCTAGATGGGGTCAGAACGACGCCGTACTCTGTAGATACTTCCCGTCAAGCTTGAAGGGATCAGCGTTATCATGGTTTGATAATCTGCCACCAAACTCCATCCACTCATATGACCAACTCGCAGAGAAATTCTTAAGAACATACATGTACAACAAGACTGTAAACACCGGAATGGATAAGCTCTTTTCACTAGCAATTGGCTACAAGGAAACCACGAGGGAATACACAAACAGATGGCATAAGATCTGCCAAGCCATAGGGAGCGTGGACCCAGTGGTAAGCATCAACTGCTATAAATGGGGCTTAGACCGAATGAGTCCCCTATTTGTTGAAATTCACGGGAGCGTGCCCAAGACAGAAGGAGATCTCCGAATAATTATCGAGAAGCACGCTCGACTTGAAGAAATTCAACGGGAAAACCCGAGGGCATATCCGCAGAGGTCTCACCGCACCAATTCAGCGGAACAAACCAATGGGGCCAAAAGGGGTTGCTCAGATGAGAGACCTCACGAAGATAGGAAGGAACGTAGGGATGAACGAAGTACAGGCGACCGAAAATTCGAAGATCAAGTTTACACGAAACTCAACGCTAGCTATGCTCGTATCCTACGAGAAATCAAAGGGAGGGAAAACTTAGAGTGGCCATGGTCTAAGGGAAAGCAGCCCCTGAGATCCGAGAAGTCTAAAGATTACTGTGAGTATCACTGTTTCAACGGACACCAGACCGAAAAATGCAAGAACCTTAAAATAATGATCCAAAAATTAATTGATGCGGGAGAGCTCAAACATTACATACGAAAGGAGGTTACCGAGGACAGATCCAAACGAACCAAACCAGTCCAACTTCCGGAAGAAAACCGAACAATCAACACCATCTCGTGTTCCGAAGCCACATGACCCTCACTCACAGCGCAGATTGGAAAAAGGTTACGGAAGCAATTCGAAGACCGCTGCGAGTTATATAAGGTCGATGGGATAGCAGTGGACGAACACGAAGAATGGATGGAATCTCCTGTCATCTTCGATGCCGAGGATATCGAAGAAGATATGGAAGACCATAACGATCCCTTGGTCCTAACATTACCAGTAGCTGGATGTAACCTCAAAAAGATCCTCATAGACGGGGGAAGCTCTGTAAATGTCCTATTCTATGATGCATTCAAACGGATGAAGCTCCAGGATGAACAGTTGATGACCTCTTATCACACCATCTACGGATTCAATGGAGCAGCCACGAAGCCCTTGGGAGACATCGTGTTACAGGTCAACGCAGGGCCCATGAAACTGGATACCCGATTCAGTGTGGTGGACACCCTTTCCCCCTACAACGCCATTATTGGACGACAATGGGTACACAAGCTCAAAGGAGTTGCGGCAACATACCACCAATACCTCAGATTTCCAACACCTGAGGGAATAATGGAGATCAAGGGAGATCGAATCGCTACGCGAGAATGCCAGGCCACTCAGGATCATATCAACAATGAGCAAGAAGAGCAGCGAAAAATCCGAAGAGTAAGAAATCAAGAAACCGCGAAAGAGAAAGCCGTAGACCTATTCCTTAAGGAAACTACAGGAAAAGGCTTGACGAAAGATCGTAGTGACCAAGGCTCGGAAACAAGTACCTCAACAACCGGCGAAGAGCAGAAACACGCTAAATAGCAATTAAAGAGCGCCACAGTTCTCGGAAACCCGAAGCCTGTGTTCACGCCAGTAGAACCCATAAAGGAAATCAACATAGGAACGGAAGAAGACCCGAAGATGGTCAAAATTGGGACCATCATGAACGAAGGAAGAGAACATTCCTTAACCAAATTACTTAAGGAATATGCGGATGTGTTCGCCTGGAAGTTAGGAGATATGCCGGGGATTGACCCAAAAGTAATCCAACATGAACTACGCATCAAACCGGGCACACCCCCGTTCAGGCAGAAAATACGAAAAGTGGCTCCAGAATATCATAAGGCAGTAGAAACAGAACTTCGGAAGCTACTAGATGCAGGATTTATCAAGGAAGTCAAATACCCTACCTGGATCTCCAACATGGTCATTGTTCCTAAGAAAAATGGAGGGGTTAGAATATGCATCGACTTTACTAATCTCAACAAGGCATGTCCAAAGGACAGCTATCCCCTGCCTAGCATAGATCAACTGGTTGAAGCAGTTGAAGGGTACGAAGAGCTGTCATTCATGGACGGATATTATGGTTACAACCAAGTAGCCCTGGCAGAAGAAGATCAGCCACACACAGCGTTCTATACCCCACATGGCCTTTATTGCTATACCAGAATGCCTTTCGGGCTCCGAAACGCAGGGGCAACATACCAAAGGATGGTCGATGCTATCTTCAAGCCATGGATTGGAGGAACCCTAGAAGTCTACGTGGACGACATGCTCGTCAAAACCAAGCTACGTAAAAATCACCACCAGGACCTGAGGAATATCTTCGAAGCAATGAGACAGCATCACATGAAAGTGAATCCGGAGAAATGTACTTTCGGTGTCACCTCGGGGAAGTTCCTCGGGTATCTGGTGACGAAAAGGGGCATCGAGGTAGACCCAGCTAAGATTCAATCCATAGTAGAGATGCCGTCACCAAAGAATCTGAAGGAAGTGCAGAAGCTCAATGGGTCCATAGCAGCGTTGGGCAGATTTATTGCACGGTCCTCGGACAAATGCAAACATTTCTTCAATATTCTTAAAAAAGGGAGCAGGTTCGAATGGACTGCTGAATGCGAGGAAGCATTCCAAAAAATCAAAGAACATCTAGCTTCAATCCCAATCCTGCATAAACCAGACCCTGATGAAGTTTTGGCACTGTACATAGCAGCAACAGAGGACGCAGTCAGCGCGGTATTAGTCAAGACCAATACAAAGGTAGAACAGCCTATCTACTACGTCAGCAAGACACTCAATTCCGCGGAAAGAAATTATACTAAGATTGAACAACTCATCCTCGCACTGGTATGGGCTACCCAAAAACTGAGAACCTACTTCCTAACTCACCTCGTCAGGGTACCATGCAAAGCACCATTGGAAGCAGTCCTCAAAAGCACGGGAAAAGTGGGCTGAATAGCCAAATGGAATACCCATCTGGACCAATTCAACATCATTCATGAAATTCAACATTCTCAGAAGTCCCAAGTGCTGGCAGATTTCTTAGCAGACCTCCCCCTAGACAACGACGAAGAGATTAAGGGAATACCAGAAGCCGAGGAAGAAATCAAGGATCCAATGGATATCCTCGAACCTGCGAGTCATAGACAATGGGAAGTCTTTGTCGACGGATCTAAAAATAAGGAAGGAGCAGGAATAGGTATTGTCATTATCACCCCAACTGGAGAAAGGATTATACAGGCACTTAGATTGGAATTCAAAGAGCATACCAATAACATTGTTGAATACGAAGCTGTCGTACATGCCCTACGTATAATAATAGAGATGGGGGTAACCGATGTAAGGCTGACAAGTGATTCGCAGCTTGTCATACGGCAAATTGGGCTCGAGTATAATGTGTACGATGACACTCTTTCAGCTTACATGGCCTTGGTCCAAACATTGGCATCACAAATCCCGAACATTAAGTTCCGGCACTTATGCAGAAGGGACCTCAGGCACGCGGATGCCCTAGCATATATATCATCCATGCTGAGGGATAAAAATGCCGAAGCTATTAAAATAGCAAGGGTATACGAGCCTTCGATTGCATCTCAATTCTCCTTCGCTACCAATCAAGATGTGATGGAAGAAAATATCGAAGACCAGGTAGGAGAAGACATCCATAATGACTTTGATGAAGAAGACATCCTGTCAAGAGCAAATCAAGACGAAGACTTCAGCAACGAAGATGACTGGAGGGTGACAATACAGGCCTTTCTCGAAAAAGGAAGCTTACCTGCGGATCGGAAACTAGCTAGGAAGATGCTCTCCAAAGTGGGAAGATATGATCTTCGGGAGGGGGTCCTGTATAGAAAATCCTTCCTTGGACCATTACTACGCTGCTTGTCCCGGAAAGAGGGGCATCGAATTCTAAATGATATCCACTATGGTGACGCGGGGAATCATAGCGGCATGAGATCACTGGCTGACAAGGCAAAAACGCAAGGATATTACTGGCCGACCATGATACAAGATGCTGCGAGGATGTCCCGACGATGTGAAGAATGTCAGCGCTTCACGAAAAAAATCCACGCGCCGGCAACAATGTTAAACTCTGTCGATAGCCCGTGGCCATTTGCAAAATGGGGCGTAGACATCGTCGGGCCTTTCATCGAAGGATCAGGGAAGAGACGATTTTTGATAGTAGCCACGGACTACTTCAGTAAATGGGTGGAGGCTAAGGCCTTGGCCAGGATCAGAGACGCGGATGTGTTCACTTTCATATTCCAGAACATCATTGGCAGATTTGGTATACCTTCGGAAATTGTATCTGATAACGGTAAGCAATTACAGGGAAAAAATATAGACATGCTCTTCGACACCTTCAAAATAAGAAAGAACAAGTCCACCCCCTTATACCCTCAAAGCAACGGACAAGCGGAAGCTACCAACAAGACCCTCGCCCTTATACTCAAAAAACAATTAGACGAGCATAAGGGAAGATGGTGCGAACAACTGCACAATGTCTTATGGGCATACAGGACAACACGAAGATCCGCTACCGGGGAATCCCCGTTTCTTCTAACTTATGGAGCCGAAGCAGTCATACCTACAGAAATCCTCATGCCAACCACGAAGACCGAAGCTTGGGAGAAAAACCTCACAACAGATATGATGTTAGAAAGGTTGGACGACTTGGAAGGAAGAAGGGAAGTAGCATTGCAAAAGATGGAAAATTATCAACGAAGACTAGCAAGGGAGTACAACAAAAAGGTAAATCTACGGAATTTTGTAGAGGGACAGTATGTGTTGAGAACAATCCCAGGGTATCAGCAAGAAAAGAAATGGGGAAAGTTAGCACCTACATGGGGAGGACCTTTTATGATCCACGACATTGCGGGTAACGGTTCCTACTACCTTCGTAATCTAAAAGGCGAGGTCCTCCGGCATCCTTGGAATTCTAAATGGCTCAAACCATACTTCCCATAGAAGCAACGCAGATTTGAATCTGCTTGGAGTGTACCAGAAGAAGAAGGGAGCCTGACCGTTCCACATGTTTCTATCTCTGGAAGAGGAATTGCAGACCTCAACTTATCAATCAAACAAGCTTTCAAATTATCTAAGTGGAATCTACCTACAATATTGGGGAAAGTAGTTAATCTACAATCTCTCAGGGCTCCCCCATAAGTGTCCATAAGTGTAGGACCAGGGGGAAGGCACCCAGCAGAAAGAGATACCCAACCAATCTTAAGGCAACGGGTCGACGGAATGGGGGCGTAAATATTTTAATCCCATATCCTAGAACGTTTCCCCGGCCCCCACCGTCTGGGAATCCTCTGGCCCAGGATTCGCCAGCGGGGTGACAGGTCTCAAGACGATCACGAAGGTACCTTCCTTCAGGATCGCACTCAAAAACACTTAAAAACTTTTGTTTTGAGTTTTCACAAATACTTAAAATAAAAACAAAACAACATTGCAGGAATATCAAGAGAGGATTCATTTCATAAAGGGTGATTACAAGAAGTGAAAAGCCAAAGCCAAGGATACACAATCAAAAAATATTCCTTTTACAGGATCATCAGCAAAAAATATCCTTGTTACATGATTACAAAAAGTATAATGATGCCGCGGATCCTACAAAACGCTGCGATCTCTATCTAAGTGGCGGCCCCATCGGCAGGATTATTCTGAAGACTTGATGGGACGCTCCCACCAGAAGAAGGGCCCGAGGAGCTGGGCAAGGCAGAAGGAACGGGACGACGAGGATAGTTCTTCACGAGACCATGTTCATTCCTTAGGCCAAGTTCTATCCTCTCCAGCATCTTGTTCGTCTCCTCGGCCAATTGACAACGAGCCCTGTGTTTAATAACTGTTGTCCGTTGTTGGGCTTGGGATAATAACGAAGATAGCCGATTCACTTCTCCAGAAGCAGCACCAACGGCCTCCTCGCGGGTTGCTGCTAAATTCTTGAAGTGATTGGTCTGTTCTTCCTGCTGCGCTAAGGACGATTGAGCCTTTTCAAGTTTTTCATTTGTGACGCGAAGGCGTCCCTCGAGCTCTGAAAAAGACAACACCACGGAGTTAGCGTAGAAAAAAGACAAGGTCACACTCGATGAAATGGGATTATACCTTCGACACAAGCCGAAGCCTCTTCATACTCATTAACAACCGCATCTCGCGCTTCATCAAGATGATCATATTCCGCGGATAATTTCTTATAGTCTAGTTGAAGGTTGGTGAGAGTAAATTGACAGGCATCTAATTCTACATGCTTCATCGAGTCCATATGACGAAGGTGGTCGACCTCTTTATTTATCTCTGAGACCCCTTTGCTGAGTCTGTACATGCACACTTCGAGATTCCTCTCAGACTCAGCATGACGAGCTACGTCGGAACGAGATGCGGAAAGAGCATTGCTGAGAGCGTAGACTTCAGCACGAGCGTCATCTCTTTCTCTGACAAGACAGAGCGTATTATCCTGGACCCCTGAAAGAGGAATGGATCGAGCCGTCTGTAATTCTTCTTCCAACCGCTGAATCCTAGATTCCAACAAGGAAGTGCGCTCACGGGCTTCCCGCAGACTATCACGGGTCCACAGCAGTGTGCCATTAAATAAAGCACGATCATGGTTGTACAGATTTTGCATGTCGACCATCTGAACATGCCGCGCGCGCCATACCTCAGCCCGAGCATCCCATTTCTCAGCTTCACTCTTAATTTTCTCAACCAAATCTCTAATACGAGATTTTTGCCGAACTCTTTCGTTTCGAAGCCATATCAGCTCGGGGACACCACCCACTGGAGATAGGATGGGGAGACTCAGACAGAACAACTAAGAGATAAAAGAATGACGACATACGGCGAGGGAAAAGAACCAAACCTGTGAAAGCGGAAACTTGGCTACGAGTTTGCTCTAACTCCGCGCGCACTGCAACAAGTTCTGACCGAAGATCAGCCTCTGCTTCACCCAGCTTTTCTTTTTCCTTAAGGCTTTTCTTCAGCTCTTCAATTTCCACCTCAGCCGCAGATAATTCCTTTTCTCGATGACGAAGCTTAGCCTCGAGCTTCAGAGATTTCGCTTTGAAGAACTGATACAGCACGTGGTTACAATGCTCGCTCCTCATCATCTACACATCAAGATAACAACATTATTTCACCGAAGCGTCTGATCGTCACGTAGAAGTGTGTACGGAAATTTACCTCAAGCACACGCTGCTGCGGAAAGCCATATTGATACCCGTCGGCGATGGCCATCATATCGGCAACGGAAGTAGGAGGCTCCGGCACGAGGGTAGCTTCGGGAACAGTCAACCTTTTTCCCCAGGCTTCAGACACCTGCGCCTTTGAAGACATCTCCATCATGCGACGGGTATACGCGGTGGATTCCTTTTCCCCAGCGACCACAGGAGCGGGATGAGAGACAAACAGAAGATTCTTTTCCTTAAACCAATCCATGATGGCGTCCTTACCCTCAGACGTCGGCGACTGGGGAAGACTATCGGCGGGTGCGTCAACGACAGATTTTCCCTTCTCTGACTCGACCCCCTCAGCATGCTCCTCCGCCTACATGCACATCAGGCTCCTCCGCACCAACATCTTCTACAGTAGCATCCCCATTACCATCACCACCAAGAACATCCCAATCATCATTGGGGGAAAGTAAAGAGAAGTCCTCGGGAAAATCGAGGGCTTCGTCAAAAAACTCCCCCGTGGAATACATCCGATCAAAAGAAAATTCTTGAGAAGTAGGAAGGGTATCCGCGACATCACCAGCAGGGACGGAAACATCCCCGATGACAACGTCATCAGCCATCACAACTTTGTTCCTTCCTTCATCACCAGCGTGACCAGCGAAGACCTCTTCTCCGACATTGATAGGGGAAGTACCAGTACGTTCCTCCCCATCTGTAATCTCGTCCTCAGCAAACTCTTCGTTCACTGGACTAGTAACTTCTTCTTGGGCCTCAACCTCGCCCATCACCGTAGTAGAAGACTGCTTCGGCCTAATCTTTTTCTTCTTCAATACCTGAAACCAACACCACAAAAAGAATTATTTTTCCCGTCTGATGGAAGTTCTAAAAAAGAAGCGCAACTAGAATCTGCATACCTGAGCAGCTGAGATATTCTTCGGTGGGAGTATATCACCGGAACCATCCTCCTCGTCTCCCTCTATGACGTCCAGAGCATAAGGAAAATTCATGCCCGCAAAGTTCAGACGCCAGGGGCAGAAATCTCCATAGCGAACAGGAGGAGATTCGCGCGGCTTACTATTCTCGGTAGGCCGCCAACCGCGGGGACCGGGAATCCAACCGTAAGCCCACGGACCAACTATCTCGATAACGGTGGCGTGCCACTCGTAATCATGATCGCGCTTGATCCTCTCTCGCGCGGGGAAGAGTTTCCGACGACTGGACGCCTCCGTGCCAGGAACATACTTCAGCTTGGCATCGCTGACCTCATTTAACAGACGAATCTCGCCTCGAGGAGCAGGGAGATTCCGAAGGCTGACACTCCACGGCTTGCGATTCCTACTATTGACGTAATCCCCAAAGGAGTTATTGAAATTCTCAGGCGTATACCATTCCTTCTCCATGGGATTGGGAACGTAACAAGTCATCGACGTTTCCCCCTTACTCCGCAGATAGCATTCCTTCAGGGCGCGGAGATAATTCCCCGATAGTTGGGATACGGAACGGCTATGAGTATTGGTGGAAGAACCCTCACGACTAGCCAGCACGTCGTAGTAGAAGGAATCACCGGATTTGTACAACGGCAGCATCAGACCAGCCTCGAATGCCCCAACCGTCGTTAACAAATGAAACTCATCGAATTCGTATTTGGAGATAAGCTCATACGTAATATCATCCTCAGGGGAATAGAAACGAACCCCGAAGGCTTGAAGCTCATGCTTTTCCTTGAATATTTCAAGATCGATATGCTTGAAGGTTACTTTTTTCCTGCTAACAGAGACACTGCGTATCAAGGGAGCAGCCTCATCCTCCTCGGCGGGGCCGGATAAACTAACGAACGCTTCCAAGCAGTTAATGCACGAATAAAAGACGTGCCCAAGTATCTAGGAGAAGTTATTAGGAGTGAGAAGAATATGCGACGATAGTTTTTCTTCAAGGCACCCATTAGTCATTCAAGCCCGAGAAAAAGGGGCAAATTGTGTACACATATATCTCACTATCAGACACGTGTATATAAAGAGGCACGTGGAAAGCATGCAGGCCAAAACATCGAAACATGATGGGTCACGAAACACCAAATAAACCCCGAGGAGTTACTTTATCTCATCCCCAAAAGAGAAGCCAAGATCAACGTGGAGAGAAGTTAGCTGACACGGACTGACAGGGGCAGAAGACACTTGTCTGACACGAGCAGACCCCTCAACTACCCACATTAAACGCTCCGAGCAGTGTACGTGTCGACCAACCTGTGGAACGAGCGAGGATGCCCCTGCGGGATCAAGGGGGAAACGCAGACCTCCGCGATGGACGCAAGGACACAAGAAGATAAGGTTCCAACGGTCTTCAGAGATGGGTCCCACGTTCTAAACCTTATAAATACCCAATCTCCACCAAGAGGAAGGGAGGAAAAAAAACATCAGGAAGGGAAGGAGAGAGAGAGAGAGAAAATAGCAAAGGTAAGTTAATCCCTGAGAGGATAGAAACATGTAAACCCCAAAAATCATTCAACTATTCGTGTAACCGTGAAGAACATAGTAGAACAACAAATCCCGTGGATGTAGGCCTTAGTGCTGAACCACGTAAACCTTGATCTTATTTACATTTCAGCACTTTACATTCATTTAGCTCCCCACGTATTTGCTTATGTGTTTCGTTTTCCTTAATACTTATATCCCATGCACAAACGCCACGCCTGGAGTGGTTGGAGGAGGCCATGATAAACCCGAAGGTTTTGAGCCAATGAATCAACACCAGGGTACCATCATCATAATCTCCTTAGATGTTAAAGATTGATTGTGAGCGTTCGGACACGCACGTGGGTCGTGTGCTCACATACCCATATGGATATGTACCCATAAAAGTTTAAATATTTGTATGGCAATGAATTGGTACTTTCTGCAATGGGGTTTGTACATAGTTTCCATATGCAATACATACCCATCTCGTTCCTCTCCTCGTCCTTAACTCTTTGATTTAAGAGCTCATTCCAGAGCATGTATGGGTCTTTGATACCCCTTTCTTGGTTCTTCTCTTCTCTCGTTGAATGCCATTGCCAATCAATCAGTTTGAACCCGAAATTCCAAAACAAAATTAATATCAAAAGGAGCTCAATCAATACCAGACAAGAAGCTCATGTATGCGGTAGGATCCTACCATTGCTAAAGGTCCCACAAAGGGTTCATACACATGCCCTGACTATGTCGTATTGCTTAGACCCCCCCCCCCCCCCCCCCCCAATAGGCAATAATAATCAGTCTCCAGTTAAGCGCTAATCGCTTTTCCTCTCATCATCAACATGGTTAATGTCTCAAAATCTCAATAATTCACATACTTTACTCTGTTTGAAATTCTTTCTTCAATCTATCACCTTTTATTCAAACAGCTCACAGTAACAAAAGTTGTTTCGCATATTTTTTAGTACCTAAATAATGTATCTATGCTCACTTACCCATATCTAGAGCTGACAAGATTTTAAGGTATCATGCAACCACATTATTCTTAACATGCTTTCATTTTATCTTAATCAAACTATAACATGCTTTTGTCCCTCTTAATCAAAATTTCTAAACTGCTTAATTTTCTCTTAATCCCAAAATTAAACATCTTTCCTGACACGTGAATATATTCTTATTACGCGCTATTACTTTGTCTTTAATAGGTACCTTATTAGCTAACAACAAATGCTTAGATCTTAGATTGATAAATTTTGTAAAAATACAATAAATACAATTAACAATAACATTTTTTTGCACTAGAGAAAATATGAAACCCTCCTTGACCCTTGGGCAAATCGGTCTTGACTCTTGACTTGAGCCTTCGAGGCTTTTGAGGTGGTGTTAATTAGCCTCGCGTTTTTAGGGGCCACTCAAAAGGATTTAGGGGCCAACAATAAAACAAAAAAGGTCACCCAAAGGGAAAATGTAGCCAGCCCTTATCTCGCGTAATTCGTAATGGCAAAATTACCCTTATATATTCGGAGGATATGATAACATTTTTATCCTCCGATTTCAATCGGAAGCCAAAATATTACCCAGACTTCCGATTGTAGTCGGTGCAGTATTAGAATGATTTCTGTTTCATTTTTTCCATTTCTTTTTCATTTTTGAGTTGTTAGAGTTATAGAGAAGAAGGTGAAGGAAAAAAGGGAAAACCCATTTTATCACTACAAAAATGGATGGATATGAAGAAGAAGGTGAGAATCATGGCGAAGACGATTTGGGGTATATGTTGAATGATCCAAACTTTTGTGGAGAGGAAAACCTAGACGACCCTTTCATGGAAGAAAATGGAGAATCGCCTGATATTGAAGCTAACGATGCATGTAAAACACAGGTATTGTGTTAAGAAACTCAAATACTCGATTTGCATGCGTTTGTGTGCTTTTGTAAACAAGAAAAACCGATTATTGCATGCATTGAATGCCATGAACTACCCAGATTCGGTAGATAATTTCTCGAATAAACTTACGAATATAACACACAGAGTACCAAATATGTATATTCGGTAGTTCCAAGATAGTAGTTTACTGCCGAATATGAGAAAAAACCCCAAACTGGTTTTCCAAAAAAATCTACATTCGGTAGTTATGTAGAGTTATTTACCCCCGAATGGCCCCAAAAACGAATTCCTCAAAAAATTTCAAAACTCAGTATTCTTATCCTTTACAATCGGTAATAGTTTAACATTATTTGACTGCCGAATATAACAGTGGCCTCAAAATAAAATTTCCGAAAACTTGAAAATCGGATGTTTATCGATTAAAGTTATCTCCCGGTTATTTATATTCGGCTGTTTTACTATATATTTTAGCTTCCGATTATATCATTTTTTGCACTCAGTAAACTGTGTACATTCATTTGCATAAATCGGGTGTTTTGGGTAACCGATAGGATTCCGAATATAGTATATTCGGCAGTTTGACTTATTTAATAACCTCCGATTATTGTATAATAATTTGTTGCTTTCATATGCAGGCCGTTGAAGAGTTTGTTGATGATTTCTATTTGAGGCCCGACACTTCCCTATACTATGCAAACGATTTGGTATACTCATTACTATTTTTTTTTTTCAAAATTTATATGTTAAATGGTTATGCTTATTAGATTTTTTTGTTTTATGCACGTTTAGACATTTGGAAGTAAGAAGGAGGCAAAGGAATGGCTTATGAACAAGGCAAAAGATAACATGTGCGTGGTAGTTCAAAATAATCATGTTAGTGACACTCGATTTGAAATGATTTGTGAGCGAGGTGGGACGCGAAAGAGTCACGAGGGAAAGAATAGTAAGTACGTACGGAAGACGAATAGGAAATACCGAAGCAATACCAAGAAGATAGGATGCCCATTTAAGATTGTCTTCTATAAGCCCGATGGTATTAAAGGTAAAGAGTATAAAATGTATAAAGTTGATAACGGTTGTCACAACCATGATGATCCGTTGGATTTAATTGGACATGTAATGGTTGCCAAGTTAAAACAACATCAAATGCAGACGGTGAGGTCTATGCGGATCCAAAAAGCGAGTGCGATCTTAAGTAAAATAAAGGCGGACGACCCCGACAACTTGTCTTCTTTGTCTACAATTAAGTCGGCCCTAGCTACGATCAAAAGGACTGAATGGGATGGTAGAACGGTCATGCAACAATCGAGTGGTTAGCGGAGTTACACGGCTACACCTTGAGAAGGGAAGAAAAGGATGGTATATTGGTTCGTATTTTTGGCACATCCCGAAATGATCCAATTGGCTCAATGCTTTCATCAAATTTTGTTGATAGATGCTACTTATAAGACAAACAAGTATAACATGCCGTTGTTGAACATTGCTTGCCATACTTCGGACAAAAACACGTTTACGATTGCATGGGGTTTAATGGATCATGAGAACAATGTGAGTTTCATTTGGATGTTGGAGACGTTGAGGTCCATTTATAACGGTGATAATTTTCCAAGGGTTATTGTAACGGATAACGATCAAGCCTTAATGCATGCAATAGCGGTGTAGTTTCGGAAGCCCAAAACTTGCAATGTACGTGGCACATTCAATGCAATCTCAAAACCAATTGCCATCATCATTTCCAAGCTAAAAGACCAAGGAAGGGTACCAAGAGGTCAAAGGAAGAGGATGAGCGCATTAGTAAATTAACCGTGGAAGAACGTAAGGAAGAGGATAGGTTATTTGAAGAAAAGTGGAAGGAGGATGGAATTATTTGGAAAATGTTCATGAAAGCATGGGACAAAATCGTTTGGTCGATGACCGAGGAAATTTACGAATGTAACTTGAAGAAATTTGAGGATGAATACGGCACGGACTACCCAAAACCGGTTGAGTATTGTAAAAACAATGGTTAACGATTAAGGAGAGGTTTGTGTTTGCATGGACATATGAATATCGTAATTTCAAGAACGAGGCGACAAGCATTGCGGAGGGGTCTCATGGTCGACTAAAGAAAATACTAATTGGTAGTCAAAATGGAGTTGTGTCGATCCAAGAAGCAATCCATGAATTCACCAATCGTGATCTCGTAAAGATTAGGAAATGTATGCAATTTAGTGTACACCAATTCCCGATGGAACATATTAAAGAAAATTTGCTTCTAAGGGGAGTTGTTCATAAAGTTTCAAGATGGGAAATAAATCGCATGATGAAACAATTGAAGTTATATAAAACTTATGATGACGAGAATACAGTTTGTCTTTGCAAGGATATCATAGGTATTGGACTCCCGTGTCGTCATAAGTTGGGTAGGTATGTTGAAGTGATTGACATCAATGATATTCATCCATTTTGGAAGCAATTAAATTTCACTCCGAACACCTCGGTAGTTGATGGTCCGTCTTTCTTGGAGTCGGAATTGTGTGCACGAATAGCCGAGCGTTACGCTACATCAAACGACACCAAAAAGCAAATATTGATGCATAATTTGGAGGAAGCCCTTCACCCTTGCTTAAGGGAGGTTGATGAACCTATTAAGCAAAAGAACACTGGTAGGCCGAACACCAAAGTGTCGAGGACCATCCAAAGAAAAGAGTTGAAGGAGTATTTTTATAATAAAAGAATATTGTCTAGGCACGAGCGTTCGGAAGCCGAATTTGAAGATGAGCCGGAACCTAAGAAAAGAGGTCGTCCAAGAAATGATCAAAGTGGACCAACCACCCGACAAGTAAGGCCAAAGATCTCTACAGAGCCTTCTCAAGTAAGTCAACCCAATATTGTCGAAGAAGTTGTTGAGCAAATGAACGCCTCGCAACAAACCCAACCAATGGAAATTCTTACTATAAAAGAGGACAAAGGTACTCTTCGTTTCCCTAGAGATCTTAATGGAAGACCAAATCGATCCACATACACAATATACAAAGAGTATTTGGAACAACTCCCTCAACTTATCATTCCATTTGTTTTGTCGACCGACGAGGTTGATGGGGATGGAAATTGTGCGTTTCAAGTTGCTACGGAACAAATGGGTTACTTTAGAGAGGCGGATATCGAAGATGTCACCCAATGCCAATATTTAAGAAATAAGATGGCGGTACAACTAGTGAAGGACAAGGGTTTTTATATGGAGATGATGAGGCGAGGATATAGATACGACAAAGAACAAGAGTTCAAAGACTTAGTTGCGCGTGTGAAGTGCCGAAAGGGATTGAAGACAATCGGATCCAAGTATTGGATGACAATGCCTAAATTTGGATATCTCCTAGCGGACGTTTTGAATTGCGTGGTACATTTCTTTGTTCCTCCTATGTATGGACTTAGCATGACGTTTGCACCCACAAGAACGACTTGCGACGAGTCGGTTAAAGATAGAAGAATCGCAATGACATTTGTGAATGAAATGCATTTTATCGGTTTAAGAGTAAAGAAAGATTGTCCGTTACCTCCGTTGAGTAAGTGGCACGATTACTTCCCGATGAACCATTGCAAGGATTGGGTGAAACAATATGAGTCCAACATGGTTGATTGGGATCGCGTTATGGACAACAACTTTCCCGCTGAGTTACTCGAATTGATCCTCTCAGATGATGACGATGTTTGATCGTTTTTTTCGAACATGTAATTTGTACAAGTTTTTTGGAAACTTTTTTGTGAAGATATATGATTTAATCGGTCGCAAAAAATACAATGTTGTCTCCCGAATGCAGGAATCGGGCTCTTTGATACACGTTTTGATTCCGAATATTATAATCGGTTGGTAATGATACACGTTTTGATTCTGAATATTATACTCGGTAGAACTCTTAAATATCTATCTACCGATTTGGTGGGTATTTCGAGGCACGAATATAATATTTTTTGAAACTATGTAATCAGAACAACAGTATTATAACACTTCAATCTGATTAATCATATTCGAGAATTCCATATTTTATCAAACCGCCGATTAATATTAAAAATTTGAATTTACAGCACTCAAACATCACATGTTATTCTTTTTTCCCAGTCCGAGATGCAACAATCAACGCGGCTTCGAAATGTAGAAACGACTCTCCTCTCCACTTGGAATAAGCATCTTGTGCCGCAAACCTGTCGTATCTGTGCCTAGCAAGAATACGGTTGTACTCGGTGCACAATTTTATATCATGGTGCACCCGTGAAGAAACATGGGATGGTTCATAATTGTGGCGTGGCTTCTTGTACTTACCAACAAAAGGACCCAATGGAACGTTAATCCAAAATATACGATCGTCCTGCTGTTCTTTGGATAGATCTTTCACAATGTAATAATTTTTTATCCATTCGGTCTCTTCCTCAACTTGTTTTAATCTTTCTCTTTGATGGAATTGTTCTTGACCTCGCTTCTTAGCCTTGATTTCCTCTTCCTCCTCCTTCGTTGCCACTAACGATGGTTTAATTTTTTTGGGTTGTTTGTTCCTTTTTTATATTTCTTCTTCCATTGTTGCAATTGATGTAGTTGTTCGCTTGCATCTTCCAAGTGTCGATTGATGATGGACTTGCCATTGAAAAGGTTTTTCATTCTGATTTTTTACTCAATAATAACTGAGAGGGGTTACCCTCCTTATATAGATTAGAGTTCCAACGGCTCTAATTTTTGAAAATATGGCCGTTGAGGTTTCTGAAAATATGGCCGTTGAGGTTTCGTATCAATGATGCACTACAATCGGTTGCTAACGATACACGTATTTCCTCCTAAAAAGACATTCGGTAGCGAACTTAAATTTTTATCTACCGATTAGGTTGGTATTTCTAAACACGACTATATTATTCGGAGGCTATTTTTTTTTTGTAAAGTCCCGAATGTACGATGGCCCAAAAATCAGAATTTGGGAAAAACTGATACTTTTCAAATTTTGAACTTGCAATAATCGGAAGTCAACTTAGTTACCCAAACTTCCGAATATGGGTTGTCTAACCTTCTATATTGGCCTTTGGAACCACCTAGAGCCATGGCATGGTTTGTTTTGAACTTGTAATATTCGGAGGATAATTTTTTTTTGTAAAGTGTCGAATGTACGATGGCCCAAAAATCAGAATTTGGGAAAAACTGATACTTTTCAAATTTTGAACTTGCAATAATCGGAAGTCAACTCAGTTACCCAAACTTCCGAATATGGGTTGTCTAACCTTCTATATTGGCCCTTGGAACCACCTAGATCCATGGCATGGTTTGTTTTGAACTTGTAATATTCGGGGGATAATTTTTTTTTGTAAAATCCCGAATATACGATGGCCCAGAAAATCAGAATTTGGGAAAAACTGATACTTTTCAAATTTTGAACTTGCAATAATCGGAAGTCAACTCAGTTACCCAAACTTCCGAATATGGGTTGTCTAACCTTCTATATTGGCCCTTGTAAAGTCCCGAATGTACAACACAAATCATTGTCATTTATCTGCTCTTCTTTACTTTACGACCGTGACTACCTCCCAGTCCTGCACGACCACGAGTTGGAGCAGCTTCAGTTGGAGCACCTTCATCGCTCGATGAAGCTCGAGTTCTTTTACCCGTCTTTGATACTGCCACCTTGGGCGGATGCCTCTTCGTGACTTTCTCCCCAAACTGGGCAGCATAATCTTCGTTATCCATATTATCAACTAGGTCTCTAGCCTCTTTGATCTTCTCAGCTGGCATGGGATCTCCGCTCTTCAGGCATGCAGTTAACATTTTGGAAACACGCTTGAACCTGTTCACCTGTTTTTTATACGTAATGACATAACATCAAACGGTAATTACCTAAGATTTATAGGAATAATATAAAATGAACAAAAATATAAGAACACGCACCAGTCTATCATAACCAGCTGGTTTGTCTTTGATGATACAATTATAACTTGAACCCGCCGCAGTAGTGTTGGATTTGATTTCACGGATAACCAAAGGATGTGATACGTTGTTATACCAACTCATATAGTCTGGAGAATTTTCATCACCTCGGGTGGTTCGTCTACCAGTGTCGATAATGAAGTCATTCCTCTTATCCCAGTTATCAAGAACAGTAGGTGGGCCTGTGTGAACAATCGTGAGATTGTCACCACTAGAAGAGCACAACTCCAGCTCCAATTTGTAGTAATCCCCCATTTCCTCCACAGGTTGATGTTGTATATACCCGTGTTGTCGCATCACCCTAGAGGAGTTATACATCACATATCCTGTGGGGTGCCACAATGGTCCAAAATAAAGGGACAAGTCCGACCGAATATTTATATGCCCACTGGCTCGATCTTCCTTGTATGGATCAAAGCATACGTCTGAGGCCTTCAATTGGTCCAAAATCACCCTCATGCGAATCAACTGCTGCTCTTTTGTCCTAGAACAGTTGTCTTCAAATATATACTTTGTTCCTCTAGGAGTACCTTTGCACCACCCCGGGTTCTCTCCGACCAACTTCAGGATAGGGAAGTGGTCATAGATCCATGCCTATATACATAAGAAACCAAGTTTTAGTAAATAGATTGTGTATATTCGGTAGTAATTTCCAAACATTATTTCCGATTATATATAATCGGAAATAAAACTAAGTACCTATCCACCGAATAACCAACATTCGGAAATAGATATAGATCATTTCCTAACGAATATGCGTCATTTGGAGTTCAGTAACCTATAGTTTTTCTGGCCTGTATATTCAGTTCTAATATCAAAAGTATATTTCCGATTATATATAATCGGAAAACAAAATAAGTACCTAGCCACCGAATAACCAACATTCGGAACAAGAGATGGATCATTTCGTATCGAATATGCGTCATTTGGAGTTCAGTAACCTATAATACTTTGTCCTATATATTCGGCAGTAACTCCCCAAGACTAAACTCCGATTCTAAACAATCGGAAGTAAAACTAAGTAACATGTTCCCGAATATGCATAGTTTGGAGGTATGAATATGCATCATATGTATTGTCTACCGAATAACTATAGAGTGAGTTATAGAGTTAAAGAAAAAACCTGCAATAGAGCCACGTTCCCGTCAACTTGGCAGGTTCCTAGCCTCGAAGCCTTTCTCAACTCTTCCATCAAGAATGCTAGGCATGTCGTGCCCCAAGAATAGTCACCGACTTCATGGAGAGGATCCAAAAGTTGTATAAGGTTGGCGTCGATCCGGTTGCCAGAAGTATTGGGGAATATGACACATCCCAATACACAAAGGAGATATGCGGTGGCAGCGTGGTTCACTTGCTCATCAGTTAACGTTCCATTCTTTTCCTTCTCCAAGGTGCCTCGGAACATATTCATCAAAGCTGTAATGTTGATCTGTCTTGTTCTGTAACTTGCATGCCTCCTAAACTCTGTTGTTGTTGTCTCTTCATCCCAACCTAAGCACTTTTTAGTGAGAGCATAAAGTTGTGCCCAACTTAACTGCTTTGTGTAGTTAAACTTCACAGTGTGCCTTGGTCGGGAAGGTTAAGAATCTGCACAACATCATCGGGGTAATCGTCATCTCCCCAAACGGCATATGGAAAGTATCGGTCTCAGGATACATTCTCTCCACGAACGCCGATATGGCCACACGATCATGTTCCAACAATGAATTCTCGGCGGCATTAGCTAACCCCGAGTTGGCAACAATTGACTTGAACCTTTCACATTCACCGGATAAAGGCCACGCAAGCATTTTTGTTGGTGCGGCGGTAGGTTTGAGTAGACGGACCGCATCTTGATGATCCTATTAAAGTACATAAAAAAATCCTTAATACAAATATTACGATATAAACATAGACAATACATTAATAAAAAATAGTAATTTTATTACCTCGGTTTCGTATATTTCTCTGGCCCATGAGTCTTTGTATCCAAATAGCAATTTTCCTCCATCCGCCGGTAGCCCAAGGATTGTGCCTGCTGGAATACCCTTCTCTTCAAGTGCTGAGGGACAAGATGTGATGCTTTCTTAGCAATATCCTTCTTTACACCATCTTTTCCTTTTTTGGCTTTTTGGGTACCACTTGGTTGTCCTTCTTCTTCTACTCTTGGCACTGGATCAACTGGTTCAATTTCATGGTGGGGTGTAACTTGTGGAGCAGTTGGTTCTGCACTTTGTTGAGCGGCTTGTTCAATACTTGGTTGCACCCCTTGTCCACTGCCTTGTTGTTCTACACTTTGTTCAGCACTTGGTTGCACTCCTTGTTGACTGCTTTGTTCTTGTAAGCTTTGTTGAGCACTTGAATTATCTTTGGCACTCCTTTCCTTCATAGCACTAGCTGTCACTTTATTCCTCCTTTCTCGACTTTGTCTAAACAACAAAGAAAGGAACAATATTTACAAACTATACAATCGGAAGACAAAGTATGGAAATATAACCCGAATGTACACATTCAGACGTAAGAAGACACATACTGTTCCCGAATACAAAACAATCGAAAGCTAACTAAACATATTTACAACCGAATTTGCATCAATTGGAGTTCAGAAGCTCTAAATTTTTCATCCTACACAATCGGAAGACAAAGTACACAACTATAACCCGAATGAACAAATTCGGAAGTAAGAAGACACATATTTTTCCAGAATGAAAAACAATCAGAATATATTTAAACATGTTTACAACCGAATATTCATCAACTGGAGTTCAGAAACTCTAAAATTTTATCCTACACAATCGGAGGTATAAAACATTATATTGTCTTCCGAATAAATACTGGCCCCAAAATGGGATTTTTCCTATATCAGAAATTTTGAGATTTTTTCAATATATATATATATTCGGTAGTGAGTGTACTTCCGAATACTGTGTGTCTACTTAAATATATTCGGGAGCCAACAAATTCATTAAACTACCGATTATTACCAGTTTGTATCCAGGAAGATATGGCCAACAATATTCGGCCGATAACCATCAGATATTTCTCCCGAATACTGTCGATGTTCTTGAGAAATGAAGAACACGACTACATTCGGAAGTAAATAAGCATGAATATCGCCCGAATCTGGATAAATAACCGAAAACCCTAGAATTTTTTTTTCTCGATTCGTCGAATTAAAGCAAAATAAACCCCAAAAATGATAGATTCTTACCTAATTGGGGCCATTTGAAGTTGATGAAGTGTTTGACTATCGGAATCGCCACCACCGACTACATCGACGGGTACTTCTTCTTCGCGTTCTTCGCGTTCTTTTTCATTTGCAGCAACAATTTCTTTATTTCTTGCTAAAATCCCAATCTTTGGATCGATACCCCGAGCAACGTTTTTGGTTCTAGGTCTGTTGGTTTCATTTCCCTTATCCATTGTTTTATAAACGAATCGACGATGTTTTGATTTTAGGATTCGCGGCGATGTTTCGTTTGAACACAAGAACGAGGGGAAGTTTTTTTTTCTTCCACAATCGGAAGATAATATGAAACTGGAAGAAGAAGAGTTAAAATGAGTAGAATTTTTTTTGATTTGGTTTTTATACAGTTTTACCAGAAGGGCATTTATGTAACTTCAATATCATATAGGGTACCCCTTAACTAGAGTCTTTGGCTGGGTATAAATTGATGGCCCCTAAATCCTTTAGGATGGCCCCTAAAAACGCGAGGTTAATTAGTAGCAAAGCAGGGATCTTTTTAAAGAGAGGCAGTAGCGCTTATAAATAGAACCTTCTCTCTATCACAGATTCCACAGTTCACACCCAAGAGAGAGTAGCTGAAAATGGGTTCCTCTGTTTTTTCTTCTTGTGTTATGATCATGCTATGTTTCTTCATCTGTTTCTCACTCTGTGATGCTACATACTACAAGAAACGTGTTGCTTCTCACAACTACAGAGATGCACTCACCAAATCAATCCTGTTCTTTGAAGGACAAAGATCAGGAAAGCTCCCTGCTAATCACAGAGTTTCATGGAGAAAAGACTCTGGTCTCTCTGATGGGTCAGCCTTGAATGTAAACTACAACTCATCAAACTCCTAAACTTTTCATCCTTCTCTACTCTCTACATTTTGGTTCAGCAAGAACTAACTTTTTTTTTTTCCTTTTACTTTTTGTTGCAGGTTGATTTAGTTGGAGGGTATTATGATGCAGGGGACAATGTGAAGTTTGGTTTACCAATGGCTTTCACAACTACTATGCTCTCATGGAGTGTTCTTGAATTTGGTGGGTTGATGAAGAGTGAGTTACAAAATGCAAGAAACGCCATTAAATGGGGTTCTGATTATCTTCTTAAAGCTACTGCTCATCCCGGCACCATTTATGTTCAGGTTCCATTTCTTGACAACCCATTTTGGAATGATTTGATTAGTTGAAATATGCAAGTGTTTGAGGGTCTAATCAATGGTTCCCTGTAATAATGTAGGTTGGTGATGCAAACAAAGATCATGCGTGTTGGGAAAGACCAGAAGATATGGACACAGCAAGATCTGTTTACAAAGTAGACAAAAACAACCCTGGTTCTGATGTTGCTGGTGAAACTGCTGCTGCTCTTGCTGCTGCTTCTCTAGTGTTTAGGAAATGTGATCCTAATTACTCCAAAGTTCTCCTCAAAAGAGCTCAAATGGTGTTTGCATTTGCTGATAAATACAGAGGAACTTACAGTACTGGTCTTCATAAAGATGTTTGCCCTTTTTACTGTTCCTTTTCTGGTTATCATGTGAGTAACATTTGCAACTTTTTTGGTGGTTTTTTTTCTTCTTCTTCAAAATCTGTTGATGTTTAGAATCTGATTCTGGTTTTGTAAATTAATCAGGATGAATTGTTGTGGGGAGCAGCTTGGTTACAAAAAGCAACAAAGAAACCAACATATTTGAATTACATTCACACAAATGGTGTCAATCTTGGTGCTGATGATTATGATAATGTATTTGGTTGGGATAATAAACATGTTGGTGCTAGAATTCTTCTTTCCAAGGTCCTTATTTTCAACTCAATCTTGACTTTTTCTTTCCTCACTAATTTATTTACCAATTACCAATTAATTAACAAAATGCATTCATTGTTGTTTGATTTCAGGCATTTCTTGTTTCAAAAGTTCAATCTCTAGCTGATTTCAAAGGTCATGCAGATAGTTTCATATGTTCTCTCATGCCTGGTTCCTCAAAATACACCCCAGGTCCCCCCTCTCCCTCTACTCTCTAGATTTCTCCTATCTCTCATCCTTTACAGGGGTATCTATGTTTTTCTTTTTTTTGTTTTGATTTTAACGGCTAGTTTTCATGTTTTTAAGGTGGTTTACTATACAAATTGAGTGATAGCAACATGCAGTATGTTACATCTACTTCATTCCTCATGCTAACATACGCCAAGTACTTGACAAAATCACACAAAGTTGTTACCTGTGGTGGTACCACATTTTCACCCAGGAAAATCAGAACCCTTGCCAAGAAACAAGTAAGTTTTCAGTTGTTTTCTGTTTGTCATCCCCTTTTGTGTAATTTTATCTTTTTAGCGGCGTATTTTAGCGTGGGCCTATAATGTTGTCCTATTGTGCGCTTGTATAGGTGGACTACCTGCTGGGGAACAATCCGCTGAGGATGTCGTATATGGTGGGATATGGAAACAAATACCCGCAAAGAATTCATCACAGAGGAGCATCTATACCGTCTAAATCATCACATCCAGAGAAGATCCAATGCTCAGCAGGATTCAGTTTCTTAAACACAAAGTCGCCCAACCCTAATGTCCATGTTGGTGCTATTGTTGGTGGACCTGATTTGCGCGATCAATTCCCAGATATCAGGACTGATTATGAACAATCTGAACCGTCCACTTATATGAATGCTCCTTTAGTTGGTTCTTTAGCTTATCTGGCTCACTCTTTTGGTCAAATCTAGTCAGAAGCAGTAGAAGAAAAAGGGTCAAAAAGAAAATTACCCTAAACCCTCATGAGTGTTATGTTACTATAATCTTATATAAATATGAGTAGTGTCAAATCATTAAACCAAGCTAGCTGTTATTATGGGTTGTTAATTAGGGAGTTTTAAAATAGTGTTGTTGAATGGTTTTCTAAAGAGACCAAAACCCAAGGTTTATAGCTCTAGAAAACCATCTTTATGTAGTTCTCTTTGCCGTAGCCGGGAATGGATTTCATCACGTGTAATTTGCAGCATCTTGTTATTTAATATAATGAAGAAATTATGATTGCATTGTGTTCTTCTTCACGTCCACTTGTAGCAGTAGAACTAGAAGGTGTTGGAACTTGGAAGTTGTGATTTTGGCATGAGCAGTTCAAATCCGAATCCACTCGTTTGCATTAGAAAATGGGTTTTGTCGTAAGATTTTAGGGTTTAGCAACACTGCCCAAGGCAACCAAAACAAAGTGTTATTAAAGCAATCGTTTTTGTTTTTAGTAATTTTAGTTACTAGTGAAAACTAGTACGCAAGTACTGATTAAAGTAAGTAACTTGTTAGAGTTTAATATTCCGACGGATGGATAATGAGATGGGAAACGCAACACATGGGGAGTGAGAAGGACATGCTTGCTTCCGAGCTAGGGTCAAAGCTCTGAGTTGTGTCAGGATGTAGAGTCAGTAAGAAAAAGAAAGCAAAGTAAACAAACTAGCTAGCTAGGTAATAAAGTAGTAGTAGATAGGTTCGTTGGTTGCAAGTAAATTAAAGACTGAGAAGAAGCAGAAATGAAAAAGATTGATTGTGATTTTTGAGAGAGAAAGGGAGGGGGGCATAACATGGGAAGGAAGACAAAGGAATTCCAGGGACAACAAGACATTCTTATTTCACATCTTTCATTCTGAGGGAGGGACCTTTGTTCTCGTGGGCTAGCTTGAACATGGGGTACCTGGTTTCTTGCTAGGCTTGAATTCTGCCGGTGGTGCGGCTGCCCGGGGTTGCATTGTTCCCCATAAGATGCATTCATAAAACCTTTCTAGATATTTTTGTGTTGATGACTGGGAGTTTTATCACTCATGAAGATGTGCTTTACTGAAAGAGCAGATGATGATGCATTGTGAAAAAGACTTCAATTTCCCAATTTTAAAAACACCAACTGGTCTTTGATCATTATTACTTATTAGGGTTTAAAGGGAACATCTTATCCATTGTGAAAAATGGCAGTTTGCCCTTTACTTAAGAGACCCACTCAAAGGCACATATGCTGAACAATCTAATAATAGTGTTTTCATAAAAAAAGAAAACCGGAGTTGATGATGCTATGGATGATGATCAACTAGGACATACTAATATTGTCATCTGACTTATTTCGAATAAGAAATTGTAACTTCTATCTAGTATCTATTCCCCTTGCCAGAGAGCAGTTGCACATGCGTCTCTTATACATACTGGGGGTTTAATGTGTTCATGATTTTATTCTGCATGGGTTATTTCTCTATTTCATCATGCGTTTTATTACATTTTCGAGAATTTTGAGACTCATTATCTATATCTTAGCTCGTTGGAGTTCTAACTTGGCGATGGTGCCTAAGTGAACTTCATCTGGTCCATCAGCAATTCTCAACGTCCTAGCTGTTACCCAAAGGTGAGCAAGAACAGTGTCAGATGATACACCAGCACCACCATGAACTTGTATTGCCCTATCAAGTACTTCGAGTGCCATATTGGGAGCTGCAACCTACTCAGTTCCAACAATAAGATAACAGTGGCTTAAAATTTATGGACAACTTAAAATAACTACATGAAAGGTCTCCAACAATCTGACTTTTAGAAAGAGACTACCTTAGCCATTGCAAGGATTCCACGGGATTTTTTGTTTCCAAGCCGGTCGAGCTGGTCTGCTGCTTCCAAAACTAACAATCTTGTCTTCTCCAGCTCTACTCGACACTGCAGAGCCATTTTAATAGAGAAAACTAAATTGTTACATATCACAACATTTTTCATCATAGCTGCACGTCGAATGTACTGATATCCAATTAATCCAGAATTTGTCAATTAAAATTTTGGATCTTTTTTGTATCAGTAACTTATCAAGTCTTACCTTAGCCATATCAGACAAGAAGGAACCTTGTTCTGCAATCAATTTCCCAAACACTCTCCTTTGAAGAGCCCTTTGGGCCATTATCTGCATTCCTCGTTCTGCCGCACCTATCAGCCTCATACAATGGTGAAGCCTTCCTGGTCCCAACCTACCCTGTAATGCTTACATACATGAGATACAGAAAAATGTGGTGCACATCTAATTGCTGCAATGCAATAAAATAGATCTTCACAAAGTAGAATCTATTAGCCTTTACCTGAGCAATTTCAAATCCACGACCTTCCCCTAGCAGAATATTGTTGGCTGGAACTCGAACATTTTCAAACACCAACTCCGCATGTCCGTGAGGGGCATCATCAAAACCAAATACCATTAGTGGTCTCTTCACATGAACTCCTGGAGTTTTCATATCTACTAAGATCATGGACTGTTGTTTATGTTTAGCTGCATTGAAATCTGATTTTCCCTGCACATATTCAAAGCTTTTCAAGTTAAAAAACGGGGAACAAAATGAAGACAGAGTCACTATAAACTAATGGATCTTCACAGAAGTACGACTGACCATAACTATTAGTAATCTGCACCTAGGATCCATTGCTCCACTTGTCCACCATTTGGTACCATTTATGATGTACGAGTTTCCTTGCCTGCAGAATAATCTCAAATTCTTAAGCTAAATTCTATAGTTTTGGAGAACTTCAAGAACTCCATAACCAAATAAACTAAGTTATTTTGAAATCAGCAGTAACTTGACTCTGCAGAAAATTTGCAACAACCTAACTTAAACAAATTCAGAGGCAGTAAGATAGCTTGTTCTGAACCCAAGAAACTCTGTACTTCTATAGACTTACCTTGAAATTGAGCACTCGATGTTGGTGGCATCAGAAGATGCTACTTGTGGTTCTGTCATCGCAAATGCAGAGCGGATTTTACCCTCCAGCAAAGGAATAAGCCACTCTTGTTGTTGCTCTTTAGTTCCATAACGCAGCAATACCTAGAAGGAGGCGAAAAACAGTTACCAGCTAAATCATCATAAAGACAGATAGGACACGAGATTCTCAAGAAGAAGTACCAACACAAAAAAGTAAAAAGCACTCCATGGACAAAAGAAAAACACTAAAGAATACGCCAAGACAATCACACGTTCTTTAACTTATTAATACCTTTGCTGCTAAGGTTTTCTACAACATCTTGTGTATATACATATGAATTATTACCAATATTACAAAAACATAAGTAGAAAGCACGAAGACCTAACAACCTCGTAGAAATATGTACCTCCATGTTTCCAGTATCAGGTGCACCACAGTTAAACACCTGTGGGGCCCAAACAGAACGTCCCATGATCTCACAAAGGTAACCATACTCGAGGTTAGAAAGCCCGGCACCAAAAAGATTGTTTCCATTCCCAGGAGTGCGTTCTGCGTCATCAAAAAGCAGTTTTTTTGCTCTAGCGGCGCTGTCCAACTGCATATTAATCAAAAGAATATGATTTGAAGCTCATCTTAATAGTCATTGGATTAACACATAGATCTTACAGGAACTAACTGCCAAGTTACATACAGGTATCCACAAGTTCCATAGACCTTCTCTTTTCGCCAGCTCTTTCAAGTTCTCCTCCTCTGGATGGACAGTCCAGCGCATGTTCGACTGAGCAAGTTCACTGAATTTACTTTCCATGGGATATATGCGAGTTTCCATGAACTTCAGTAATTTGTTTCTCAATTCAAGAATCTTTCGGCTGGGAACAAATTTCCCACTGTCTTTTGAAAGGCCTTCACTCTCAGTTGCAAATTGTTTCGGATTAGTTGCTGCAAATAAACGGCCAGGATAGTGGGAAGGAGAATTAACACTACTGTTGGTAATTCATGTGTGCTAAAAACAACCATAACACCTGTACATTCTTCCGGATTAATGGATAGGATGGAAGCAGAGAGGAGAACATATATTTTTAAAGACAATGCATTTTCAGATTTTAAATCAAGTAATCAACTAACTGAGCAGAGTATACTGAGGATGTGATGTTGCATATTCTTTAATGGCACTGCTTTAACTAACTGAGCAAAGTATCTAAACCAGTAAGATACCAGATATGATATTTAATTATCAAATTACCAGAAGGAGGGTGATCTGGAAGCACAGATTTTCGCCGGATATATGTGTACGCGCAATCTATAACAACAGTTCCTAATTTCCCAGCAACCTGGGCACGCTTGCCTCCTGAAGCATTACCCTACAATTAAGTAGAAAACAACTTCAGGATAATTGCACATACATAGTTATACACTAATACTGAAAATGCAAAGGGCAACAAGTACCAGAATCCATCTGTTGTACACCCCAGCATAGATAGATGCACCACGGAACAGGGACAAGGCGACATAAAACTTCCAGTCCACAGCTGGCCATGGCTTTCCCTAAATTCAAATTTATAGTAAAAATTTAAGATCCTCTTGGAGTTGAGAAAGAAAAATGAATAAGAAGTAGTGTGGACGATAAACAATAAGGAACGCCAGCAACAACAAATGTATGTTTCACTGCGTGCATGCAGGAATGGAACCAACAATTTTATGTACAACCAATAGCAGAAAAGTGTAACTTCTTCACAATCACAACGATCCAGCTCCAGAATCTATTTTACTTGTATCAAAAAGCAGCAGTCATGAATGGTGAATGTTTTGTAGTTTGGTGGAACCATCAAATAATAGCTATCTTTACTTTCATGTGCACCATATCGATTAATCATAATGACTGTACTTAATTTTGCTTGGAAAATTCAGCAACTTACACGAAACCATTGAACAAATAAATAGTGATTATCCAATCCATCCATTAAGAAACATCAAGTTGGTGGTGCCACTTACAGTCAAAGAGCAGTACTCTGCCAGGAATTCTGCTAATGAAGGGATCCCATCGGGAATCCTAGTGGCCTCAAATCCACCAGGTGATTCTGTGTTATCATCTGTTACATCCATAACGTAAGGCTGCCAGGAAGGAAAACACTAGTCAGTTCATGCTTGACAGTTGTTTGCAGTCTTCCAATAATATGGACAGACAAATGTAGAAGTACGAAACACACTTGCAAGGATATCGAATTGAGGAACAGTGAGAGTTGTACCAGTCTTTTAATAGAGGTTTTCCAATACATACCATAGTGCTGTATGCAACATCACACATTTGGTTCCCAAGAGTTGATAACTCCCAATCAAGTATGCCTATCACCTTATCCTGCACCAGGATGCACACCTTAATAAATTTGTGACTTGGATTCCTGTCTTTCTTACAGAACTTTCTAGTCCTGACTTATTCCAATTACAAGCTTATAAAAAGGGTCACTGTATGAATATATGGCACTACAGCATGTTTCGAATTTTTTATACCATCCAAAGCAGCTTACGGTCGCTACAGCTCAATGTATATAAAATAACTTAAGACTCTGGTTGGACAACTAAAACATGATTCGGGTCTACTCATGATTGACAAGTAGTTGGCCTTTATTAGTTTTCATCTTGCAGATGGTTAAAGAAAGAAAACTGTAATGCCATACCTCAACAGGATGGAACACTAAATTGTCAATACGAAAGTCGCCGTGAACTAGACCTCCAGTAGAGTCTTCTAGAGGAATATGTTGCTGTAACCAGCTAGCCAATTCTAGCATCTTTGGATCACGTGGAGGTTTACCTTCACTAGTTGAAATCATATACTGTTTTCCCCATCTCTCTACCTGAATAAGAAACATTTTCATTAGGTAATTCAACTCATAGGTATATGACCTTAGTATGTGAAAATATATGAATACCATGTTCTAGCTCCTTTGGTTCCAAAAACCTACAAAAAATGGACCTCAAGTTCTTCATGTCGAGACGAAACTATGCAATAATATGCAGAAGTAACAAACCTTTTCAGGATTATGTTAGTAGCTAGGATAAATGGCGTACCTGCCGCTTACAATAGTCATTTCTCCGGCCAAACTTTCCTAACCCAATCGAGTCCACATTAACACTGTGTAAAGAAGCTAAGGCTTTGGCAGTTGCATGATAAATAGCATTTCTCTTCTCTGGGGTTACTCCCTGATCGAAAATAAGTTAGCGGTTAAAAGGTACAGATCAGTCATAGCCAACGTCCTCCAACACTTCTAAAGTAAACAACAATTCACTTACTGGTAGCTTGGGATTCAAGTAAATCCGTCCTTCCAAATACTCCATAATGTAGAAGGGAGTTCCTATTACACTCGAATCTGTACACAAACAAAACACCTTTGGAACAGGAACTTGTGTATGAACACCTAACGCCTCCAGAACCTGAGATACTTCAAAAAATTTGAATATTTTAGTTTACCAAAGTACCATTTCCCTTTCCATCTCTTTGATACAACGCTTCCACACTGACCCAATCGTCATTCCAAGAAACAAAACCATTCACCTTCATCAATTCCATAAATGTAAAAATAAATAAAAGCACACACTATCTGTAGCCATATGGAACATCATTATCAACCTTCGGATGATATTCCAAATTGGTGTTTGGGATCTCATCATATCCCTTCATTTGCTGAGTGTGTCCGTGCAAACAGACGTACAAACAACACGATTGTCCCCCACAACATGAATATTTTCTCTAAGGAACTGAAATACTAACTATTAACTACCTAATTCCATTAAATTAAATAAAAAATCACAAAAAAATGACCTGAAATTCTCTTTCTACAGCATGAGCAGATTGAAGCAATTTCCCAGGGGGTTTCTTTCGCACAACATATTTCTTTTTCACAACTTCTGTTCCTCCTTCTGTTGAACTAACTTCCATTAGATAAGTTGGATTCGATTGACCATATCCAAACTTCATCAATCAAATTCACCCACAAAATCAACAAGAAAAGTCATTAATTCAGTAAAATAAAACCAATTCCATATCAAATTCTATCAGTTAATCATCAAAAATTAACAAGAATTAGAGAATTACTGACTTGTTTTAGACCGATTTTAACCGGAGAAGAAGGAAATCCATGAACATGTTCTTTAGCGTATTCACCTAAAGAATTAAGATTCAACTCGCCGTCCGGTTGAAATTGAACTAAAAGATCAGATGTACGACTCGCCATGGAAGAAAATTTAGTGTGTTTTCTCCCCCAAAATGAGATCCCTAATGTCGACTCGAAAATTAGTGTGAGACAAGAAGAGAGAAAGAAGGGAATTTGGGAAAGAGAAACCCGAAAAATTCATCCAACAAACCAAATAATTTTGTTTGTTTCCATTTATAGGTTTGAGTTTCCGAGGGAAAATAATTAAGTGACATTTATCTTTAACAGATGGGACAGTGTCACACACTGTGAGCGAATTACTCATTGAGTAATACTACACCTACGGGCAGATAATCCCGTCAAAGTTGCCGAGAGGTGATCAGACGGTATCTAGGTAGCCCTGTAGCGTTTGGATAATCAATGGGAAAAGGTGAGGCCCTACTATTTGTTTCAGGCGGTATGTTTGACGAGATTTTCCGTTGATAACGCTAATATTTTATACTAATTTTGGAAACAGAAAATGGGTCATTTCCCCATAATATCGAACCTTCCGGTTCAGATGGACGTGAAAGTTTTTACACGGATTAAATGGACTAGAATTATTTAAATGTTAACGACCAGATGTACCTTTTAACAAATCTTGTCATTGTCTTGAAATTATCGATCTTTCCTTTCTCTCCAACATCTAAAAAAGAGATCAACAGTACCATAATCACCTTTTTTCGTCGTTGCTCCAACACAATTATTTTTCTTCATCGTTGCTCCACCATAAATATCTTTCTCCGTCGTTGTTCCAACGTCTGCTCACCATCAACAACATCAACAATATCATCATCTTTGTCCACCGTTTGCACCATCAACTGTAACATCGTCGTTGAAATTGGTCTCTCTACAGTCTGCAAACACCAGCACCAGCTACAACATGAAAATTTCCTACCATAATTAGGGTTTCAAATGATCAGTTTCACAAAATGTCTTTAAGGACTCGTAAGTTTCCAAACCCTAACTCTGTTTTGATTTTATTTTCAATATTTCATGACTAATTTGCTGAATTGGTTGATTTTATCTTCATTTCACTTAATTGTAGTTGATGTGTCGATTTGTTACACTGGTTGATTTTATTTTCATTTCATTGAATGTAATTGGATTTTAGTTGATTGTTATAATGAACTTAATGGTTATAAGTGTTGGACGAAAATGGTTTGCATCTGTTTATATGTATTGGATAAAACTGGTTTGCATATTATATGGGTTAAGAATTCACAAGAAGAAAGCTAATCCTCCATTATCGAAGGCATGCTCATCATGTGTTTATAAGAATGTCAAAATAGTTAGAAGATGAAACTGGTTTCATCCTGTCAAAAATTACTTTCGCCAGAGTGTGCAGGTTGGATATGTTTATGAATGTATACGTTTCAGAATATGAAGGATGAAACCAGTTTCAACCTGTACAGAAATCTGTGTTTTTGTCTTTCATAATATGAAGGATGAAACCAATTTCACCCTGACCAAATATTTGTTTTTTTCTTCAAAATATGAAGGATGAAATCAGTTTCACCCTGGACAAAAATAGTTTATGGTAAAATTTGTTTGTATCGTGTTTGTAAGAATGTCCGAGTGAGTTTCTACGGCCTATAATATATATAGAATCTTTATAGCTAAATGTGATCCATATAGAATTACCTAGTTAGCTAAATGTGATCCATATAGCATATATCACTAAGCCTAGCAAATAACAACTTTGCTTGGACTTGGAATGTTTGCCGAGTTTCTATGGCCTTAGAATGTGACGAAATCTTATAGTGTATATTGATGCAGGGGCATAAACCAATCTTATGTGTTTGTTTGCTTATGCATTATGCAGTCGGATAATGTCTTCAAAACTGACATGCATAAACCGGTTTCATCTTACATCCTGCATTATTATGAGATGAAACTGGTTTCATCATGTGTTGTCACTTGATGAGCATAGTTTCATCCATGTTTCATCATGTGTTGACATTTGTTATTATTCTTTCTTTATTTT